>NC_090266.1:574608829-574967329 GCF_040414725.1 Anabrus simplex
ACAATTTATAGGAATAGCTAATACTGTTCGTGACGAGCTAGAAAAAGGGACAATGGGAAAGAAGAAAGCGAGCTCAAGATATGGTACTGCTATTGGTAGCCTACGTACTTATTAACTTGCGGTTAGGGGCTGCACGAGGCAACATATGCAGTGAACGTTCTTCCCAAATGTTGACCTGAAACTAGATTTATGTTACTTTTATATCCTATTACTCCAACCTAATACAACAGTGTAAAGGATACGCAGAAACATCATACCGGAAAGTAATCATTCGTCCCATCCCTACGCCACAGCCATTAGCTACAACGTATGCACAGACTAAATATTTACATAATACTCAGTATCTTTACAGACCAAGACAGTTCAACTTTCACACGCTTAAAATTCGCAATGCGACAAAACAGATCTTGTGAGACTGTTGTAAGTGTCCGTGAACAGACGGTTTGTATAAAAAGTATAGTTTATTCACTGCTATTAATACATCACCCTACCAATTCCCCTTCTTTTATCAGCGAATTCTAATTACTTCCCAAATATCGTGTTGACACCAATAATGAAGGCCACGTGACGTTCTTCAGCCTTCCATTGTTTCAGGCCGCGTGCTGCAGTGCTTGATCACGCGACTGCTCTGATGACTGCCAGAGAATGTACAAAACAAATCGCGTTTAGCCGGTGGGGGCTACAAAAAGGGCTTTGTTTTGCTCTCGTTAAGAAACATAGACGGTTATTTTATTCTACATTGTGGTCATTAATGAAGTCTATTGTGTTCCTTTCCTTTTTTTTGTCCGAAGGAAATTCAATGAAATGGCACTTAAATTAGAAATGAAAGAAACGCATCTACAGGTGCTAGCGAAGTGAATGAAAATACAACGTTGTTAATGTTAATGACTCGAAAAAGGCTTGCAAAGAGAAGAAGGGATACAGCACGTTGTGGGAGAAACAAGCTGTATATAAATACTACACTGGTCATTGAGTTATTACTGATGATTGCCGAGTCACTGCCACAGTCAGTAAGTCATTTTTCTTGTGATCGTAAGATAGTAAGTTCGTTTCCAATTGAAGCCTGTAGCACTTGAAGATGTTTCACTTGCCTGTATCACTTATCTGCGGAAATTTAAAGAACTCCTGAGGAACAAAGGGAATCTCTCAAAATCTACTGCAGATGAAGGGGTGTTCCCAAATTGCAGCCGGTTAATGTTATTAGTACTGATACTTGTCGATACTTTTTATTCTGAAAAATATTTGAAAAAAACTTCTTCAAACATTCTACCGCATAGTGTAATCATTTTCCTTTACCAGTCTCACAATCAGAAAGCTATTCGTCATTAAAGTTCCATTCCATGAAAACTGTATTTGAGATTACTTACGATGTACTCTACGTACTGTAATACCTTCGTTTGCTTTACGTCGCACCGACAGAGATAGGCCTTATGGCGACGATGGGACAGGAAAGACCTAGGAATGGGAAGGATGCGACCGAGGCCTTAATTAAAGTACAGCCGCATTATTTGCCTGGTGAGAAAATGGGAAACCACGGAAAACCATTTTCAGGGCTACCGACAGTGGTATTCGAACCCACTATCTCCCAGATTAATACCTTCGTTGAATACCTTCTAATAATAATAATAATAATAATAATAATATGGATAAAATAACAAACACATATTAATAATGAAACCGTCTTTGCAGTCTCAATTACACATAAATTAACGCTAATGACCGGTTGAAATATAGGAAATCGTACAATAGGCCTATCAGTACTCTATAAGCATCATTCATGGCTACAGTAGATGGTCAACAGAATTACACAAAGGTTTAAAATTGAGTGCTTCTGCAACTGTGAATACGACTGTATAACGGAATATCAGTCTAAATCGTGAGATACCACCGTGGCACTTCTGTAATGTTCTTATTCCGTATTCTTCGTCTCGCTGAAAGCCCGTGAGAAATACATTTGAAAAGGCGTTTTCAGTAAGCATGTTTCTTTATTTTACGTTTTATGTTTTTATTTTGTGTAATTTGCTTTACTTCTAACTGACACAGACAGGTTTTTGGCGACGATGGGATAGGGAAGGACTCTGAGTAGAAAGGAAGCGACCGTAGCCTTAATTAATGTACACCCCCAGCAAGGACATAGTGTGAAAATAGGAAAACACGGAAAACCATATTCAGGGCTGCCGACAGTGGGCTCGAACCCACGATCACCCAAATTAAGCGTGTTTAAGAGGGACATCTGTCTATACTGAAAACTCATATTCGATATTTTCATTCGCATGTCTTAACGAAGTTGGTACATTGAAATTTCAGAAGTAATAAGAGAAAAAATATTGTGAATGTGTTTGATCGAGAAGCACGGATACCCTTGGTAAACCTGCTGCACGATACAACTAGATGAAACAATCTAAGGAGCATATAAGCTTCGTAAAAGTAGAAAACGAAGTATATTACAGAGAGTAGGTATACTGTGCCCCTGTATTCCATGCCGAGGTGAAATGAGGAAGACGATTTCATTCTGATAGAAGTCTCATATATTCCTACTTAGAACTGTGAGCAAAGAGGTTTTGTTGCTTTGCGACGCTGGGTTAGGGAAGGGAAGATAACGTCCATGGCCTTAATTAAGCTGTAGCCTCGATAATAATCTGATGTGAGTGTTGAAAAACACAAAAAGTCATTCTCAAGTGTTCTGACGGTGTTGTTATAACCCATAATCTCCTGAATACAGGTTTGCATCGGTCGAAACTTGGTAATAGGCCTACATAGGCCTGTGTTCTACGAGCCTGTGACTTGATTCATAACCTGAACCTAGCATATACAAAATAAAAATCTAATCAAATCAGTAAAATTAGTAAGGAGGATGGACAACACATCTATGTATGGCACTCTTTACCTCACTTGCGCCTCAAAAATGAAATAGGCCTACGCGCTTTTGTCCATTTCACAAAGTGTCCGAAAACTGCAAGATTTTAGATATGAAGTTCAAATACTGTTGCTGAGAGTTATCCCTATTTACTTACGTTCTTGCTATCGTATGCCCTTCGAGAAGATGATAGTTATACCTCGTTCATGTTCCAGTCCTGAACCAAATTAATTGAGTTATATACCCTACTGCAGACTCCATAATCAAACAATTTCCTAAACAGGTTCGTATAGAACGGATCGACGACAAAATATTTTCACATCTATAAAATTGAAACAATTTAATATATCAATTGTGTAACAACATAGTTGTCTCCGGGTTTATGGCGATAAGAAACAGCCCAGTACTCTTCTGAACTGCCTGTTACTTTCTAAAACACTGCTGCTTATCCATTCTGTAATAACTACATACATGCGATAATATGTTAAACATATGATTAAATTAGTAAATACTACACATCGTCAGATACTTCGTCCAAGTTAAAAACAAACAAGCTTGTAGGTTTACGTAACATAATTTCGGTACTATAGACACGGAACCTCTAGTTTTACGTCGAATCCAAAGCACAGATTCGTGACTTTTAATTTCAACAATTCCACGTGAATCCGGATCATGGCATGGCAGAGTGTCAACATGTCACAATTTATAGGCGATGACAGCCAGTAACCCGGCAGTATGATTGTTCCATACTTAAGCGGCTCATACGAACAACAGATCAACTATGTTACTGTACTCAAATGTTCTACAAGCATGTGACTTGATTCATTGCTTGAACCTAACATTAACAAAATGAAAATATAATTAAATATTTAAATTACTAGTGATCGAATAGCTTATTGTATACCAAAATCGTGGAGTAAAATTACTGATATCGTCGCTCCTATTCCAAAACCGCGAATGTGACAATGCTCTTCCTACTCATTATTTCCCTTAAGATTGGTCACGCCTCCCAGGCACTTGTTGATATATAGTCCATCAGAACAATTGTTGTTGAGTTCACTTTCTTACGCGGAAGTGTAAAGGAAAATGAACCTTCGATACATCATGCTCTAGGAGTAGGTAAATATGCCATGCATTCCTACAGTACGGCACAGTAAAGTTCATTTCCCTTTACACTTTAGCATAGGAAAATGAACTCGAATTAATTTGTTCTGATGGACTGCATATCAATTAGTGGCTGGTAGGTGTGCCCTGTGTAGGGAAATAATGGATAGGAAGAGTATTATCAAAATTGCGGTTTTGGCATAGGAGCGACGATAATATATAAGTTAAGTTTATATCGGCTCGATCAGATGTGTCATTCCTGGAGTTACAATTTTAATGGCCGTCTCTGTATTTCGTACTAAAGTCAGTTCTCTCAATAATTTACCTAGAGTTACTTTTAAAATATTATACCGGGAAAGTTGTCCGTGCTGTTAGGGTCTCTCAGCTGTGAGCTTGCATTCGGGAGATAATGGGTTCGAACTCCACTGTCGACAGCCGTGACGATGGTTGTCCATGGCTTCCCATTTTCACATCAGGCAAATACTGGGGCTGTAAATTAAGTAAGGCCACTTCCGCTTCCTCCCCACTCCTTCCTATAACATCGTCGTCATAAGACCTATTTGTGCCGGTAATGTAAAGCAAATTTTAAAAGAAAAACCTATTGAATTTCAAAAAATGATTTTTACACATTCATCGCATATCACGTTTGTTTCAAAATGCGTGATCAGTGGTCTTTCGGCTTTATTGCCTATTTCGTCAACACCGTCGGTAGGAAATTCTTAACTATTGATACAGGTAATGCGACTCTTCCTGGAATGAAAGGGTGCAAGTTACGGAACAGGATTTTATAACCTACACGATGAAGGAAATCTTCATATTTATCCTTGCGGTGGAACGACGAATTTTCTCAAATAGAATAAGTGCACTAATAGTAGTTCATTACACAACATTAATTATTTAACACCCTTTTAAGTCCTATTTCGAAGTGACTTTATCCACCACGCCAAGTTTTCTTCAGGATACACATTGATTTTGTTCAGAGAAAGACTCCATTCACCCAGACTCTCGTCCTACATTACCTCCTTTCTCTGATATTATTTGTAGCAGGACATGGCTAACAAACAGGAGTCACTTTTGGCTTACTTCATTCTATAGTTTGTGGCATTCCAGACTACTGAACATTACCAACTTACGACGTACAGATATATACACTGACTGACAGAGCAAATGCAACACCAAGAAGGAGTGGTCAGAACTTTATGCCAATTGCAGGGTAGACTGACGTCACTGAGGTATGCTCATGATGTGAAATGCGCCGCTGTGCTGCGCACGTAGCGAACGATAAATGGGACTCGGCGTTGGCGAATGGCCCACTTCGTACCGTGATTTCTGATTTCTCAGCCGACAGTCATTGTAGAACGTGTTGCCGTGTGCCACAGGACACGTGTATAGCTAAGAATGCCAGGCCGCCGTCAACGGAGGCATTTCCAGCAGACAGACGACTTTACGAGGGGTATGGTGATCGGGCTGAGAAGGGCAGGTTGGTCGCTTCGTCAAATCGCAGCCGATACCCATAGGGATGTGTCCACGGTGCAGCGCCTGTGGCGAAGATGGTTGGCGCAGGGACATGTGGCACGTGCGAGGGGTCCAGGCGCAGCCCGAGTGACGTCAGCACGCGAGGATCGGCGCATCCGCCGCCAAGCGGTGGCAGCCCCGCACGCCACGTCAACCGCCATTCTTCAGCATGTGCAAGACACCCTGGCTGTTCCAATATCGACCAGAACAATTTCCCGCCGATTGGTTGAAGGAGGCCTGCACTCCCGGCGTCCGCTCAGAAGACTACCATTGACTCCACAGCATAGACGTGCACGCCTGGCATGGTGCCGGGCTAGAGCGACTTGGATGAGGGAATGGCGGAACGTCGTGTTCTCCGATGAGTCACGCTTCTGTTCTGTCAGTGATAGTCACCGCAGACGAGTGTGGCGTCGGCGTGGAGAAAGGTCAAATCCGGCAGTAACTGTGGAGCGCCCTACCGCTAGACAACGCGGCATCATGGTTTGGGGCGCTATTGCGTATGATTCCACGTCACCTCTAGTGCGTATTCAAGGCACGTTAAATGCCCACCGCTACGTGCAGCATGTGCTGCGGCCGGTGGCACTCCCGTACCTTCAGGGGCTGCCCAATGCTCTGTTTCAGCAGGATAATGCCCGCCCACACACTGCTCGCATCCCCCAACAGGCTCTACGAGGTGTACAGATGCTTCCGTGGCCAGCGTACTCTCCGGATCTCTCACCAATCGAACACGTGTGGGATCTCATTGGACGCCGTTTGCAAACTCTGCCCCAGCCTCGTACGGACGACCAACTGTGGCAAATGGTTGACAGAGAATGGAGAACCATCCCTCAGGACACCATCCGCACTCTTATTGACTCTGTACCTCGACGTGTTTCTGCGTGCATCGCCGCTCGCGGTGGTCCTACATCCTACTGAGTCGATGCCGTGCGCATTGTGTAACCTGCATATCGGTTTGAAATAAACATCAATTATTCTTCCGTGCCGACTCTGTTTTTTCCCCAACTTTCATCCCTTTCGAACCACTCCTCCTTGGTGTTGCATTTGCTCTGTCAGTCAGTGTACATATATCTTGCACATGCTAATGACTGCTATGAAGTAGGCATTTAGAAAATTTTATTTGCATTGGCCAGGAATTGAGCCACGGATGACTTAATGAAAATCCAACATTTCAATAAAGCAATGTTGTCTACTTCACGCAATTGCAAGTAAATGAAATATAGCTCAAAATAGTTTTCATTTAATGCATATGGTTCTGTAATAAAAGTGCGATATCTGGTTGTTATCACATTACAACATTGCATATTGCATCTTCCTACCATAAGTTGTTTCATATTTATCCTTTTCTTTTTACAATTAGTTTTACGTCCCACCGACACAGATAGGTCTTGCGGTGACGATGGGACAGGAAGTGGCTAAGAGTGGGAAGGAAGCGGCCGTGGCGTTTATTAAGGTACACTTCCAGCATTTGCCTGGAGTGTAAATGGAAAGCCTTGGAAAACAATCTTCAGGGCTGCCGACAGTGGGGTCGAACCCACTATCTCCCGAATGCAAGCTCACATCTGCGCGCTCCTAACCGCATGGCCAACTCGCTTGGTAATTAATCATTGTATTCTTCTAGACTAACGTGGGAATAACTTGAACTCATATTCTTTCTATTGTGTAGCACCGTTTATTTGCCCCATAAAAGTTCCTGTTTATCTCTGTGCTTGGTTAAGTGTTGTATTCTGTTCCGTGAAGTGTATGCGATGGAAGCGGGAAGAACTCTGCTTGTAAGTCACAAAGGCATGACTCGAGCCACGCACCTTTGACATCAGAGCTCTCCTACTACAGTATATAGGCTACAACGTAACACACATATATTTTGATGCTGGGCGTTTACCGCATTGTACCGAAAGCATGTTAGCAGCTCCGAAAAGTCGATGAGTCTTCATGAATAACAAAATTGATGGAATCCATCATGTTGAATTACTTTCATATGAGAAAGAAAGAGAAACTTTATCGGCTTTTGTGAGTGAAGCGTGCAACAGTTCGGCATGACGTGATTGACGATAAGCCAAGAGCACGTCGGAAATGTTCCCCTGCGAAGTACAGCCGACAAGCCTTGTTGCTACTAGCTTTGTGGCTGCAAGGCGAGGCCGAGCAAAGAAAGGGTTTGCAAACATCTTGTTTGCTTTAACCTTCGCCTTGTTAAACAAATGTTGTTCTTGTTTGACGAGACCGCGCAATACGATCTCAGTATACATCCGGCCGAGTCTAGACCGCATGGGGTCGGCTAGTTAAAGGCAGTGGAAGCACTGAACAAGTGCAAGGAATGACTTCGGTCATGCTACCTGGCGAGTTTCTTGCTTAATAAACCGTCTACTGCAGGGGAGAGAACAGGGATAACCCGTAGCACACGATACACTTTGTTGTTTATTTGTCCGCTTGTACCGAGAAGTTTTCAATTTTATTTTCTAGTTTTATTCTCACAGTGACATTAACTGATATTATAATAGCTCATGAAATGTGATTGTCAACATAATAATGGTGTGTGGGCTCTCCGGAGAGGCCTGGTGCAGGTCTTTCGAGTGGACGCCGTATAGGTGACCTGCGCATATGTGAGGATGGGGCCCTACCTATGATGAATTCTGATGCGGAAGACGGCACACGCACCCATCCCCCTAGCCATAGGAATTAAAAAATGATGGTTAGAATCATCGATCCGGCAGGGAATCGAACTTGGGACCCTCAGGAAAAAGACCAGCAGGGTAACAATTTAGCCGTGTCGCCGTACATTTTAACATCAATTGAGCTGAATGTAACTTAGTGACGTATAATGTGAGTACAATCTGGTGACTTTTTGATGTGAACCTAAGCTCTTTATCCACTATCACCTAGGTCACAGATGCACACGACGTGGCTCTGGCAGCAAGAGCGTGTGTTGAGTCCCCTGTCGGCCACTCCGAGCTCACATACCAAGCACTCGTGTGGCTCGTAGGTGTTTACTCTCTATTCACTCACAGACTATTATAGTCGCTTTGGTGCTTGTTTGTAGCTGTAACACTCGCACGAAATTGTGCGTTTTCACCTAATGAAACTTACGAATCCTCGATTGAGGACAAACCTTTCTTGTCACAAACTTAAGGGTTTACCGGGCGAGTTGGCCGTGCGTGTAGAGGCGCGCGGCTGTGAGCCTGCATCCGGGAGATAGTAGGTTCGAATCCCACTATCGGCAGCCCTGAAAATGGTTTTCCGTGGTTTCCCATTTTCACACCAGGCAAATGCTGGGGCTGTACCTTAATTAAGGCCACGGCCGCTTCCTTCCAACTCCTAGGCCTTTCCTATCCCATCGTCGCCATAAGACCTATCTGTGTCGGTGCGACGTAAAGCCCCTAGCAAAAAAAAAAAAAAACTTAAGGGTTTGGTTCGTATACTGTACTCATACTCCCTCACACCAGATATAGACATATTAGTGCAATATTGCCTCTAGCTGGCGTATCAATATTCACAGTGTGATCATTAGCTCTGTCATTACTGCTTTTTTATTTTCATTTCTTTAGTAGTAACGGTGTATTATTTTGTGTTAAGGCATCAGCCCATAAAAGGTATCTGCACGCCAGACCTTCTTTATTTTATTTTCAAGTTAAGCATTGAAATATCATTTACATGAACATGCAAATATCGACCGGGCGAGTTGGCCGTGCGGTTAGAGGCGCACAGCCGTGAGCTCGCATCCGGGAGATAGTGGGTTCGAATTCCACTGTCGGCAGCCCTGAAGATGGTTTTCCGTGGTTTCCCATTTTACACAAGGCAAATGCTGGGGCTGTAACTTAATTAAGGCCACGGCCGCTTCCTTCCCATTCCTAGGCCTTTCCTGACCAATCGTCGCCATAAGACCTATCTGCATCGGTGCGACGTAAAGCAAATAGCAAAAAAATCAAAACTTTTGGACTGTTTTAATACATGAGCACAATATCTATCCATTACGAACGCCGCGCGCTGCTACGACCCTTTGTACTACAGTGGCCTTGACAATGCTCAACCAGCCAGTATTGTGGATAAGGCAGCCCCGTCCATTGCTCCGCCCTCACGGTTGCTCCGAGCGTACAAGAAGAGGTGCCTTTGTGAACATCTCTGATCTACATAATAGCACCTTAACAGAGCCAGTGAAATCCTCATCGAAAGCTTCAGTATTGTGTGCTGCTGCGTCAGGTAGGTTAAATGAACTAAGTGTATCGGTTACACAGACTCTGTTAAGCCTGGATATTAGGTTAGCTTTTTTAAAACGTATATTTCGTTAATATTATACTAAAATAGGAGAGACTCGTGTCAGTAGATATGCTGACATGTAGAAAAAATTATTTTAGGGCGAAATTCTGGCACCGCGATATCATTTAAAATATATAGCATAATGAGACGTTACATATTATTATTATTTTCTTTTTTCTTCCAATGGGCCAACTAAGGACCACGATGCTCAACTTTTCTGCTTGGATATGGACTTGATATATGCCCAATACTCGTGCATTCTCTGACTATGCTTTTCCCTTCTTTCCTTTGTCCAAAGGGCGTCTCTTTCTTTACAATGATGATCTGTCCTGAAACCTCTTATGTTTGATTATTATTCTTCTGTGAGGTGCTCGCTTACTGATATGTTTTGCAGTTACTCCCAGTTCCAGCATGTGTTTCTTCACTTCTGTTAGCCATGGTGTCCCTATCTTTCTGTTTGGCCAGTAGTTGAGAAGCCGGTAGATCATCCTAGTTGGGTTCATCCTCGTGACATGTCCATAGGTCAGACGCCTCTTCCTGGCTATGGTGATTTTTAGTATAACTGTATAGCTCCTGGTTTGGTCGCCTCCTGTACTCGCCATCTACTTTGATCAGTCCTAGTATCTTTCCCAAGATCTTCCTCTCCTGGACCTTCAGTTTATCCAACAATCCTTTCCTGTTCATCATCAAACATTCTGTGGCGTATAGGGCTTCTGGGCTGATAACTGTCTGGCAGTGCCTCAATTTGATGTTAAGAGAGATACACTTCTTGTTATAAATGTTCTCTTTTTTTTTTTTGCTATTTGCTTTACGTCGCACCGACACAGATAGGTCTTATGGCGACGATGGGATAGGTAAGGCCTAGGAGTTGGAAGGAAGCGGCCGTGGCCTTAATTAAGGTACAGCCCCAGCATTTGCCTGGTGTGAAAAATAAATGTTCTTGGTCAGTCGATATGCTAACTCTAGTTTGTTAATCCGGGTTGTTAGTTCTACCCCATCTGACATATTTGGTTCAAGCCATTCTCCCAGGTACTTTAATCTGTTGACTTTCTCAATCTGGCCCTATTCCAACTGCAGTTTGTTGGAAGTATCACTGATATTGGTGAAGTATTTTATCTTTTCTAGAGATACCTGTTTCACTGCTACGTCTACAAAGTTCGCCAGAAGTGCCAGGTCATCTGCGAACGCCAAACAGTCAACTAGTAGCTCCTTCCGTTTGTGCCCCAGGTAAATACCACTTGGTATCTTTTGTTCTTCCAGTTCTTTCCGCCACTCTCTGATGACCTTGTCCAATGAACAGTTGAAGAGAAGAGGCGGGGGTCCGGGGAAGTCTGTCTCCCTGTCTATCTCCCGTTTCAAAACATTCCGAAAGTGTTCCTCTGAACTTCACTCGCGATCGCGTATTACTCAGGGTCTTTTGGACAAGGCTGTAGGTCTTCTGTTACAGGCCCATTTTCTGCAGAATTCACCTGAGGGTGGTTCTGTCTACTGAGTCGTATGCTTTCGTAAAGTCAACAAAGGTGACTACATACTTCTTGCCCGCTAGTTTAACTTGCATTAATACCGACTTCGAGTTGATGATCTATTCAGCGCAAGAACGTCCTTTTCTAAAACAACCTTGGGTTCCCCCAATTGTGGATCCAACTGAAGTTCGGCTCTGTTCAATAAGACCTTAGATAATATCTTGCAGGTAACTGGTATCAATGAGATCTTTCTATAATTGTTCATGTCAGTCAAGTCACACGTCTTGTGTAAGGGGTGGATCAGAGCAGATATCCAGTCATCTGGTTGCCTTCCAGTTTCTCAGATGTTCCCTAGGATATCTGTCAACTTGCTGATTGCTTCGTCCCCAGTCTGCTTCCATAGTTCGGAATCTATTGCGTCTTCTCCCGGTGCTTTGTTATTTTTCAGAGATTGGATGATGTTTGTCACTTCTTCTTCTTCTATTGGAGGAAGAGAGTTTGGTTGTCTGGGTTTGTCTTGATAGGCAAAGGAAGTCTTAGGGGACTCGCAGTTGAGGAGATTCACAAAGTATCTGGCCAATAGGTGATAGCTGCCTTTGTCATTATAGGCTAAGTTCCCATCTGGTCCCCTGAAGTGTAGGCTGGGTGGGGTAAAGTGCCTGAGGTTTCGTTTGAAGATCTTGTAGAAGTTTCTGGAGTTGTTCTTCTGAAATTCTTCATCCGTTTGCGTTAGTTGGTCCTGGGTGTATTGACGCTTAACCTGTCTGATGATTTTGGCTGTTAGTCGACGCTGCTCTATGAAATTATCCCTATTTGCTTCAGACTTTTGTGAGTTCCATCGTAGCCAAGCTACCTGTCCGTGTGCGATCGTTTGGTCACAGATACTGGTCCACCAGGTGTGTTTCTTCTGGTTAATTAACGGGGCGACTTTTGTGGCAAATTTGAATAAGTTTTCCAGTAGATAGTCCCAGTTGTAACTCTCGTATTCAAGCGCCTGCATTTTCTCTGCAATCATGTCGCTTAATTTCAGTTTCTCCAGGTCAAACTTAGTGTGTTTGGGTGTTCGCGCTCTTCTTATGTTTCTGGGTAAGAACCGAAATTTTATTTTGGAGAGGTAGTGGTCGGAGTCCAGATTCGCCCCTCTTAGTACCCTGACGTTTTGTATTCCTCTACAGACTTCCGTGAAATGGCCACATGGTCTATCTGAAATTCTCCAAGGAGTTTGTTTGGTGAAATCCATGTCTTCCATTTTCTTGGCAGACTTTTGAAAGCCGTTGATTCCATTACTGGATTAAAGGTCTTACAGAGTCCAACAAGTCGTTTCAATTTCAGTTGGTCCGCGTGTGAGGAGGGTATTCCCCCATATGTGTTCATACTTCCTCTCCTTTCCTAGCTGAGCGTTAAAATCACCCAATATGATTGTATGGCGTTCTAGAATCTTGTTAATTGTATCTTGGAGTTCTTCCCAGAACTGGTCTGTGTCTTCAGGATTTTTACTTATTATTATTAATAATAATAATAATAATAATAATAATAATAATAATAATAATAATAATAATAATAATAATAATAATAATAATGTCATTTGCTTTACATCCCACTAACTACATTTACGGTCTACGTAGACGCCGAGGTGCCGGAATTTAGTCCTGCAGGAGTTCTTTTATGTGCCAGTAAATCTACCGACACGAGGCTGTCGTATTTGAGCACCTTCAAATACCACCGAACTGAACCAGGATCGAACCTGCCAAGTTGGAGTTAGAAGGCCAGCGCCTTAACCGTCTGAGCCACTCAGCTCGGCGATTCCACTTATTGTCCTGGTTAATGGGTGCATGTACATTCACAACTATATAGACCTTATTGGTGCGCCGAAATTTTAGTAGAAATACTCTGCTATTGGGCGAATGGAAGTCGATAACTGAATCCTAAATTTTGTGGCTGACAATGAAGCCAGTCCCCTAACGAGGGATATTCTTTACCTGCCGACGCCTTACTTTCCCTTGAAGATCCGGTATATTTGAGATTCGAATGCATATTCATCGGAATATCTGTTTTCTTGAACTGCCGTGAGCAGAATCTGGTGATGTGTCAAAGTGTCCGTTAGATGTTTCTGTTTACCTATCTTGATTAGAGAGTTGACTTTCAACTTGACAAAGTAGTTGGGCTGTTTATGCCCTGTCTTGTTCCAAGATGTTTCTGGATGCTCCAATTTATCCTTGTAGCATGTCGGTATGGGCTCCCTAGAATCCGACGGCCCAAGAACGTCACTGAAAGTGACGGTGGATTGGGTATAACCTGGGGTAGTCATTTCCGTATGTTTGTCATCCATGCTTTAGTTGAAAACTGTGTTGCGTGGATTAGGGTTATTACATCCTAATTATGTTATTACCGAGTGATTTTCAGCTAATCTGTCTCGGCCATTCAGTTGTCGTATTTCTACGCCGTTTTCACTTTCAGTGTTCTTTCAGACGATAATAATAATAATTTCATGTGGCTATTTCTAGCCGAGTGCAGCCCTTGTACGGCAGACCCTCCGATGAGGGTGGGCGGCATCTGTTATGTGTAGGTAACTGCGTTTTATTGTGTTGGAGGATAGTGTTATGTGTGGTGTGTGAATTGCAGGGATGTTGGGAACAGGACAAACACCCAGCCCCCGAACAACTGGAATTAACCAATGAAGGTTAAAATCCCCGACCCGGCCGGGAATCGAACCCGGGACCCTCTGAACCGAAGGCCAGTACGCTGATCATTAAGCCAACGAGTCGGACCTTTCAGACGATAAAAGAGGAAGAAATCCTGCGGTGTCATATCACGAGAACGTGCAGGCCGCGAAATACCTGTCACTTTGTGTTTAGCAATAAATTGCTGGACCAACAAAGCAGCATAATCTTTTTGCAAGCGGCATAACTTCACGCAAGTTTTCACTGACGCCGTGATGGGAAATGTAGCGGCTATGGTAATAATAGAAGCAGAGATCGGCACTTCCTTGGTGTGCTACGAGAAACCACTTTCAGGGCTAATAACATAGAAGTTCAAACCCACCATCTCCTGATTAAAAACTTACACTACACGACCCGTATAGCGTATCTAACAGAGTCTGTGCCCGTGTATTGACGAGCAATAAAAAGCATTGTCCAGATGACCAAAAGTGATGTCCAGGTCTATGTACCGTACCCAACAATGGGTTCAGTACCTATAGGGTACGTAGCCTGTGAAAAAATAGTTCTGCGAGAACAACATGACAGGCAGCCTCGAGTTCTAGGGCTACGTACCTGCCTCCTAGCCAGAGGCACCGTGTTCGATTCCTGGTTCTTCTAAGGATTCTTTTTTTGCTAGGGGCTTTACGTCACACCGACACAGATAGGTCTTATGGCGACGATGGGATGGGAAAGGCCTAGGAGTTGGAAGGAAGCGGCCGTGGCCTTAATTAAGGTACAGCCCCAGCATTTGCCTGGTGTGAAAATGGGAAACCACGGAAAACCATCTTCAGGGCTGCCGATAGTGGGATTCGAACCTACTATCTCCCGGATGCAAGCTCACAGCCGCGCGCCTCTACGCGCACGGCCAACTCGCCCGGTCTAAGGATTTTATTCCTCATTGAAACGGGATTCACTCAGCCTCATTATACCAATTGAGATTCTATCTGCTGTAATATGAGAGACAGATGACTCGGTCACAAAAGCCAAGCAGTACGACTGAAGATGTCACGTTATGCTGAAGAAGTGGCACCCCAAAATTCGAAGACCAGCTGACTGGACAGCAGTCGTTAGTGTTCCACATGACTGTTTATTAGACAATAATGGCTTAAATGCTTCGGGAGAATATACTTCTTATTACAAAAGTTATACGATAAATAAAAAGCCTTTATCGCACGTTTCCTGAACAAACGCGGCACTCTTGATACTTTTTAAAAAGCTGGGTTCATCCATCGTGGTTATCAAAAGCTATGTTACCATAATACTGTATTTGAAATCTGGTTGTATTTACATATTTTCGTGAAATTTACTCGTATATTTTCTTCGTAGCTGTTCAAAAGCTTTAGTTTCAAAATCGAAGATTGTTACTTCTTTAGGATGAGTTACTATCTCACCATACATACATACATACATACATACATACATACATACATACATACATGCATACATACATTATCATTATGGACTGTTATGCCTTTCAGCGTTCAGTCTGCAAGCCTCTGTGAATTTAATAAACGTCGCCACAATCCTCGATTTGCAACTAGTGCTGTGGCCTCATTTAGTTCTATACCTCTTATCTTTAAATCGTTAGAAACCGAGTCTAACCATCGTCGTCTTGGCCTACCTCTACCTATTTTACCCTCCATAGCAGAGTTCATTATTCTCCTAGGTAACCTATCCTCCTCCATTCGCCTCACATGACCCCACCACCGAAGCCGGTTTATGCGTACAGCTTCATCCATCGAGTTCATTCCCAAATTAGCCAAACCAAAAAAACCAAACCCCATGGCACTACAGCCCTTGAAGGGCCTTGGCCTTCCAAGCGACCGCTGCTCAGCCCGAAGGCCTGCAGATTACGAGGTGTCGTGTAGTCAGCATGACGAATCCTCTCGGCCGTTATTCTTGGCTTTCTAGACCGGGGCCACCATCTCACCGTCAGATAGCTCCTCAATTCTAATCACGTAGGCGGAGTGGACCTCGAACCAGCCCTCAGGTACAGGTAAAAATCCCTGACCTGGCCGGGAATTGAACCCGGGGCCTCCGGGTAAGAGGCAGGCACGCTACCCCTACACCACAGGGCCGGCTTACGATCTCACTCCACCCCATATCATCTCCAGTCTACATCTCCGACCCGCAGCTCAATTTAGCTTAGCGTACCTTAACAAACAGTCTATATTAAAGTGGAAAATGATACAAAGTGCACCCGAAAAAAGCATGATTTTCAATGCAAGTAAATTACATACAGGTAGAAGCCGTTTTATCTTGAGCAGATTCTGTTTAAATTGTTCATTTAGTTACTATAAACGGCTTATAACTAGTAAAAAAAATTCTACTTTTAATATGGATCGTAGGCCTATGATATACGATGCTACACGCTATAATTAGGAGAGCTCTGTTATGTTCTTTGTCAGGAGATGATTGTGATGCTAGCCCAAGCTAATTGCGGCCGTCTTGTTGGCGACTTGACGTGGTGGAGTCTCGGGAGGAGGTGTACCGGCGATCAATACGACATGTAGACACATAGACACGTATGCTCTTAAAGCGGACCCGGCATCAACACCCAGGACCTGGAACCACAAATTACGACTTCTAACGTAATTTCGATACGAACGCGAGTAAAGCGTTGTGATTACCCGTCTATAAAATGATTACGTACACCTCTTGAAGACATTCAAGCTCTACCGTAACACACGGAAGCTTCTTGATTTATCGTGAGAATGTCCAACTTATTGCCTTCTATTTTGTCCCTAGAACAAATCAATCAATCAATCAATCAATCAATCAATACTGATCTGCATTTAGGGCAGTCGCCCAGGTGGCAGATTCCCTATCTGTTGTTTTCCTAGCCTTTTCCTAAATGATTTCAAAGAAATTGGAAATTTGTTAAACGTCTCTCTTGTAAAAAGTTATTCCAATCCCTAACTCCCCTTCCTATAAATGAATATTTGCCCCAGTTTGTCCTCTTGAATTCCAACTTTATCTTCATATTGTGATCTTTCCTACTTTTATAAATGCCACTCAAACTTATTCGTCTACTAATGTCATTCCACGCCATCTCTCCGCTGACAGCTCGGAACATACCACTTAGTCGAGCAGCTCTTCTTCTTTCTCTCATTTCTTCCCAACCCAAACTTTGCAACATTTTTGTAACGCTACTCTTTTGTCGGAAATCGCCCACAACAAATCGAGCTGCTTTTCTTTGGATTTTTTCCAATTCTTGAATCAGGTAATCCTGGTGAGGGTCCCATACACTGGAACCATACTCTAGTTGGGGTCTTACCAGAGACTTATATGCCCTCTCCTTTACATCGTTACTACAACCCCTAAACACCCTCATAACCATGTGCAGAGATCTGTACCCTTTATTTACAATCCCATTTATGTGATTACCCCAATGAAGGTCTTTCTTATATTAACACCTAGATACTTACAATGATCCCCAACAGGAACTTTCACCCCATCAAAGCAGTAATTAAAACTGAGAGGACTTTTTCTATTTGTGAAACTCACAACCTGACTTTTAACCCCGTTTATCAACATAACGGTCCCACTCCTCATTTGTATTTAGTGAACGTTATAGGTTTACTTCAATAGAGACTATCTGCTGTATGAGGTAATCTAGGAATTACAGTTCAGTAGTCATTATTAAATAAAGAGGCGTAGGCTTACTTTTACGTCTCTTTCGTTCCCCAAACCAGAAATAATTTCTGAAATCACGAGGTTTTATTTTTATTTTATTTTTTTATAGTGGAAGACGTAATCTCCTTTCAGTTTCGATTTAGTTATCTATGATTGTGAGGTTATTCAGTCTGTCAAAACTAATTCAAGATAAATAAAAATTAGAAGATACCTGGAAGAGAAAACATTTCACATCGGAATGCACTTGAAAAACAATAATTCAGCGATAAACAGAGTTACATTTTACCGAACGAGTTGGCCGTGCGGTTAAAGGCGCACAGCTCTGAGCTTGCATTCGGTAGATAATGGGTTCGTACCTCACTGTCGGCAGCCCTGAATATGGTTCTCAGTGTTTTCCCATTTTCACACCAGATAAATGCTGGGGCTGTACCTTAATTAAGCCCCAGTCCCAGCACTTTCCCATCCTTTCGTTGCCGAAAACCTTCGAAGGGTTAGTGCGAGAAAAAGCTATATGCAAATCTTTTAGATGACATAAACGTGATATATATTATGTTTACTTCTTCTTCCAACACTTTTCCCACACCTTGATGGGATCACGGGTGCAAAATCTGTCGCACATGTGAACTCAACCCTGTATTATGGCCGAATGTCCTGCCTGTTGTCAACCCTTTCTGGAGAAATATATATTCACAACACGTGTTTCTGTTTGGTTGGTAATGTGGTGTGTGTATGAAGAGGTGTATATTATGACGAACACAAACACCCAATCCCCGAGTCAGAGGAACTAACCAGACGTGGATAAAATCTCCATAACCACTGGAAATCGAACTGGGGATCCGCTGAAGCGAAGAATTCGACGCTGACCATTCAGACAATGAACCAGGCGTAAAACATATTACATAAACTGGAAAAAATATTATCTTTATGCCCACTCTGTCGCATCAGTGTGTTTTAGTGGATGTAGTATAGTAGCATACAACTTTAGGGTGACCTTTAACCTGAATAGATTGTGTAAATCGCAGGTCTGAACCATACACAGTTTTCCGAAGTCGACTTGTTGAAAATGTGCAATACTCTAGCCTGTAATAGTGTCAGCAGCAACAGCAAGGCCCTTGGTATATGACACGGAGGATCTGCCTCATGGTAATCTAATCGGGCGTCAGCACACCAAAACATTTTCACGCCCGTGTGTTAGAAGTTTCATATTTGCTTCACTGTACGGAGGAAGACATGAAAAGAATTTGGGAAGAACTGGAGAGGTTGCATTAATGTTAATGGCCCTATGAATGTAAGAAATTGGCGACGATGAGAAACGTCGAAGAGGAAAGGAAGCGTCTGTGGCCGAACACTTTTACCTCGTAGAGTACAGGAAACTCGTGTCCTCATCCCGAGGTGATGAGCTATTTTCTGGCACACTCTCAATGGAGGTGAGCTGCATGTATCATTTCAACCACATACCAGTACTCCTACCATTCTCAAATTTCTGGCAGTACCGGGAATCGACCCGGCCCCCCGAGGACGGCAGCTAATATCACTCACCGTTACGCTACACGGACACTTACCTGGTGAAAAAGTGAGAAACCAAGCAAAACTAAAATCAGGAGTGCTAATGCTGGGGCTCGAACTTATCATCTCACAAATTGTCCAATAAAAATCGTCCTGTACTATATGCACATGAGATGATTCGTAATTTTCAAAAATACGAATGTGCACTGAAATGTTCAAACTTGTTTAATGTAATAATTTTGAACATGAATAAAATATCAACGTAAGATTTGCACAAAACTTACTAGTTTATTTTCATAAGTTCAATAGTCCGACGATCCTTATGAGCAAATTACGCTGTTAGTTAATTTGGTAGTTCTACCTCATGATATAGAGAGCTACGAAATACAGTAGTACGATGGTATTTGTGCCTGTAAATCTTTCAATATTTTTTGACCTACCGTTCCTCATCATTGAGTTAATGAGACCGGATAAGATGTAAAAATTGCGTCATGAAGTGAATATTATTGAATATAGAGGCTGAAAATTGAAATTGAATGTTGAAGTACTACCAACCTTACAAATTTCTAGGCATGTCCAATTATTCAGGAATTCAATCCTGACAGTAGGTTTACGACACTCATAATTTAAGTCTTGTCCGCCTCTGTGGTCTAGTGATTAGTGTGATTATCTGCCACCCTCAGAGGCCCTTTCGATTCCCGGCTCTACCACGAAATTTGAAAAGTTATACGAGGGCTGGAACGGGGCCCACTTAGCCTCGGGAGGTCGACTGAGTAGAGGTGGGTTCGATTCCAACCCCAGCCTTCCTCGAAGTGGTTTTCCGTGGTTTCCCACTTCTCCTCCAGGCAAATGCCGGGATGCCGGGATTGTACCTAAATTAAGGCCACGGCCACTTCCTTCCCTCTTCCTTGTCTGTCCCGTCCAATCTTCCTATCCCCCCACAAGGCCCCTGTTCAGCATAGCAGGTGACGCCGCCTGGGCGAGGTACTGGTCATTCTCCCCAGTTGTATCCCCCGACCCAATGCCCTACGCTCCAGGACACTGACCTTGAGGTGGGGTGGTAGAGGTGAGATCTCTCGCTGAGTTCGAGGGAAAATCAACCTTGGAGGGTAAACAGATTAAGAAAGAAAGAAATATAATTGAAGTCTTACCAATGATGATAGAATAAGTAGGTCACTTAACTAACAAGCACACCTCAACTATCTTGTGCTAGTGTAAGAGAAAATTAATAAGAAGTGACCTGATAAAAGTAAACGAAAGTGTCGCTAAATAGTTGTGATTAAAATATGTTTTATGAATATTTGACTTATAATTATGAAAAACACACAAATTTACAGGAATATACATTTTCCATTTCAACAATTTTCCTTGAGTTTCTGTAGAAGCACTCGTGAATGTTCCAATGTAGAGTGCTGCAAAATCTTATAATAAATTATAAGATTAAGTTTATACCACAGTTATGGTGTTCAAAACAGCAGCTGTGTAATGTGCGTTGTTTAGCCGTTTCCCGGATTATTTACACAAATATCAACATTTTTCAGTTATCCTGACTTCGCTGTACTCAGTAGGCGCTGTGGATACAAGCTGTTTTAGAATAACTAAATCTGCGAAATATACTGTAAACATTTTCTTACAAGCTACTTTCAAGAATGCAATGTTTGTTTGGATTTTCATGCATAAAATATTTATAAGAATTAAATAAAAAGGGATAAAGAATAATTCTAGAACGTTTTCTAATCTGCAAGATGCACGTACATGAAAAATGTCGTTTCAATATCTTCAAACATTATAAAGTCATTAGGGAACGGTTTAAAAAAAGTTATCTTTGAAGATGATGTGGCTAAGAGGTATTTGAAGGGCTCAATCTAGTGGCAGTCCTGCACGTTTTAAATCATTACTCCAGGAGTATTTTAAGTATCAAATACTGTAAATCCTTGCATTGATTGAGTGGAGACATTCCAGCGAACGTAAGGGAGTGGATCCCACTGAGAGATAACGATTGGCTAGAAATACTCCAGCACCTTCACTCAGCAGAAGGGAGGAAACTATTGCTGTTTCTCATAACGTTTCAAACGACGACAAAGGCCATTCTCAGAACCTAGTGTCCTCCATTTTATATTAGACTTCTCTATATTCTCGGCAGAGGCTGCCTAGGCAAGGTGGTAAAGGCGTGTTCGATTCATCTGGAAGGAATGGGATTTGATTCCCCTCCAGGAAATTGGAAAATTTAAAAAAACAAAATTTCCACTTCTGGACAGGCACATAGTCGTGAGATTCACTCAACTTCAAAAATGAGTTCCAGGTTAATTCCCTGGGGAAGGATGCAAAAGCATAGAGCTAACCGCTCTATCCTAGTCAGTGCCAAGTCTACGGAAAATGGAAGCCTGCATCTTATGGCCTGTACGGAGATGACATTGCTTTGCTCTTTTGCCTGTAAAACAAACCAGTTAAAAGTAATTAAAATACCTTGCGACCAAATGAGATGCCCTCCACAAGGCTTTAAAGCTATGCACCTATAATCTGTATTACATGAGCAAACACTCCGTTGACCGCGCCCTTAGAATAATACCACTACTCGCGTCATAACTGTAAGACATACGTATTCAATCTCGAATACTGTTCACGTACATAGTCAGTTTTGAAGTGTGTAGTAAACAAAATCAAATGCATGTTTAAAAGATTACACTTAATACACCAACGGCCGTAGCCGTGTTGAAACAGCGGATCCCGTGAGATCTCCGAAATGAACCAACATTGGGCGTGGTCAATGTTTGGATGGGTTGCCACGCGCTGTTGATGGGGGTAAGGGAATGGAGGAGCGGGAAAAAAACTGGCTGCCCTACCGTACCTAAACTCCGGCTCAGGCACACCTCTGTGGAGGTTCGGACCTGCCATCGGGCAGAATACACCTATGCACTTAATAAATACTCCCAAACATTTGAACATTTGAACACTCAAATGAACTATTCATAACAGCAGAGAAAAAACATGTCCGCCTCTGTGGTGTAGTGGTTAGTGTGATTAGCTGCCACCCCCCGGAGGCCCGGGTTCGATTCCAGGCTCTGCCACGAAATTTGAAAAGTGGTACGAGGGCTGGAACGGGTTCCACTCAGCCTCGGGAGGTCAAAGGAGTAGAGGTGGGTTCGATTCCCACCTCAGTCATCCTGGAAGTGGTTTCCTATGGTTTTCCACTTCTCCAGGCAAATGCCGGGATGGTACATAACTTATGGCCTTCCCTCTTCCTTGTCTATCCCTTCCAATCTTCCCATCCCCCTCCAAGGCCCCGTCCAGCATAGCAGGTGAGGCCACCTGGACGAGGCACTGTCATCCTCCCCAGTTGTATCCCCCGACCCAGTGTCTCACGCTCCAAGACACTGCCCTTTAGGCGGTAGAGGTGTGGTCCCTCACTGAGTCTGAGGGAAAAGCTAACCCTGGAGGGTAAACAGATTAAGAAAGAAAGAAAGAAAGAAAGAAAGAAAGAGAAACAAACATTCCATACAACTACCTCATGATAAGAGGCAATGCTCACAAGGATTATGACACTAAAGACAAGCTACTTGTAGATAACTAACTAACTTCCACTTATTTTGTTAGCATCGAAAACATAACATTCATCAGTCTAGAGCCATTGTGCTTAGGCGCCTGACTTCTAAGCTAAAACGAGTACGTTTATAATAGACTAACCCTTTGCTCTTCCTTTAACGCGCATACTTTGCAACCATAGAAACGAATGAATGAATGAATGAATGAATGAATGAATACTATATACAGTAGATAGCTCGCTCACTCCTTCATTCACACACCGAACTCGCTTAGTGATTTCATGTTTGTCCTTCACTTTCATTTTCAGAGATTCTCGAATTCCAACCATCAGTAAAAATCAAATCGCAGCGTTGGAGACACTAATACTGGCCGCTAATTGGCAGGTCAATCTATATTTCTTGGTTTTCCGGCACGGACTGAAACGTTTTCTTTTTTCACCTCAGTTTCTTGAAGTGTTGCCACCAGAAAACTCAGGTAGTTTATTCTCGAACACATTTCTCGAATCATTTCCGACATCGTCCAGGGTAGGCGAGGGAATAGCAGTCACTTCAACGATTGGGCTTTGATCAGTTCTCACCCCAATTGTCAAAGGGACAGTCGAGATGTTATTTCAGTTTTTACGCTTCCCAGATTAATAATTTGAAAATTGATTCTAGCAGTGTTAAGTAGAGAGAAGAATACAGCTATAGGCCACCTTCTTGTGCCTCTCTGAACGTTGTAAGAAGACAGCATTTTGTGTAATATGTCAACTAATCCTGCATGTTCGTTGTAATAGGCTATCATTTTAGGCTTCTTCTGGATCCCAGTCTCTTCATCAACTGCATTCTGAAGATCAACAATGCGTTTCTCTTATTTTTTCTTATTTTGAGGAACATAAGAGACCTCTTTTTCTTATTGTTTAACGCCGCTCTAAAACACATCGAATGTTATTGGTGGCGGAAGGATGGGAAAGGATTGGGAAGGCAGAGGACATCGGCTTAAATAAGTTACAGCTGAAGCATTTGCCTGGTGTGAAAAATAGTAAAACACGGAAAACCATCTTCAGGTCTGCCGACGGTGGGATTAGAACCCAATATCTTCCGAATGCAAGCTCTGAACTGCGCACCGATAACCGTGCGGCCAACTCACACGGTATGTAATGCACCTGTCCCGGGGTCGGCAGAGTGCTGAATATAAAATGCAATTTCACTAATAGATATTTAGATAGTAATCATTTGGATGAGGAACTTCGGAGATCAAAACCGGGCGTCGAAGTCCTATCATCCCTACTTTCACCTGGCACAACGGCTACGTTCAAGAGCATACGGGCCAAAGGTACTGTTCGTAAGAAAAGTGGGTACTTAATCTAAATATATTGAAAGAGGGTGCTATGGTGGGAGGAATACGCTATATTACTAAATAAGGATGGATTGTTCCCAATTCAAAACATAACTTTAATAACTGATTGTCATATGAAATGACTCACGAGAAATGCCATATTGTTGCCTGCGTGGCAATTTTTAAACACAAAATTCAATTACATGGGAAATGCCACAAAAGTCTCTCGTCAGTTTTTATCACTTCTGAATCTCATCCTGGCATTCCCAAAGCAACTTAATAACACTGCATACATATACATTACACTTCTTAACCAATAGGAATCTGTCCCTTTATCTAACTTTCGGTACCCGCAGGTATACAAATACAAAAATTATATGAAAAGGATGGCATTCTCGTGAGAAAAGCAATATTGTCCTGCAATGTCGTAGTATTAGGACATTTTATGACACACAGTTACGCATACTTACCCAATCATGAAAATCATGTCGTCGCTTGTCGCTAATAAAATCTACTCTTTCACATTAATTATACATCACACTATCGCCTATACACATCCCTCCGGGGCAATACCTCATGTTTATATTTTACAAAGCGGACACACGACGTTGGTATCCTGTAAATCACCATACACTGATATAACACATAAATATATACACATGTAAGAATGAGGCAATCATCTGTAAATACATCAACACACTATATACACTGACTGACAGAGCAAATGCAACACCAAGGAGGAGTGGTTCGAAAGGGATGAAAGTTGGGGAAAAAACAGAGACGGCACGGACGAATAATTGATGTTTATTTCAAACCGATATGCAGGTTACACAATGCGCACGGCATCGACTCAGTAGGATGTAGGACCACGGCGAGCGGCGATGCACGCAGAAACACGTCTAGGTACAGAGTCAATAAGAGTGCGGATGGTGTCCTGAGGGATGGTTCTCCATTCTCTGTCAACCATTTGCCACAGTTGGTCGTCCGTACGAGGCTGGGGCAGAGTTTGCAAACGGCGTCCAATGAGATCCCACACGTGTTCGATTGGTGAGAGATCCGGAGAGTACGCTGGCCACGGAAGCATCTGTACACCTCGTAGAGCCTGTTGGGAGATGCGAGCAGTGTGTGGGCGGGCATTATCCTGCTAAAACAGAGCATTGGGCAGCCCCTGAAGGTACGGGAGTGCCACCGGCCGCAGCACATGCTGCACGTAGCGGTGGGCATTTAACGTGCCTTGAATACGCACTAGAGGTGACGTGGAATCATACGCAATAGCGCCCCAAACCATGATGCCACAGTTACTGCCGGATTTGACCTTTCTCCACGCCGACGCCACACTCGTCTGCGGTGACTATCACTGACAGAACAGAAGCGTGACTTATCGAAGAACACGACGTTCCGCCATTCCCTCATCCAAGTCGCTCTAGCCCGGCACCATGCCAGGCGTGCACGTCTATGCTGTGGAGTCAATGGTAGTCTTCTGAGCGGACGCCGGGAGTGCAGGCCTCCTTCAACCAATCGACGGGGAATTGTTCTGGTCGATATTGGAACAGCCAGGGTGTCTTGCACATGCTGAAGAATGGCGGTTGACGTGGCGTGTGGGGCTGCCACCGCTTGGCGGCGGATGCGCCGATCCTCGCGTGCTGACGTCACTCGGGCTGCGCCTGGACTCCTCGCACGTGCCACATGTCCCTGCGCCAACCATCTTCGCCACAGGCGCTGCACCGTGGACACATCCCTATGGGTATCGGCTGCGATTTGACGAAGCGACCAACCTGCCCTTCTCAGCCCGATCACCATACCCCTCGTAAAGTCGTCTGTCTGCTGGAAATGCCTCTGTTGACGGCGGCCTGGCATTCTTAGCTATACACGTGTCCTGTGGCACACGACAACACGTTCTACAATGACTGTCGGCTGAGAAATCAGAAATCACGGTACGAAGTGGGCCATTCGCCAACGCCGTGTCCCATTTATCGTTCGCTACGTGCGCAGCACAGCGGCGCATTTCACATCATGAGCATACCTCAGTGACGTCAGTCTACCCTGCAATTGGCATAAAGTTCTGACCACTCCTTCTTGGTGTTGCATTTGCTCTGTCAGTCAGTGTAATATACCGGGCGAGATGGCCCTGTGGTTAGAGGTGCGCGGCTTTAAGCTTGCATCCGGGTGATAGTGGGTTCGAATCCCCCTGCCGGCAAACCTGAAGATGGTTTCCCTTGTTTTCCCATTTTCGCACCGGCCAAATGCTGGGGCTGTACCTTAATTAAGGCCACGGCCGCTTCCTTCCAACTCCTTTCCTATCCCATCGTCGCCATAAGACCTATCTGTGTCGGTGCGACGTAAAGCCACTAGCAATAAAAATGTGCCCAAAAAACTTTGTTTTCCTTCTGTGAATGTCATGGCTGCCTATTTACCTTGCTTGTTTATGCTTTCTTAAATCTAAATTGTTAATCTTCTCCACATCCACGTTTCCATTTCTTCAAAACCTTCTTTGTCTTGCTCTAGAAGAGTTCACCTTTTACAATCGTACAAGATGCTCCAAACAAAAATGTTAACATAATGACAGCTATTATAGGAAGTGTGATTACTGGAGTAGCTAAGTTTGTAGAACAAAGTTCCGTTCGCAGAATTTTGAGAAGGTGAGTTTTCTTACTGCTAAATCCAAGGAATAACTCACGTTTCTTTTTCTAATGAATGGATATCTCGTCGCTACCGGGACAAAACCTCCTGTGTGAAATATTTCAGCTTAGAACTTTGGCCGGTAAGGTTCTGTCATCTAAGGTGCAATATTGTGTGAATATTGTCAAGGCCTTCTCGCTCTTCATAATGTATGTGCTGCGGGTCAGTATACCTCCAAAATTATTATCACATAGGAGGTTTTGTTCCGGCAACGACGATATGTATGTATGTTTGTTCAGCCCTTGGCCTAAATGCTTGTTGAATCCTCAACAGCTCCGCCATTAGCTGTCACAGATGGCCTAGGCATCACTGAAGAGGCGTACTAAGGAAGTGAGGAGTGAGGTAGTTTCCCGTTGCTTTGTTCACTGATTCAGAATTTGCTACTACTTATCAGTCTGCCAAGCCCATTGAAATGCATGCACCAGCCGACACCATGCATAGCACGGACTGGTTGTATAAGGAATGCCATCGCTCATGCCTCAGTCACTTTCATATTATCAAAGCCAAGGATAAGACTGAGACAGATCAATGAAAGTAACAAAATTGCTCTAGCTCATACCAGACGACATAGTGCACTGTAAACACTAGGTCTGACCAGCAAAGGCATAAATGAATGGATACCAATACCTATTTTACCACCCAAATTGATCACATTTGTGACCTATTGGTGCTACTTTGAGCTGTTTCAGTAAAGTGTTGTAGTGACTGTTGACTGCTCATCTGACAGGGTCCATAATGACAAATCATTCAATTTCAACTAAACAAATTTGCAACTTTCCTCATCTCTTGTTGAGGATAGCGGAGGCTCACGAGTGCACGAGATCTCTCGGTGATTTGTACAAGGAGAACAGGCAATCTGCCATGCTGTTCTCTCCGTGCATCATAAATCTTGTAGAAATCACCCTGTAATGCTACACAATAAAACCCTTAATTATTATTACAGGTACATTAGCACCCGGCACGATTTACTCATGACGTCACTCTAATACACCCTACGTAGTGATTAATGACGCAATCGGTGGAAAAAGGGAGCGCGGCTTGTAGCAATAAATAAATATTACGTTACGCCCACGCCCCTAGTGATGTTCAGCTTGCGCCATCAGCAAAGTGACTCCATTAACGCATTATACCGGCCTCCCTCTAGCGGCAGACATCTTAGATGCCTGCGGTCAGCAGCCATAATGGATCGCTTCTCGGATGCCCTTTCACTCAACTCTGATTTTTCCTGTCGTATAATCTGCTTCTCAAGCTTATATTTTACTAGCATTTTACCCATTCTTCTCACGGGAATTTTAGTGGATTACATGTTTCATTCAGGAATATATGCGAAGTGATGATGATGTTTGTTGTTTAAAGGGGCCTAACATCTAAGGTCATCTGCCCTTTATGCGAAGTAACATGGCTCTATTTACACATCCAATGCGACATGTTAAAATATGATAGGAAGCTGAACGAATTCGAGAGAGAATAAGGACGATTTTCGAATTTATTGTACGGTAAAGTTCCTGGTCCGAAATTGTGCGAAATTCTCCGTGGTTCTCAAGGTTGCATATTGTACCTATGACCACTTGCGTTGCACTCTGACTTTGATGATACCTCTCTTAATATCTGCCCTACCAAAAAGACTAATTGATTAATTAATGTTATTTGTTCACACCCCACTAACTACTCTTTTACGGTTTTCGGAGACGCCGAGGTGCCAGAATTTAGTCCCGCAGGAGTTCTTTTACGTTCCCGTAAATCTACCGACACGAGGCTGACGTATTTGAGCACCTTCAAATACCACTGGACTGAGCCAGGATCGAACCTGCTAAGTTGGGGTCAGAAGGCGAGCGCCTCAACCGTCTGAGCCACACAGCCCGGCACCGAAAAGACTAAAATGGCTCTTAAATTCTCCCGTTTCCCACCAAGGAGTGAAATCCGCAACATGTCCCACGGGCCTTGGACTAAAAATCCAATTTTTCATAACCACCTGCGTTATTATCCGTCGTACGATACTTACATGGCAGAAGGAACGGAAATAACACACAACGTTTGTTGTATACAGTCTTTTGATAGACCTAATGTCAACGAAAATATTTGAGAAAAATCTTCCTATAAATACCAACTCCATGTGATTACCATGACATCATATGAACCTGATAACACAATTCTGAGTGAGAAGCTTCCAAATTAATAATTTGCTTGAAATAAGTTCACCAATTTTCCACTTTTAGAAATATACAAACAGACAGACACAAAAGGATAGGTTCTACCTCATGTTTCCTCGGTGAGAGAAATATTATGCATCCACTGATTTTCTCCTGTTATAGATCCTTCAAATCACTGTAGATTTGCGAGGGTGTCCATCACTGACTGCACAGCATTTATCCCGTAAAAATAGTATTTTTCTACGTAATTCGAAGAGTAAGCTAAAGTATGTACGTAACAAAACTTACTTAAAATGAAGGGGCGTTTCACATATAGTCCACAGATTTTACATATAATCAATAGCGTAACAGGAAATGGAAAACAAATCTCTTCCTGTCTTCCTATAAAACCCCAGTCTATTCAGTGATTTTTACATGTTATAGGCTACATATCAAAACGTGCTCCAGGACGATAAGACTGTAAATATGAAAGTTTGGTCGAGATATAATCAATAGTGAAAGAAATTTTAAAAATTCCACTTTTATTCTACAAACCCCCAGACTATTCCGTGATTTTAAATGATATGCATATCGAAACCTGCTCCTGGATGATTTGACTCTAAATATGACGTTTGGTAGAGGTATAGTCAATAGTGTAAGAGATACCCGCAGGCAGTTCAGTGATGTGGAAACAATATATGTATTAGATCCTGCTCCTGGATGAGTATACTCTAAACATGAAGTTTTGTCGAAATATAATCAATACTGTAAGATGAAATTGAAAAAAACCTCTTGTGGTCTTTCTATAAACCCCCAGTTTGTTCAGTGATTTTTAACTAATATGCATATCGGAACCTGCTCCTGGATAAGTAGACTCTAAATATGACGTTTGGTCGAAATATAATCAATAGTGTTAGAGAAAATTGGAAAAACGTCTTCTGGTCTTCCTGTAAATCCCCAGTCTGTTCGGTGATTTTTAAATTATATGCATATCAAAATCCTGGTCCTGAATTAATAGACTCTAAATATGAAGTTCGGTTGAGATATAATCAATAGTATAAAAGACAATGGAAGAAATATCTTCTGTTCTTTCAATAAACCCGCAGTCCGTTCAATGTTTTTTAACAGATATACATGTCGGAATATGCTTGTGAACGAGTAGACTCTAATTATGAAGTTTGGTCGACATGTAATCAATAGTGTAAGAGAAAACTGAAAAGACTCTTCGAATCATCCTATAAACCCCCAGTCTATTCAGTGGTTTTTGAATGGTATGCATGTTGAAACCTGTTGCTGGATGAGTAGACTAAATATGTTTGCTTGAGACCTATTCAGCCGTTTACACGTGATGATGGAATGAACAGACAAACAGACAGACACGAAAGCTAAAAACTACTGATATGATCTCGGATTGAACTAAAACGAATAAATATATCAAAATTTGGCGAAATAAATATCATTACAGTCAGCAGACCCCTAGAATTTTATTTATAAGGTTATACTAGGAGTGGATAAAGGACCTGTCGAGTTGGCCGTGCGGTCAGGGGCACGCGGCTGTGAGCTTGTATCCGGGAGATAGTGGGTTCGAATCAAACTGTCGGCAGCCCTGAAGATGGTTTTCCGTGGTTTCCCATTTTTACACCAGGCAAATGCTGGGGCTGTACCTTAATTAAGGCCTCGACCGCTTCCTTCCAATTTCTAGGCCTTTCCTATCCCGTCGTGGCCATAATACCTATCTGTGTCAGTGGGACGTAAAGCAACTAGGAAAAAAAAGCAAAACTTCTCAGGACATTAGAGATGGGACGCCGAATTGCAAATTCAGGACATTTCAGGGATCCTTTCCCGATATTCTCCCCATGAATGAATCCTTGGATTACTTCCTTGTCGTGAGGTCTCTGTGACTGGCCGTCTTATCCTGTTCAGACACATGGTCGTTACCCTTATAACGCACTGAATCACTGAATGCACATTTAAAAGAGGGCAAAATCAAACTTATGGTTAAACGTGATCGTGATCATAGCCATGCGCCGTCCCACTTTATAAGGAATCAGAATCACAGGGCCGAGGCCGGATTTCTAAGCTCTGTCGCTCTGGTGAGAAACCAGTAGGCCTTGACGATACCATTTAGCTATCGATTCCTCAGCTCTGAAAGGGGCTACATTTTACTGTACAACTGATGGACCTTTTGAATATGTTTCGAGTGTAAATGGAATTTCAAAGAAATTGTGTCTCCAGCGTTCTTCTCTTTTCTACGACCATTTACTGTCGAATTCTGGATTCAAGTTTTCAGTTATAAGCCTTTGTTTTGTGTTGTGGGTCTCCACAGCGTATCTAAATAGGTGTTGTTGTTGATAATATTTAAAATTGGGTATGATGAAATGTTACATTCCAGGATCAACCATGCGCTCAATCTTTTCTTTTCTGAGGCTATGCATTTGTTCTCATAGCTTTTTTCGATCTTATATTTGGTTTAGGGATAGACATGTTAGTAAATATAAGAAATTTATATTACACATTTTTTCAGTTTTGGATGGGAAGTTTTCACCTCCCTGCACCCGTACTTTACGATATCAATTCATTGATTTTTCTGCATGCATATCAAATAACATCAGTGGTGCTTGATTGATAGTGCTGGCTTACTTAAACCCCTTTCATTTAGCATAGACTTTTAAGAGATATCCGAACCCCAGATTGACGAGTTCCGTACTGTAGTGGTAGCGTTCCTATCTCTTATTATGGAATGAGAGAGGAAACGGGATTGACTCAGCCACGGGAGCTCAAGTGAAGAGATGTCTGATATGAGAGGCTTTCGATCCGGTCAAGAAAGCCGATAAATTCAGTTGAGGATGTTGTAATGCTAATCAGGTGATACACTAGCACTTAATGAAGGAGAATCGAACCCACATCCTTCCAGATGAACCGAGCCTCGACAAGGCACCCCTTAAGCTAACATCTTACGCAATAAAATATTTCTTGTCCTTTACATAAATGAACCTTCGTCTAATAAACTTGCGTAGTTCAATTACTTGTATTGCAAGTTAAATTTAACTTGTGTATTCGACTGACTGGGAAGCTGTTATGTTACAGTACATTTAACTGAGTGCACACTGGAAAGTGTGGCTTCCTTCTTAAATAAATAGTTCAGTTACGCTATAAAAGTGGCAAACAGCATTCACAACAATTTTTTAGCGAAAATTATAATGTAAACTCTTTCTAAAATGATAGAAGTGCATCCTTTTCTTAGCAATGTGTGTTAAGTAAGTAGAAAACCTGTATGACAATGTGCTCCTTCCTTATTTCTTTTCTTTGTTACTCGCTTTTCATTGCACCGACGCAGACAATGAAAAACAACGGCAAACCTTCTTCAAGGCTGCCGACATCAGGTTTCGAATCCACCAACTTCTAAATGAAAACTGACAGCTTCGTGACTCAAACCGCGTAGGCAATTCTCTCGCTGCTCTTTCCTTTGGGGTAACATCTTCAGCCGATCATCTGCAAGCCATTTGACTGGGTAAGTGTCTCCTTGCCAGGCCAAGACATTAATGGGCTGTAAGAACAACGGTTTTTGGTTTTTACACACAGTTCAAAAAATTAGGGGAACATGTTTTTGAACGCATACCATGTTCCACAAAACAATACCTCACACCCTAGTATATTGCCAACTAAGCCTTTATTCTTTGGCGTTGAAGTCTACAAAAGAACATCGATGGATTCGCGTTCATTTTCAGAACACAAACGGAAATGTACAATGGGGGCAAGAAAAAGTGATAACAGTCCTCCAGGGTGGTTCTTTTTATCACAGTTGGAGAGCTTCAGTATGGTGTATGTCCTCCACGAGCATTAATCACAGCTTGGCACCTAAATGGCATGCTCCGTATAAGTCGACTGAGGTCACGTTGCGGTATCAGGTTCCATTTTCAGTGAGAGCTTGTTCGAGGTCTTGGAGAGTCTGTAGTGGAACAGGACGCCCACCATCACTTCTGTCAAGCCTATACCACACATGCTCGATGGGATTAAGGTCGGGACTCACTACTGGCTATTCCATCTCTTAAATGTTCAGTTCTCGCAAGACAGCTCTGGTGATGTGCGCTACATGAGCCCTGGCATTGTCATGCATGAGTACGAATTCAGGGCCAACACCTTATGCAGCAACCAACACATGCTGTAGCAGTATCTGCTCGATGTACCCCGCAGCGGAATGATTACCACGGACGACGACAAGATTCGTACGGTAATTAATAGTGATGCCACCCCACACCATCACAGAACCTTGTCCGAATCGGTTGATTTTCTGGACAACATTTGGCATGTACTACTCACCACGGCGTCTCCATACACTTTGACGTCCATCACGCTGTGTCAGGGAAAATCTGGAGTCGTCTGTGAACAACACAGGTCTCCATTGGCAAAGTTGCCAGTTGACGTGGGTACGGGCAAAGAAAAGGCGACATGTGCGATGTTGCTACGTTAAGTGGGGCAAGCGAACAGGACGTCCGGGTCGTAAGGACACTTCTCTTAACCTGTTCCTTACTGTCTGGTCAGACACCGTGGCTCCAGTGATCCTCCTGAGGTCTTGATGCAGTTCTCTGGCAATTGCTGAACGAAGCCGAAACGCACAGATGGTCAGATATCGGTCATCCTGTGGGGTTTTCATGCGTCCACGACCTTGTCCAACACTCCTATTGAACTGGCCTGTCTCATTGTGGCGATTCCACAAGCGGTGAATAACTGACGGAGAGACACTGAGATCCATAGCAATACGACGAAGGTGACGGCCTTTGTGAATTGAACCTCCTTAACATGTCTCACGGGATGTGCTGGTTGATGTCAAACGTGCTCAAATGACCGCAGTAGTCCGTGTAACTCACAACGACACAGGGGCGCACCGCAATTCACTTTGTTTTGAGGGGTCACCTGACAGTTTAATGCATGGATACGCCTAGAGATGGAGTTTAACTTCGATTTGACATACCCTGAAGTGCTGAGGTCTCAAGGTATGATGCACGAACATTGGAACCCCATCTACCAAATTAACGTTCACATACCAGACGTTACAAAACTTGTTCCCCTAATTTTTTTGAACTGTGTATTTCGAAGCAAGGATCTAGGTACAGATATGTGCCAACTGAAGAGAGTCGCCTTATTTCGGCGGTAGATTCTGGTCACAAACCTCAAGAATACTTCTTCATACAAAAAGTGTATACAACGCTATACGGGGCATATTTAAAATCTCTCTGGTCTTTAAATGATCTATGAAGTTCATTGTTCTTTCCTGACATTTCCTCAATTACTCAGGGTCAGCACTAATGTGGATTAAGTCCAGTTTTATGACTGGATGCCATTCCTGACACCAACCCTACGTGGATGGATGTATTCACTATTACGTAGTGTGATGTGTGGTATGGAGATAAAGGTGTATATTGAGACAATCACAAACAGCCAGCCCCCAAGCTACAGGAATGAACCAAACGTGGCTAAAATACCCGCCCCTGCAAAGAATCGAAAGACTGGTTGAATGACCATTCAACCAAAGATCCAAACAAGGAAGCACCTCAGAAGGTCTACATTTACTGTATATTGACCGTCCATGGTATTTTAAAGCGGACTATTCATAAATGTAGAGTGCAGTTACTATCTTATGGCACAATAATGTGCAAAACCACCAGATTGGAGGGGAGAGAAGGGAAAGGATGGTAGTGGATGGGGTAACTTCAACTGCTGTGCTACTGGGAGTGTAATGAAGCCTTGTCACACCAACGTAGTCGCCATGAGCCGATGTGGGACACTTCGATAGCAACTAGTGAAATGAAAGTCCCCCCCCCCCCCACCTCATTCACGCTGCAGCACATGGACTCGTCCGCATACAAACTCATTTAGTGCGCAACGAAAGTGGTGTGCTGTCAGATAGTAATCACGTCAGTGGCGGATCGTCAAATAGAAAATTCGTTGTTCACGAAATTTACCAATAATATTAATAATAACGATATTAAAAATCTGTTTTTTTCAGAACTGATGATTATTGGTAACAGTTTAAATTTACGTGGTGAGGAGTTCGAAAGGGCTGCGTATCCTAACTTCGCCACTTGTCACTCAACCAATTGCTCTGTTGGTATGTAATACTGAATCTACCGAGTTCATGATTGCTTTGCCATATCAACATAAAGAAATCTGTATGAAAACTTAACTGACGGACATGATTAATCTGTACATTTTCTTAGCCCGTACATAGACAATTGACACACCGACACTACACATTAACAGCAACTCAAACTAGTCTTCACCCGCTCAAAGCACGCGGAATCAGTGTTTCCAGATCCATGAATAATATTTTAGAAGGTAGGTATCGAAAATTTTGGATGATGTTTATAAATACGGTATGCCAGGTTACTTAAAATTAAATTTGTTAGCACGGAAACCATGATTTTTAGTATCGACATAATATAAACTTCAAGTTTTTCAATCCGTGAGAAGCAAGACATAAAATATATCTGACTGTTTCTTCTGTACCGAGCTCGATAGCTGCAGTCGCTTAAGTGCGGCCAGTATCCAGTATTCGGGAGATAGTAGGTTCGAACCCCACTGTCGGCAGCCCTGAAAATGCTTTTCCGTGGTTTCCCATTTTCTCACCAGGCAAATGCTGGGGCTGTACCTTAATTAAGGCCACGGCCGATTCCTTCCGAGTGCTAGCCCTTTCCTGTCCCATCGTCGCCATAAGACCTATCTGTGTCGGTGCGACGTAAAGCAACTAGCAAAAAAAAATGTTTCTTCTGTACTGTAGTGGTGTATTCATCAGTGTCTAAAGACAATGCCTTGTCTATGAACCCAATCTTTTCTGTCCTCAGGTCTTCGTTTAATTTCATAATACGAACAATAATGAAGACTCTGTGCTAAGTCTTGAAGGAATTTCTTCTTCGGTGGTCCTAGGCCATTCCTCCCCGTGATTTTCCCTTCCAGCAGATTGGTAAGAAAGATATTATGTCCCAAGATGTGGCCAGTGAATTTAGATCTTCTTCTCTGGATCGTTAACAGTCTCCGTGGCTCAGGCGGCTGCGTTTCGGCCTCTCACCGCTAGGTTCTGTGGTTCAAATCCCGGTTACTCCATGTGAGATTTGTGTTGGACAAAGCGGAGGCGGGACAGTTTTCTCTCCGGGTACTCCGGTTTTTCCTGTCACCTTTCATTCCAGCGACACTCACCACTATCATTTCATTTCATCTGTCAGTCATTAATCATTGCCCCAGAGGAGTGCGACAGGCTTCGGTAGCCGGCACAATTCCTATCCTCGCCGCAAAATGGGGGCTTCATTTATTCCATCCCTGACCCGTTGATCGACTGGAAAATAGGTTGTAGGTTTTCATTTCTCTGGATAGTTAACATCAGTTTTCTCTTCCCTTGTATTTCTTGCAGAAAGCTTTTGTTCGTTCTCTTATCAATCCATTTAATCCTTATCATTCATCTCCAGATCCACATCTCAAACGCTTCCAGTCGTTTGCAATCCTGATCTCTGATTTTCCAGGATTCACAGCCATAAAATAGCACACTCCATACAAAAGAAATCACAAATTTCTTCGTAATTCCAAAATCTAAATTTGAGTGGTTTATTATATTTTATTTGCGTTCTATATACTAGAAATATAAAGGTTAATTTTAAAATTAAATAGACCTACAATCAACATTAAAAGACAGACTTTCATAATTTTCGGTCTTTATCTATGCTTCCTTCTTTTCCTCCCCGCCTTTATAGATGTCATTATCAGAAGATGAAATTCTGCTCCCAAGTTTGGAATGACGTGATTAAAAGCTGGCATTTACGACCAGTGTTGCCAACTTATATTTTCAAGATCCGCTAAATACTACAAAAAATCCGCTAAAATTCCGCCAAGAAATCCGATCTCAAATAATAATAATAATAATAATAATAATAATAATCATAATAATAATAATAATAATAATAATAATAATAATAATAATAATAATAATAATAATAATAATAATAATAATGAAATGGCGTATGGCGTTTAATGCCGGGAGCGTTCCAGGAAATGTTCGGCTAGCCAGGGGCAGGTTTTTTGATTTGACCCCGTAGGCGACCTGAAATGATGATGAAGACGACACATACACCCAGCCCCCGTGTCAGCGAAATTAACCAATGATGGTTAAAATTCCCGACCATACCGGGAATTGAACCCAGGACCACTGTGACCAAAGGCCAGCACGCTAACCATTTAGGCATGGAGCCGGAAATAATAATAATAATAATAATAATAATAATAATAATAATAATAATAATAATAATAATAATAATAGTAAATGTCTGCACTCATCCGATCTGTGTGTTTCACAGGGATTAACCCTCGGCCTGCGAGCCGGCGAGATAAAACTTGTAGGCGTTTTACTGCTGGGTGCAAACTAGGTGAAGCCTCTACCTCAGGGGCCACATACAGAACAGGCCAGTTCATTAAACGGTCTTCCTTCATAGCATAAATATAAATGCTACTCTCTCACAGTTTCATTATCTGTCGTCATTCGTCAACTAAGAGATAATACCCTTTCCCCACGCATTACAAATTTATAATACCATGATCTCATAACATCAAATCCATATAACATGTTTTCCTCATGTGATTGCTAGCTCCTGACAAGAAATACGGAATACCACGGAGACAGACTGGAGTACAATTTTTTTTAAACGTAAAATAGATAAAACGCTAAATTCCGCTATAATAAATCTAGAATTCCGCCAAAAAATCCGCTGTCTGCTAAATGATATATTTCTCCGCCGACAGTCTTCTAATTCCGCCAAATTTAGCGCAAAATCCGCTAAGTTGGCAACACTGCTTACGACTCCCAACATGTGAGGGACTCGTACCACTGGCACATTAAAACCTCTTTTCATGCAATATGTTATCTGGATCCCAGCTTCTCTTAAAATCGATAGCAGCTGAAGGAAAATTAAATTTATGTGTAGAATTAAATTGCAATGGATGATGTATCTACCTGGTTATTTCTGTCTATAAAATGAAGACGGAGGATAGCTTAATTCGGAAGATTTCCTCATAATTTCGTATTTTCGGAAACCGTTTTAAACATCGGAAGATAATACTTCCCGGGTTACCAAAGTCCAAAATAAAGAAGTATCTGTTTTAACAAAATCCGTAGATATGGCAGCACCATCCAGTAAGGTTTGGGTACAGTAACGCATTTGGAAGTGTGCACTTACCATACAGTAACAGCTCCGTAAGGCATGATGTAACCATCACTCACGCATGCGCGGCACCTGCCACAAAAGGAGCACAAGACTGTTTACATACATGCAATGCTGGAAGTTTAAGCGTAGCACGTGGCAAATCTAAAATGCGGCAGATTAAAATTCTAATTTATCTGTTAAATGCCAAGTAATTAAAGGGTAACAGGGGTCCCAGTTCCAGATTATGTGTGTTCACATGCACTTGTGCTCTTGCACACGAGCCGCCGCTGAATCGGAATCTATAATATTTAAAATAGCTTTGATGCTAACAGGTCGAAAATTTTAAGAAACGAAATTTCCAATTCTGGAGTGGCACATGGCCATGAGATTCGCTCAGCCTACAACCATTGTGTACGAGGATAATTTCTGGGGGCATAAAAAGAGGCTGGACATGGAGCTGACCACCCGATCCCAATCAGGACTGAAGAAATGGGTAGTGGAAGCCTTTACCTTCCACTCCTCCAAGGTGAAATCTTCCCATCCAACACTGAAAGATTGTGTAATATAAATGTTTTATATTTACCAACGTATCTAGCCCTAAACTAAATAGAAGATCGAACAAAGGTACGAAAACAGATGTATAGTCTCTGAGAAGCAAAAATTGAGTTCATGATTGTTCCAGGAATGTAATATTTTATCATCATTTTAAATACGAGAGCTGTTTATTCAACCTCCGATGGACTATAAAAAAGTCACATTGACATTACAAACTGATTTTGTCACTAAATTTAGTAGTTTCATACTCATTTTTCGACATAATCACCAAAACGATTTAGGCAATTTTCGTATCGTGACTCCAGCTTTCTGATGCCCTCTGCAAAGAAGTCTGCAGCCAGTGAGGTACTAAACGTGTAGTGATAAAATCATTGTTATGTCAATGCGTGTGTTTTTTATAGCCCGTCTCCCATGTAGATACCCTGTGGATACCCACAACAAACAATATTTCTGGTAAATGTGTACCTGCGAGGAAATTCTGCAATACCGTGCGATCGATCAATCAATCAATCAATCAATCAATCAATCAATCAATCAATACTGGTCTGTATTTGGGGCAGTCGCCCAGGTAGCAGATTCCCTATCTGTTGTTTTCCTAGCCTTTTCTTAAATGATTTCGTTATTCTTTCAGAGATTGTACATCTTTATCTAAACTACTTACCTTAAAATAGCGTTGTGTATTATTGTACATCCAAACAAAGGAATACTGTGGCCTTTCACACCAGAAAATGTCAGAAAATTCGAGTTGATTTCGGATATTCTATAACATTGCCGTAAGAGAATGAATGAAAAATCCACAGCCTGTTTCCAGTCATGCGACCGGGTCAGGAATGGAGTGAATGAAGCCCCCATCTAGCGGCGAGGACGGGAACTGTGCCGGCTGCCGAAGCCTGTCGCACTCCTCTGGGGCAATGATTAATGAATGACAGATGGAATGAAATGATAGTGGAAAGTTTTTCTGGAATGAAAAATGACAGGAAAAATCGGAGTACCCGGAGAACCTGTCCCGCCTCCGCTTTGTCCAGCACAAATCTCACATTGAGTGACCGGGATTTGAACCACGGAACTCAGCGGTGCGCTGCCACCTGAGCCACGGAGGCTCCCAAGAGAATGAATATCGTTGTTTAATAATATTGGTAACAATGGCAATAATAACTGCATGATCACACTTAAAAATGACCAATGCCGATGTTTCAATGAATATAGTAGATTTCATCTAACGTATCATCGGCTTAGCTGTATTGACGCGGATGTACGTGGTTGAGTGAGTGTGGTAGTAAGTCGTGGCCAATCAATCATTGTCCTGTCCCCAAGATAACAGGTTCGATGCCGGCTGAGTTTGGAAACATTTGAGAGTATTGAAATTTGTCTTCAAAGTGTCGTTGGCGTTCAGCATGTTAACGAACACTCGTGGAACGAAATTCAGACACAGTGGCGCCCCTTAATATATTTAACAACTGAACGACGTTTTTAGCCACAAGTTAGTATCGGTGGAGCATCAGCCTGGAACTCCGTGTTTGCTTAAGGTTTCATACAATGTGAAGGATTTTATGAAGACAGAATTTTTGATGAATTGATGGAGTTTTAGAGGATACGAATGTACTTGTAATTGAATATTATTTCTAAACATGCCGACGTCTAGACACCAAACTTACTTCTGAAGCCATTGTAAGAAGCCATTGTGATCTTACAAGTCGATACCTCCAAACAATGACCTGTCTAACACTAATACCTTGAACTTCTAAATGAACACTGAGTATATCCGAGAAGCGAAGCAGGTACTTAACCATAAATCATAGGCATGGAACAATGGAATAATTTAACTTTTTTCTGCTACGTTATCATGAAAATGAGAGCATCCACTGTGCGCGCGAATCTACATAACATTTCCCTTTTGTGAAAGGAATATTGACAAAAAGTGCACATACTCAGCAAACGGCATTATGATTGCGGAGCATGGTAACCTATGTTGATCGTTAGGGCCCCAACCCCTCCTTGTCAGCAGGCGGTTTCCATGCAAATGTGCTATACATGTTGCGAGGCTGAAGAACACGTGTATCATGGTTCTTAGAGCTTCACGACCGAGTCATTATAGATTCTAGCTGCAAAAGGGGCCGCTATCGTGACAACATTAGCATATTGTACAGACTACCTGAATATTATTTACCTCGTATCCACATTTCCCCCACCACATCTAGTATAAAATATTTACTAACAAGGCACAATTGCATGCCTATCTTAAAGAAGACAAGTTTCAGAATAACATCGTTTAGAAAATTAGAATTATGTTCTGAGATGATGTTGATCTCATCCTACTTTGCGGTAATGAAGGTTGTATTACACCTCCTCATAAGGTCTCGGTAATACATTAAGAATAAAGTATCATGATTGTATTCAACAAATTTACAAGATGTAAATAAAATATAATACGCACATAACTTCTTATTCCAAAGGTAGGTCACGAACATACAAAAAATATGGTGCTAAAACCTTTTCGTTGTAATCTACAACGCACACTACGGTCGCTTGTCATCGGTCTTTGCATGCATAATAAGTAGAGCCCGGATTATATGTAATATAAAATTGAGAAATACATACTCAAAAGTGTAGCTAACATTGGTAAAATATGTAGTTAAACATGTAATCAATAAAAACAATGTCATTAACATGTAAGCTTTATTTTATGTATTCTTGTACACAGGAAGGAAACGAAACTGAAAAATGTTAAAAGTGCAGATGTTATTCAAGCTCTAATTTTCATTTGGAAGTGCAGTTAATAACTACATTTTTTCCAAATTTTTTAGTCATCGAATGCCTTCTGTCTGTCAGAATATTCTTATATATAAGAAATGACCTTTCAACTTCACATGAAGACACTGGCGCATATTGCAAGTTGCCCGGCAAAAAATTTTTAATTGTAGACTCTCTGAAGCAAGGAAGGTCCTTATTAAGAGAGAAGAAATTTAATCTTATGATAAACAGATATGCTCATTAGAAAAATGTTTCTGAAGAATTTTTTGTTTGCTAGCTGCATTACGTCTCACCGAGACAGATAGGTCTTATGGCAACGATGGGATAGGAAAGGCCTAGGAGTTGGAAGGAGGCGGCCATGGCATTTCCCTGGTGTGAAAATGGGAAACCACGGAAAACCATCTTCAGGGCTGCCGACAGTGTGATTCGAACCCACTATCTCCCGGATGCAAGCTCATTTTGTATGGAGTAACTTATAGTTCTTTATGGAAGTTAAGCATGAGCAATAACCGAAGAAGAAAGAAAGAAAGAAAGAAAGTAAGAGAAAATGCGCTTTTGACATGTGACATATAACCGAGGACAGGCGAAGGGATCACGAAAGAAGTGTCACTAAATCTGAGAGGAGAACAATGTGACAATGTTTGTGCAAGGGATGAAATAAAATGTCGTATTGCTTTTAGTGCCGGGATATCCCATGACGGGTTCGGCTCGCCAGGTGCAGGTCTTTCTATCTGACTCTCGTAGGCGACCTCCGCGTCGTGATGAGGATGAAATGATGATGAAGACAACACATACACCCAGCCCCCGTGCCAGTGGAATTAACCAATTACGGTTAAAATCTCCGATCCGGCCGGGAATCGAACCCAGGACCCTCTGAGCCGAAGGCCAGTACGCTGACCGTTCAGCCAACGAGTCGGACTGTGAAAGGGATGATTGATAGATACGGCTCAAGATACCAAAGACTTGCATCGTCAACATAGCTCACTTTAAATTATTCAATTATATTTAGATGTTCGAGATGTACACGCTTTAAAACTGTTTTCAAGTGTTTAAGTAAGAAAACATAAATAGATGTCAAATTAGTGAAAAAAGAATTGTTTCCTTTCGAATGCGCAATATCCTTCAAAATATTTAAAATATGTAATATTTATCACAATATTTATTATGTATCGAAATATGTAAAAGTATGTAACTTCAAACGTCTGGAATAATGGCCCTCTGGTGTGTTTCGCAGACATTTTAGTTTTTCTTTTAGCTACATATATAATAATCATCATCGTATGGCCTCAGCTACCATGTGCAGACATTTCAATTTGACGCCATCTGGCTGTCTGCTCGTCAATTTCGACGTTCCGTTTTACTCTAGGCCCCCACTAGATGGCAGACCGAGTAAACCGAAACTCTCTTGGGCGTCTACATATATGGGAACAGAACATGTAATTACTGTACATACAATCCGGGCTCTAATAATAACACTCTACTTTAGTATGCCTTTACTAGAGTGGATAACCGTAGATATTAAGGGCTAGGTCCCAGGTAGGTTTACAATTCGTAGGAACACCTGCTTTTAACGCTTGTGTCTATTAGTCATAGGGATTTTTAGTTTAAATGTGATTTAAGGAATTTTTAACTGGATGTAAGGGCTCGTTCGAGGTCTACTCAGCCTACGTGATTACAATTGAGAAGCTAAGTGACGGTAAGATAATAGCCCCCATCTAGAAAGCAAAAAGCAAGAATAACGACCGAAATGATTCGTCGTTAAGATCACACGACACCTCGTAACCTGCAGACCTTCGGGCTGAGCGGTGATCGCTTGGAAGTAAAAAACAAGGTTAATTTTCATTCGATTGTTAAATATGCTACAATTGTTGTTGACAATTGCTGCACAGTATTCCAGAAGCAACTTCAATCTTGTCAACATTCTAATAATTATAATATTTTAAGAGAAAATGTTCACAATTTCCCGCCTTTTTAACAGTATATCACTGTTTCCCTTCAATCTTGTCAACATTCTAATAATTATAATATTTTAAGAGAAAATGTTCACAATTTCCCGCCTTTTTAACAGTATATCACTGTTTCCCTTATAAATTCCAAGTTTATAAGAATTTTCGTACTTTTCCTGTTTTAAAGTGTGTATCAAACCTCCACCTACAAAATGAACCTCAATCACTAACATAGACTGTGATTTAGATTTTTTTATCGAGTTTTTATTCCGAGCATCTAAAAATATTAATATGTTTGTGAATAAATATTTTATATAAAATCTAATATAAATCCTATTGATCTGAATGTGGTACAGATTGTATTACAACACTATGGGAGGAAACCCTGAAAAGATCTTAATTATCCGTGAAATAGTAAGATAGTTATGAAGGAAACCGTGATATATTGTTTAAAAGGCGGGAAATTTTTAACATTGTATTTAAAATTATTATAAATAGATTTTTGACATTATTGAAGTTGCTTCTGATTACTAGGAAGCATGCCAATACTGGGATATGTGCAGCATTTGTCAACAACTTTTGTAGCATATTTAACAATCGAATGAATATTGGCTTATTAACCTGGATCTTTCCCCTTAGGAATCTGAGGAAGGGGGCTTGTCTTGGCGCTTGTCATTCTGTATTTAATAACGTTTTTCTTCCAGCAGTTATGTCTCTTCGTTCATTTTGTATATACTGATTGTGTTTGATCGACTAAATAGTAGTCACATCCTCCACGGTAACAAGTCGACACTGAAAGTCATGGTTTCTAATCACTTAGACCACCGTACTAAAACTATTATTACTTTCCTTTGTGACGTACGTGGAATTCTATCTTTCTGGTTTACATTATTGCTTGAACTGCTTACTTGATTTTATTGGGAGCTGACTCGCTATTTGCTTTACGTCGCACTGACACAGATAGGTCTTATGGCGACGATGGGACAGGAAAATGCTAGGAGTGGGAAGGAAGCGGCCGTGGCCGTAATTAAGGTACAGCCCCAGGTGTGAAAATGGGAAACCACGGAAAATCATCTTCAGGGCTGCCGACAGTGGGGTTCGAACCTACTATCTCCCGAATACTGGATACTGGCCGCACTTAAGCGACTGCAGCTATCGAGCTCGGTGGAGCTGACTCGATGAGCTGCGATAGATGTAATTGGTCCGCTTGCGAGCATGTGGATTTGATTCCCAGTCATAAAGTTCTGAAATTCGGTCAAATGACTGCAACTTCTATAATAGAACATCAGCTTGCAGTTCAGTTATAATAACATTTGATAGCCAACTTCAGTCCGGTGGTATTTAAAGGTACTCAAATACGCCAGCCTCGTGTCGCTAGATTTACTGGCACGTCAAAGAACTCCTGTGAGACAAACTTCCGGCACCTCGGCGTTTCCGGAAGCCGTCAAAAAGTAGTTAGTGGGACGTAAAAACATTATTATTATTATTATTATTATTATTGATGATGATGATGATGATGATGATGATGATGATACTTGTTGTTTAAAGAGGCCTAAAATCGAAGGTCATCGGCCTATTATTATTATTATTATTATTATTAGTACAGTCAACTTAATTCATACAGGGAGAAACAGTTCTGAGTACTCGTAGAGGAGGTGATCATTCTATCCCACTTTGATTAAAAGTTTAGCCTTGACCTCCGTACTGCTCCATGCACCCTGAAGGTGTGCGCGAAAATGGTTTTACTTTGCCCGCCAGATGTCATGTTTATTGAAGTAGCTTACCACTTTATCCTAGCTGAGACTTATCGTAAACATAAGGAAGATAAAACGAATCTCTTCGAACGTTCTGAAGAAGTTCTTGAAATATGAAGTCATCTTCGTCTGACTCACACTACGATATGGTTTTTACGTTTTCGTGGGACAAATGAATGATAGTTAGAACACTATTATTAATTCGGGCCCATTCATACCTCTTGGAAAGCGACGTTTATGCGGTGTATTTGGAATCTAGCCATTGATGCTTTCCTTCAAAAATATACATCAAAATCCAGGCATAAATAATTATGATCGTTGCTAGACTCAAAAAATCTCGTCTTGAGTTTTCCGCGTCCAAAGTTATCCAAAATCCCTTTGTGATCTTACTGAGTCCTTAACAGCTGAATCATTGGACATGTTGAAACAATGCGTTCACGGTGCAATTTTATATTTTCTCTAAATACAGCGCGATCCAAAATTCCGTTAACATTTGACGTGGCAATACTTCACGGAATATAAGAGGAAGAGAGGTATAATCGATTCACATGATTGACATGATATGGGGTTTTATTGACACAACAATAAAGTACATAAAGCTTCACAAACAGAGCCTATTCTGGTAACGTGATTGCAGGCAAATCTTACGCCTTCTCTCACGACAGCCCCTTTTATACCGTTTACGAGTCTCATGCGGCATCACTGATGTGTTGCTGTCCAGCGCCATCTGTTGGCCTGTTTGTGAATGAATAACAGACAAATATGACAGGTTAATAATGAGCTCGTCAACTCTAACAATATAAAGAACATAGCAGTCCGAACATCAGGTACGAAAACTTGTATTAATTACCAGGTATTTACACTGACTGACAGAGCAAATGCAACACAAAGAAGGAGTGGTCAGAACTTTATGCCAATTGCAGGGTAGTCTGACGTCACTGAGGTATGCTCATGATGTGAAATGCGCCGCTGTGCTGCGCACGTAGCGAACGATAAATGGGACACGGCGTTGGCGAATGGCCCACTTCGTACCGTGATTTCTCAGCCGACAGTCATTGTAGAACGTGTTGTCGTGTGCCACAGGACACGTGTATAGCTAAGAATGCCAGGCCGCCGTCAACGGAGGCATTTCCAGCAGACAGACGACTTTACGAGGGGTATGGTGATCGGGCTGAGAAGGGCAGGTTGGTCGCTTCGTCAAATCGCAGCCGATACCCATAGGGATGTGTCCACGGTGCAGCGCCTGTGGCGAAGATGGTTGGCGCAGCGACATGTGGCACGTGCGAGGGGTCCAGGCGCAGCCCGAGTGACGTCAGCACGCGAGGATCGGCGCATCCGCCGCCAAGCGGTGGCAGCCCCGCACGCCACGTCAACCGCCATTCTTCAGCATGTGCAAGACACCCTGGCTGTTCCAATATCGACCAGAACAATTTCCCGTCGATTGGTTGAAGGAGGCATGCACTCCCGGCGTCCGCTAAGAAGACTACCATTGACTCCACAGCATAGACGTGCACGCCTGGCATGGTGCCGGGCTAGAGCGACTTGGATGAGGGAATGGCGGAACGTCGTGTTCTCCGATGAGTCACGCTTCTGTTCTGTCAGTGATAGTCACCGCAGACGAGTGTGGCGTCGGCGTGGAGAAAGGTCAAATCCGGCAGTAACTGTGGAGCGCCCTACCGCTAGACAACGCGGCATCATGGTTTCGGGCGCTATTGCGTATGATTCCACGTCACCTCTAGCGCGTATTCAAGGCACGTTAAATGCCCACCGCTACGTGCAGCATGTGCTGCGGCCGGTGGCACTCCCGTACCTTCAGGGGCTGCCCAATGCTCTGTTTCAGCAGGATAATGCCCGCCCACACACTGCTCGCATCTCCCAACAGGCTCTACGAGGTGTACAGATGCTTCCGTGGCCAGCGTACTCTCCGGATCTCTCACCAATCGAACACGTATGGGATCTCATTGGACGCCGTTTGCACACTCTGCCCCAGCCTCGTACGGACGACCAACTGTGGCAACCATCCCTCAGGACACCATCCGCACTCTTATTGACTCTGTACCTCGACGTGTTTCTGCGTACATCGCCGCTCGCGGTGGTCCTACATCCTACTGAGTCGATGCCGTGCGCATTGTGTAACCTCCATATCGGTTTGAAATAAACATCAATTATTCATCCGTGCCGTCTCGGTTTTTCCCCAACTTTCATCCCTTTCGAACCACTCCTCCTTGGTGCTGCATTGTCACTGTCAGTCAGTGTACTTTACATAGAAAAGAGCGTTATTGCTCTTGGCAGGTATAATATTTACAAGAGCACGATTTGCTCCCAGAAGGTAAACTACTCAGGAGTCTGAGCTCCGAAAAACCGTACTCCAGCCTCGTAGAGGCAGTCAGTTTCCTTTGATACACTGAAATTACACTAGGCCACATCGGGTGACCTTACTTTAAAGTTGTCATCAGTTAATCCGCACTGTTCAAAAAGGGAACCAAAATCGAAGAAAAAGTTACCCTAAGAATAGTACAGGAGACACAGAGGCGTAATTGCCCATACTACATGGTCATAATGGAAAAAGAAAATTGTTGCCCATAACCAGCCTTAAACAAAATGCAAGGAGGGGAAACACCTGCACTCCTTCTAGAAATTATTAAAACACTAAATGGGCTTACGGCCCGAGGACACAGAGGTTAATCTTATACTACACGGGCGTGACTAAAGGAGAAACGTTAATGCCAAGACAAGATTTAAGAAATTTAGAAGTTGAAATTTTTAGTCACCAAATGCAAGGTTGAATGGGAAACGACAGAGGGTCACCACTTTTTGTTCCCTTACATTACATATTTCCCAGTAGAGAACAGAACCAGAGTCCTCAGACTTGCCAAAAATTCTACATTGAAAACCACCAGTTTACCAATTTACATTAAAAGAAAAGTGGTTTGAAACCTTCGACTCAACTTATTCGCAAGAGCTATCACATGTCTAAGTAAATTCTGCCATTACCTTGTGCCGGTGGACCTGCCTCACGCAGGTCTCGCCCATGCCTCCCTAGGTCACGTCGCACTCCCAAGCACTTGAGCAATTAAGAAAATATGGCCCTAAATGCCCTGCTTTGATTGTACCCTAATGGGAAGCTTCCAGAACTCTTTACAAATAGGCTGGATTCCTGTACACATCCCCGGTTTTAAATGGCTAGAGAAAATATTTCCAAGAATCTGATAGGTTGATTACAATCGAGGAGGAACCAGCTGAAGTGTTGACAACTTCGGTATATTAAAAAATCCTCGGAACCAGGTTTACAAATTTCAAAATAAACATTACTCTATCAAATAATTACAAATGAATGGCATAGTCATCTAACGGTAGACGACAACAACTTGAGAAGTTTACAAGTTCAAATCCGCTGGCATAAATGGCCTTAGAGAAGACGCGCAGTTTAACTAGCCAAGGAAGTTGTACCCCTGGTTCATCAAAAAACCCCATGTCATATCAAGGATGTTTGGCCATTTTTTACTTGACGTATTGCTGTCCAGAACCATCTGTTGGTCAGCTTGTGTAGTGTATTTTGATGTCAATAAAACCGCACGTCATGCCAATGATGTGTGTCATTTATTACTTCTATACCTCCAATATCCCGTGAAGTATTGCCTCGTCAATTATTAACGGAATTTTGGGTCACTCAGTATTTCGTCAATATTATAGGTCTACGGGATGGCTTAGAGTGGTTGTTTCTTTAACGTTCCCTCAATAAAACAATCCAAATGATTTTGAGAGGTGTCAGATTAACATGCTGAAAGCCAGTCAAATTTAATCACCCTCAAATTCCACTGACCGCAGTTGGGAACGAACCCGCTACGTTTAAGCACGAAGACAACGAGTAACCGAAATTTTTTATAATTTTTATTTGGATAAATTCTCTTTTCGTATATTTCAGAATCATTGCACACCGTGTACTAAAACTTAACGTGGAGTTGTAGCTTGGTCCATGACACAGTTTCGGGTCTGCCATAAATTAAAGACTTGTTCGGAAAATCTGGACTGTAAACATTTTTGCTGAGGAAAAATTTTAATGTTATTGATTTTACATCCCAGTAACTAAGCTACTTTTACGGATTTTAGAGACCCCGAAGTGCCGGTATTTTGTCCCACCGGAGTTTCTCACGTGCTAGTAAATCTGTAAATGCCTTCATATATAATCGGACTGAACAGGATTCGAAACCACCAACTTGGACTCATTGTACCACCACTTTAACGCCTGAGTCTCTCAACTCAGCATCTGAGGAACCGAGATGATAACTGTGGAAGGATCCATCTCTGGGACACCAACAAGCTTTTATTCATGATCTGCCCTTTAATTCCAGACTAATTCTGGGATTGTACTGATCATGAATGTCTAGGTCTAACCGCAAATAATTACCAATGCCAAGTTGACGAACTTAGTCCCTTGGTATTTAAAGGCGCTTAAATGCGGCAGTCTCGTCTTGGTAGATTTACGGACAAGTAAAATAACTTTCTTTCTCCAAGTTTTATGACCTCGCACCAACTCAGACAGGCATTTGGATGACGATGGGATGGGAAAGGGCTCGAATAGGTAGGAAACAGTTCTTTAACGTATGGCAATCAATGGAAAAAAAAAATCTTCTGGGCTGCTAATTGTGGGATTAGAATCCACCAACACTCGAATAGAAACTAACAGCTACACGATCCATACCGCGCAGCCACCTCTCTTGAAGGTAAAATAACTTCTACGGGACAAAATTCCGGCACCTTGGCGTCTCCGAATACCGTAATATAGTAGTTAGGGGACTTAGAACCAAGAACATCATAATTACAAAGGTACGCAACAATAAAGCCACGACAGCCTAGCAGATTATTTTATCGGACATTCTTCACATGCACCGATTATACGGTGCTGTTGAATACGGTGACGCAAGCTTCTTACGAGTAACCGTACAGGAAGCAACATCAGTACTTAGTATACTGAAAAATAATGTGGTACACAGATCCCATTATAGGTCCTGACTTGCCAAGACGACTGTTGCGCAGTCAAATTGCCTGTAGATGTTGGATTGCCACGTGGTCAGTGTGGCGACACCCTCAACGATATTCATTGGCTTCTGTGACCAGGTACGCAGCCTCTTACGTCACAAAACTCCTCATTTAGTCTCACGTGTCTGCGCGAACCCCATTACAGCCCTCACTAAAGAATTGAAATCCGTGGGCTAGCCGGGAATCGAACCCTGTACCTCCGAGCAGGTATACTACCCCTACACCATGATTCTGGCGGAATTAATATTGAATGTACACATTATGATTGACACTGGATGTTGTTTGTTTATTTCTCCATTAAATTTAGTATTAATAATCAAGATATAATTCATTGATTGCGAAATAATAATAATAATAATAATAATAATAATAATAATAATAATAATAATAATAATAATAATGCCAGATATCAAAGTTCAATTTTACTCTATTAGACGGCAGAGAAACTAAAGCTCTTTTGGCGACCTATTGCTGCCTGTTAATATTTTTCCTGGTAAAAAGTCGGATGAATCACCAAATATCCTTCATATGCCGACATCTTACGATATCGAGTGCAGAATGCACTTCCTCCAACCCTTCAAACAACCCGACTACCACTGCCGGGTTGAGTGGCTCAGACGGTTAAGGCGCTTTCTGAGCGCAAGTGCGTAGATTCGATCCTGACTCAGTCCGATGGCAGTTGAAGGTCCTCAAATACGTCAGCCCCATGTCGGGATATTTACCGGCACGTAAAATAACTCTTGCGGGACAAACTTCCGGCACCCTGAGGTCTCCGAAAATCGTAAAAGTATTTAGTGGGATGTAAAACTACTAACATTATTATTAACCGACTACCAACGTCAGGTCTGGACGCGTGATCCTGAAATCCAGAGGCTAACACGACTACAAATCACAGAGGGTGCGAACTAGATACTGAGTTAATTTATTGTAACAGTCGCCCTCCATGAGTAGCTGGACTACAATGTTCACTCGTCTGTACACAACAATCATAGCACGAATCAGTCTTTAAAATTATGAATTTAAAACGTCATCTCAATTAGACCCTATAGGATATTTAGGCATACATTTATTTTAACTCGCTTGTTACAGGCTACATAGCATATTAGCCTGGTTATATGAAAGAGAAGATCACCTAGCCTCAATCATGCCAGAATAGTAAGGTTAGGTAAGGGTGTATTCTGCCCGAAGGCAGGTCCGAACCTCCGCAGAGGTGTGCCTGAGCCGGAGTTTACGTACGTTAGGGTGGCCAGTTCCTTTCCGCTCCTCCATTCCCTACCCCCACCAACAGCGCGTGGCAACCCATCCAAATCTTGACCACGCCCAATGTTGCTTAAATTCGGAGATCTCACGGGATCCGGTGTTTCAACACGGCTACGGCCGGTGGTATGTTAGAATAAATAAATAAATAAATAAATAAATAAATAAATAAATAAATAAATAAATAAATAAATAAATAAATAAATAAATAAATAAATAAATAAATAAATCCTTCATCCATCAGTCAATCAATTAATCTATAGGGTAAACCTACCTAACTTCGTGATATTAAGGATTGTAAGTAATATATCAGGACAAATACTCGATCTAGGAATTTTATATTTTACATGCTGAGTACCAATACATTATTCTACAAACACATGATAAAGAACGTTCAAAAAATCAAAACATTTGGAATTATAACATGTAATAAGCAAAGTGGGCGTGCTACTTAATTTCGTGATAGCATACCTAATTCCGTGATAACTTTTCTGAGCATTGTTACAGTTCACTTCACGCACTTTTCACTCATTTTTAGTATCGGTGTCGTTGTCACTGACATATTCACAAATACTACACATAAATACAATAGCATCAGATGAACCACTTTAAGAAAAGTTCACTGTTAATCCATTCACTCTGTGACAGGACTACTGAGGCGTTAGGAAGGCACCATTCGTCAATGAATCTGACATTCTCACTCGTTTAAAAATGGTTAGAAGTGGACCGAATTCACCTGCAGCATTTCCAGCTTGCACAATTTTTCACTTCACTGAATGGGAACTTTGTCATTGTTTGCATACTGTTTTTTGGCCATAGCATACACAACATGACTTATTGGTAAACGTTCAGACCGATCCCTATTTCCTGCATTTTTACTATGAAATTAACGAACTTAATCTCCAGTTCACTCGTAAGGGCAAACGGTCTACCCATTTTTCCAATAGTCATATTTTCTTTTAGAGTACTCCACGGAACGGTGAAATGTTTAGCAGCCTTGTGTATAGACCACTTTTCCTCCAAAACTTTCTGAAGCGCTTCCCGAAGGTCAACTGATGAATAGGTTTGTCTTCTTAGGTCACAATACCTGTTTTTTTGAGCTTGTTGCTGTTTTCCTTCTTCACAGATTTGCTTAACGCTGGAGCCATTATGTCTGAAATGGACACAAAACGTAAGAGTCGTAGTCATTTTCTTAAGCAATTATATCATTAATAACGCACTTAAATCCAACTCTGGCTACTGATATTATAAGTGTGTTCCTTAGAGAATATAAGTGCATATACTTGTCTGAATAATTACTTGACCAACTAACCTTAATAACGTTTTACTACAAGGACAGACCAACAAGTAGCGTGTTTCCATCCACACAACATACAATCAACTGCCTATCCTCCACCCAGCTGAAATTCCCGCTCAAAATATTTTCCCCGTGTAAAAGCACTCCTGCTATGTACTGAGGACTGTTGGAACTAAGTGTAAAACGCCTACCTTACTTCAGGATCAACAATATGTCGCATATCACGAAATAAAGTATGTCGCAAAATAAGGTAGGTTTACCCTTTAAAGTTCACATCAATCAATGAATGAATTAATCCATCGATAGTCAGCCAATATATAAATAAATAAAAAATACATGGATAAGTAAATAAAATAATACAAGTAATAAAAAATATATAAATGAATAATAAATAGGCACCAACAATTATTCCTGAAACTTGCATGCTTATATTCCGAGGCGATATTATCCCAAGCGCATCCCATTCTCTCATACATCATTCGCTAATTGTAGGTAATTTCTGGTGAAGGGACTACCATCCTAAACTGCCGTTTCACATGCTTACCAAGTCATCCATCATGAAGATGAGGCAAACTCAACACGAAGGAACGTACTAGCACCCATTCAACAAGCAGAGAGGTCAATAAATAGCGTCTTAAGTAACTGTGCCTAACACGGATAAAATATTCACCATGTATCGCTTGATTCTATAAGTAAACAATCACTCATTTCACTGGTCCATTAATCATTGCGTCTTCCTTTTCTCCCTTCTTGCATCTGTATCCATTTCTATTCTTCTGAATCTCCACACGCCCCGCTGTTCTCCTTCCCATCTTCTTTACCCATAATACACCCGCTCTGTGGCCGGCAACCATTAGGGAACCCCTCTCCTCATCACACCAACTTTACTGCAACTCGACAGACAGACTTCTATGACTAATCTAGAAATTTCCGTTCTGGAATGAGAGATCCACACGTCAGCCGTTTCCTGCGCCTGTGGACTAGGGGGTGGATCCGCACCCCTCGTCGCCCTTGCAACAATGCCGCTCCTGCGTCTTCCGGGACTGGCCGCGTGGCGCGATCGGCATCAGTTGCCGATACGTCACAAGCACGCCTAATTGTTACTCTCTTCATTTCCATACAAAGAAACGAACAACAAAACCAGACTAATCATGTGATCGGTACATAACAATGACCTTCTATCACTACAGGACTACAGTATGTTCTCCAGGTTCATTAAGCTAGGCGATGATCAGTGACAGAAATCCCTTGATGCCCTTTGACTCCGTACGGCGACAAGGATCAGGTTTTGTAGAGCGAGTCGAGATCATATGAAGGCGTAGATGGCGGACTCAAGCCATTCGGATATCGCGTTTCAAAGTTTACAGGAGAGGTTTAACATTATTCGGTCACAACTGGCTCTGAGTCATTCATTGACTACGATTTAATTATATCTCCTGATGGTAATATCTAGCCGGCCCCGTGGTGTAGGGGTAGCGTGCCTGCCTCTAACCCGGAGACCCCGGGTTCGATTCCCGGCCAGGCCATGGAATTTTACCTTGACCTGAGAGGTAGTTCGAGGCTCACTCAGCCTACGTGATTATAAATGAGGAGCTATCTGACGGTGAGATAGCGGCCCCGGTCTCGAAAGCCGAGAATAACGGCCGAGAGGATTCGTCGTGCCGACGACACGACACCTCGCAATCTGCAGGCCTTCGGGCTGAGCAGCAGTCGCTTTGTAGGCCAAGGCCCTGCAGGGGCTGTAGTGCCATGTGGGGATGGTAATATCTGATAATATTTCCTTCGGAATGCTTCTTAATACTACTGCCAATAATAATAATAATAATAATAATAATAATAATAATAATAATAATAATAATAATAATAATACATGACGACGAATTTGAAAATGTTCCGCAAAATCCAGTTTCAAATAATATTGATTGATTGATTGATTGATTGATTGATTGATTGATTGATTGATTGATTGATTGATTGATTGATTGATTGATTGATTGATTGATTGATTGATTGATTGATTGATATCGCTAAGGTTTAAGTCCATAGTGGAGATTTGAGAAATTTGTCCTTTAGAATAACGATATGATCTCTCATGAAACACAAACTAACAACAAACCCTTGGTGCAACAGCCCATGAGTAACTTGGACTGCCAAGATGACTGCTACCCAGCCAGGGTAATGAAATGCCACGTGGTCCTCAGTCTTCTTGCTTGGCTTCTTTCGCCGGGTACCTCGTATCAGCTCGTCAGTTGATCTCACGAAGCTAAGTGTACCCCGTTCCTGTCCTCAGTCCAGAAATGAAATCCCTGGGTCACCGGGTGCCGAAAGCAGGGCCTCGGGGTATGAGGCAGGCATGCAAACCCTACACAACACGGATGGTCTCATCTAATACATTCATGTATGTAAATTTGAATGAAAGGTTCGTATTTCTCTGAGGACATAGCCTAATCGTGGAAGGTCTTACTTGCACTGGGGAGTTCAGATTTATTTCGAAGTGTCCGTTCAGGTCCTATCGACCTATACATCTCCGGGAATGTCATGAGAAAATGAAATGGCGACCTTCGCGTCATGATGAGGATGAAATGATGATGAAGACGACACAATACACCCAGCCCCCGTGCCAGCGAAATTAATCAATGATGGTTAAAATTCACGGCCCTGCCGGTAATCGAACCCGGGGCCCTGTGACCAAAGCACGCTAACCATTTAGTCATGGAGCCGGGCAAGGAGGATCATGTCACTGAGCGAGTTGCCGTGCGGTTAAGTGGGCCACAGAAGACCTGATTTGTCGGCCCGACAGTCAGCCTGACCAAATAAGGTGTTGTCGACGGACGGACTGATTAAGCACCGGATTTCATCAATTGGCTTTAGTTCCTGAAGAGAACACACACATCATGTCTCCCGTTTTATCGAAACGCCAAAATATTGGGATCGCGCTTGTAGTATCGTTAAGAAGTGGAAAAAGAAACATGTGAGCAAAGAAATGGCTGGTGGAATGAAAAACTAAAGGAACTGGCGATATATAGAATTTGTCCTATAAGCTCATTTTAAGCCACGTGACGCGAAGAACAAAGTTCAGTATGACCCTACGGGGCACCGAAAAGTCGCGTTTTAAGGCCATAAAACTAACCCTTTTCGAGATATTGGCACTACACAACCCCTGTTGTAGGAATCGGATGAAGAAATGTCCGGCCGTAACCTTTACAACGTCTGCTTAAGGATTCTGCAGAAGAACACAGGCCTGGTGCTCTAAATGGGAACGTGCATGAGCGTAGGAAAAAGCAAGGAGAGATTCTGTTTATAAACATTTTAAACTCATAGCTAGCGTTAATCTGCCGAGATGTATCTACATTCCCATGGTATTATCACGTTGATGATTGTGAATAGCATCAAAGTGTTACTGTCGCTCTTTACAAGGAATTCCGTTTAAATATTTTAAACTCTTAAAAGGCGTTAATCTGTCGAGTTACTTATGGTTACTCTATCCACATTTCCATACTCACATCACCATAGGGATTGTGAGTAGCACCAAAGTGTTACCTTCGCTATTTAGGCCTACAAGGCCGTGAAATAGAAGGAATTTATTCATCATACATATTAATGTAATAGGAGTTTTATTCTGTTCTGTGCTGTGCTGATTTTCTTCACTCTGTTAGATCATTCCTACTTTAATTATTTCCATATGACCTGTGACATATCATTTTGAAGTCTGTACAATATAATGTGAAAAATATGTGCTATGTTATGAGGCCAGGGACTTTACAAAATTTAGAGCTTTTGAAATCGTTATACCGGGCGAGGCCGGGTACGACAGCTGGTTATTTCATAAAGTAATGTTACTTTACTATAGTAAATAAATATTCGCATTAATAAATAGTTCATTTACTTAATTTACTCAATTCTCTTTTGTATGCAGTTTTCTTCTTCTTCTACTTTATTTGTTTACCCTCCAGGGTAGGCTATTCCCTCGGACTCAGCGAGGGATCCCACCTCTACCGCCTCAAGGGCAGTGTCCTGGAGCTTCAGACGCCGGGTCTGGGGATACAACTGGGAAGGATGACCAGTACCTCGCGCAGGCGTCCCCCAACTGCTATGCTAAACAGGGGCCTTGTTGGGGGATGGGAAGATTGGAAGGGATAGACAAGGAATAGGGAAGGAAGCACCCTTAGCCTTAAGTTAGGTACCATCCCGACATTTGCCTGGGGGAGAAGTGGGAAACCACGGACAACCACTTCCAGGATGGCTGAGGTGGGAATCGAAAACACGTCTACTCAGTTGACCACCCGAGCCTGAGTGGACCCCGTTCCAGCCCTCGTACCACTTTTCAAATTTCGTGACAGATGCAGTTCTCATATTTTCTATTTTCTTCTTCACTGTCGCAATCGTTTACCTCACTTTCTATAACTTTGAATTTCTCCAATAGGATCTCAAGAGCCTGATTTCAGACATTGTTGTTACTATACTGCTTAGGCCCTACTCGACGTATCCCACAAATACGTGAATTCTTTATGCAGCTCCAAAATCCCTGCAATAACTTCCCGCTCAGTAGTCACGGCTGTCATTATATACTTACTGCTCTCAACGAAGGTTGCTGCTCACATGACACGAGCCGACCCGTCTTAACAACCTCCAGACGATCTGATATGGTAAGGCGATCAGGCGGTCGGATGGCATGGCCACCTGACTTCAATCGACAATAATAATAATAATAATAATAATAATAATAATAATAATAATAATAATAATAATAATAATAATAATAATAATGTTATTGGCTCTACGTCCCACAGCCACTTTTTCGGTTTTCGGGAACGCCGAGGTGGCGGAATTTAGTCCTGCAGGAGTCCTTTTACGTGCCAGTAAATCTACCGACACGAGGCTGCAGTATTTGAGCACCTTCAAATACCACCGGACTGAGGCAGGATCAAACCTGCCAAGTTAGGGTCAGAATGCCAGCGCCTCAACCGTCTGAGCCACTCAGCCCAGCAACCGACAAGAGTTTCAACGGATGACATAACTACACATAACATGATTTAGAACGTGATATGACCAAATTCACCCGACTGCCTGACCGGATCATTTCGTCTGTAGGGCGTTTTAGGGTCGCGCAGCTCTGAGCTTGCATTCGGGAGATAGTGGGTTCGAATCTCACCGTCGGCAACCCTGAAGATGATTTCCCAGTCGTTTTCCATTTTCAGACAAGGCAAATGCTGGGGCTGCACTTTAATTAAACCCATGGCTGCTACCTTCCCAGTCCTAGCCCTTTCCAATCCCTCCATTGCTTCGATATGTTAGTGCAACGTCAAACAAGTAGAAAACAAGATAATAAAGAAGAAGAATATCACGTCAGCGCCTTAAAAATAAATTTAGGCTAATTCTGCTGTTCAGCCTCATCTATGAATTTCCTTTACGAGATCCTGCAGTTATACAGTATTAAAGTAAAATATGCCCAATGGAAAACACCTGCTTGTTGACCAAGACTGGCTGACCCTTCGACAACACCGTCCTGGATATAACATGGATATCGTGGGGAATTCCGCTCCCGTATAGGTGTCTTTTCGTTGGCATGGTCATTAGCATTTTTTATATAAGGCACCTCAGGAAGAAGCGCGACGAAAAACCACGAAAAAACAACCTATACATATTAATAATAATAAGAAGAAGAATTTTATAATTGTTAATAGTCTTAATGTCCGCCTCTGTGGTGTAGTGGTTAGCGTGATTAGCTGCCACCCCCGGAGGCCCGGGTTCGATTCCCGGCTCTGCCACAAAATTTGAAATGTGGTATGAGGGCTGGAACGGAGTCCACTCAGCCTCGGGAGGTCAACTGAGTAGAGGTGGGTTCGATTCCCACCTCAGCCATCCTCGAAGTGGTTTTCCGTGGTTTCCCACTTCTCCTCCAGGCGAATGCCGGGATGGTACCTAACATAAGGCGACGGCCGCTTCCTTCCCTCTTCCTTGCCTATCCCTTCCAATCTTCCCATCCCTCCACAAGGCCCCTGTTCAGCATAGCAGGTGAGGCCACCTGGGCGAGGCACTGGTCATTCTCCCCAGTTGTATCCCCGACCAAGAGTCTGAAGCTCCAGGACACTGCCCTTGAGGCGGTAGAGGTGGGATCCCTCGCTGTGTCCGAGGGAAAAGCCGACCCTGGAGGGTAAACAGCTAATGATGATGATGATGATGATGATGATGATAGTCTTAATAGACACACAGGTGTCGGGATTTCTTTATCACACTAGGTAATTCATCAATGTCAGTCACCTTTATTTACAGTTTACGCCCTTAAATGCAGCTTGAGGACGCTGAAGTTCGATCTTTTATTTATTTATTTATTTATTTATTTATTTATTTATTTATTTATTTATTTATTTATTTATTTATTTATTTATTTATTTATTTATTTATTTATTTATTTATTTATTTATTAATTTGGAAAACCAAAACAGCGATATTCCACAGTGAAATATATATTTACAATAGAGTAGCACAATACAAAATTTGAAAACATAAATGAAAGAGCAACAAATAAAAACCAACTAATAACAAAAGTAGCGGAAGAAAATTAAAAAGTACCATGATAAATGTAGGGAAACAACAATTAACAATAAAATAATGGCACAGGAGAAGAAGGAGGAACATTTAACATTAAAAGTAAAACGAAGGCGAGAACTTACAGCTAGGCACAGTAAAATACATAATCTTTTATTTAGGAAACTGCCCCTCAACGGATTTGCCATAAGACACATTATTGCATGATTTTTATATTTTGGAATATAAATGTTTCCTTAAAAGAAGCACGGATCCACGCACAGCCACCTCGGCAATCGTGACTAGGTAGCTTTCCTTGAGAGTAAACCTCTTCCACAACTCGGCCATCATCCCCGGTATTGTAACTTTTGCACCCACTAACGATCCGTAACCGGTGAGCGAGTTTACATGATATATCTCCATGTTGTAATTGGATACTGGAATATAGATTGCTTGCTTCACAGAGTGCACATCGTGCGGCTGTTGTTCGCCTTATTCTAGACCAGAGGTGCTCACGCTGGGCATTACGTCCCATGGGCGCCCAGCACTGCAGGCGATGAGCGTATGCTATTTTACCACAGTGACGTTGCGGCTACGTTAACAGGCCGTGAAGGTTGGGCGAAGTTCTCCCAGTCACTCTCGATCACTGCGCCGATACCCCTGTTTGAAGTGGAGTTAGAAAATAATGAAAGAAACAGGGCAGAAGTCCGTATCATTTTCAATTTACGTTGTAAGAAATAATTTTGTTTACGTCCATTGCAGTTTGTGTGTTTTGACCGGATACAATAAAGAGTTAGGCCTAAAACCTCAAATATATTTATAATGTGCGTAATGAATTACGATTTTCACTACTAAATTTCAAGAGGTGCTTTAGAAAAAATTCTAATAATTATAATACGGAGTTAAGGTGGATAAGCTTTGGCTTGTGGTTATTTGGATTTAAATGATCTGATAAAGTCACCAACAGTCCATGGATTTAAATGATCTGATAAACTCACCAACAGTCCATGGATTTAAATTATCTGATAAACTCACCAACAGTCCATGGATTTAAATGATCTGATAAACTCACCAACAGTCCATGGATTTAAATGATCTGATAAACCACCAACAGTCCAGTCATGCTTACCGGGAGTAACATCAGTTTGGTTATTTATCTGAAGGCTTACTGTATATCCATCTGGTAGATTGTTGTACATTAATCTTGGATAGTAAATATCTATGTCCGCACTCAATATGAAACTCCCTCTCGCCATTTAGAGCCTAGCTAGTATCATCGGACGCCTGTTAAATTTTAAATACTATTTTCAGAAATTCAGTGAACAGAGAAAGTCGCACAACACAACACTGTGCAAAATCAAGCAGTAATCTTGTTGAATGCTGTACTTATATTACTTTTGCTTAATGAATAACAGGAATTTTCTTCTTTTAATAGAAATATTGTTATGTCTATCCAAGGAATTGTAAATCGTAGCTTGTACACTTAAACCCCGTACCTTGGTACACTGTAACCAAAACATTATAATGTGTCAGTTTTCTTTGAATGAATGAATATAAAAAACTCCAACTGACTGTTTATATCGAGTGCAGTATGAATCAATCCAGGATATGTTGAAAAGGTCATTTTTTTTGCGATTATAGCGCTTTATTTTAAATACTGCACCCAAATCAGCATTTCTCTGAGAAGTGAAGAAGAGCTTCGTCATCACAATTGAACGTCAATGCTATCTCCCTTCCCCGCGAAATGTGTCCGCTCTGTCGCTTCACTGTTACGTATGCTTGTTACGTAAGCTGCCTGCATTTACGTCACGCCAGCCGGGCCGCACTGGGCTAGCTTCAACGGACGCCCAGATGAGCACTTCTGGTCTACACGTACTGTTAGGTCCGATATTACAGAACGATCTCTCTGTTTATCGATAGCTAGAATATCTACCTACTCTTCCCGTGCTACCATTTTAAGCTAAGCAGTTCACTTCTTCATATAGACCTACTTCCCACCCGTTATCGCGAAAGGCTTTTGCAATAAGGTCGCGAATTGTGCGATCTCGAGTATTCCTAAGCAATGAGCCGAATGGACAGTAGCCGAGAACATGTCTCAAAATTTCAATCTCACAGCAGACATGCTTGTTCTCCTGGCTTCTACCATACAAGCTTTTTACTGGAGCCACGTCTGCCATCATTTTGATGCTTCCGGTCCACTCTGATGTTGAAAGGCCTACCATTTCTGCGAACGACTATTTTTTTGAGAGTGCTGCGCGAAGAGGGCAATTCCTTTACCTATTTTTAGGAAGGGAGCACCATTTTTTAACTCCTCGTTACTTAGTCTTTCCCTATTAGGTTAGCTATTTCTTTCTGTTGTTGTTCTTCCCGCAGCAATGTTCAAATTACGGAAGCAGTCGGCTTTTTCTTTCTCAGTATTTCTTCCACAAAATGCATATATGTTGTTATATTTTTCCAGAATGTTTACTACGTTAAGATGTCTGACAAATGCTTCCCTATGGGCCTTAACTAACGCTAAACCTTTGTATTTCGTAGGTGATATGACACATATGTAGCGGTACAGTACAGTAAAAGTGAATATATATTACATCATTTACAATAGTGCGAACAGCGACGAGAAGAGAAACGAATGAATATGGAGGAGGGGAGCTAGGTTAAGTTAGGGAAGATTCGATTAAAGGAGGCAAACGAGGAAAAGAACGCCTCAATTCTTCTCAGAAGATAGAGTTAAGGAGGGTTGTAATGTGGATAAATAAAGTTCTTTCCGTCTATTCTCGAGGAGAATAATGTACCATATTAACTGAATTATGGATCTTCGACACGGCAGAATCACAGATGGAAATACTACAGCTCGAGATGACACAAGAAAGGACAAAGGAAAGTTGATGTGTCGTTTCGGATCTCTCTTGATAGAGATTCTTATCTTAACTTGCGCAAGTAACAACGTGCTGATCAAGATATGTGTTTGAAAGTGTGTTTTGGAATATGAATTTTGTGAAAAGCAATTTTAGATCCAGAATTACTAATGAACACCTGTTGGAAATTCGTGTATTCCAAACTTTGAAAGATTTTACAAAACACTCACTAATGTGGTTGGATGGACGGATTATATAGCCTATTTCAAGCGTACGTATGAACACTGATTTTAAGTTTCATTTATCTAAAATTTATCTATTTATCTAAAATGATAATTTACAATGATATACACCGTGTTTACATTCTGTAATAATTATACGGAGTAACCCATCACCGTAAGCAAGATCAGGACCTGTCTTGTTCAACCAAATACTTGGGCCATGGAGCCCCCTTTATTGCAATTTTAACATCAGTCTGCACCCCGGGGATAAATAATTGAAGACCCCTAGCACACGGTGTCAAACACCATTTGCGAAGTATGAAATCACCGAACTGATGAATACGATATTATAATGAAAGAAAAAAAAAATGAAATTGTGAATACTTCATCCTAGAAATAAGTGGAAACTAACTAAAACTGGTGGTTGAAATTTTAAAAGTGCTAACTTATACTGATATACACCGTGTTTACATTATGTAATTAACTTATTATACGGAATAACCCTTCACCGTATGCACCCTGTCTTATTCAACCAAATATTTGGACCGTAGAGAGGTCTTGTTGTTGTTCTCCTTCTTCTTTTTCTTCTGCCATTTTTCCAAGACCTGTTGGGTTGCAGTTGTTACTGCGTCGCTATGTATAAATGGCCCTGTTTTATAGCCGGATGTTCTTCCTGACGCCAACCCTATGTTCAGGAATGTAATCATTATTGCATGTTTCTGTGGTGGTTGGTAGTGTGGCGTGAAGGTTGAATATGAAGAGAAGAGTATTGGAACATAAACAAACACTCAGTCCCCGTGCCTGGAGAATTAATCAGATGAGATTAAAATCCTCAAAGTGGCAGGGAATTGAACCAGGGACTCTTTGAACCGAAGACCTTAACGCTGACCAATCAGCCTAGCAGTCGGACAGATTGCACTATTAGCAAACGATATTAATTACAAAGGAGCATCCAGAGCTAGAGTAGTAAATATTAGATACTTTTCAAACACTTGTCGACTATCACTGTTTAAGTGCCGAAGTTCCTGAGCCAAGACCTGCTGCAGTGGGTCGAAATTAATAGGTTTTAGTGGGAAAGATACACTGGCACGTTTAAAAATCAGTGTGAAGGTTAATTTCGATCACTGTACAGTCTTTCAGGAGCAGGCTATCAGCATAAATTAAAATCAGTTCTTAAGCCTGGATAAAATGTAATGATACAGATGTGCAGAATGGACAGAGGCTAAATCCTTAAATCGAAAATACAGATCGTTGGGGTCACATTGTCCAGCCGGATTCGCTGTAATAAGACGGACTTAGTTTTACTCACTCCAGACGTGGAGAGTAACACGTGATTTACCCCTCGAGTGGCATACTGGTCTGGGAGACTCTGATGTCCATGAGTTGAGCCTTCCTCTACAATTACATGTCACTCTCACAACAACAATCACGCTTCCGCTCACTGTTCATATCACGACGAGCGTTTCATTCGCATGACGAGAAAAAAAAGACCGCTGTATACTAATCTTCCAGTTAAGTTTGCCTAAATGGTAAGAAGGGAATCATCCTCCAGACAATCAGCACAGGCCAATCATTATATTAAGTCCCTTGTGTTGTTATTGTTCTCGTAAAAACTGGTATCATATCTCTTTATTTCCTTGCTAGGAGTTTAGCGTCACACTTTCCGTGACGATGGGGTAGGAGAGGACTACGACGAGAAAGGAAGCGAGAGTGGCCGTAATGAAGGTACAGACCCAGCATTTGTCTGGTGTTAAGCGGTAATGCACGGAAAACCATTTTCAAGGCTGCTGAGTGTGGGGTTCGATCCCACCATTTCCCGAGTGCAAGCTCAGATCTACGTGACCACACAGCTGTCTCTAGTCATGGCCTGGCCTACTTTATGTAGCAACGTCGCAGAGGGAGGCGGCCGCCGCGCCGTCTTTTAACTAGGCATAGCTGGGGATAAATGTCCCAATCATTGGCTGAACGGTCAGCGTTTAGGCCTTAGGTTCACAGGGTCCCGGGTTCGATTCCCGGCCGGTTAGGGGATTTTAAACGCGTCTGATTAATTCTTCTGGCTTGGTGTTTGTTTCCGTCCCAATACTTTCCCCTTCATATTCAGACAACACACTACACTACCTACCACCACAGAAACACGCAGTAGTGATTACAGCCCTCCATATAGGGTTGGCGTCAGGAAGGATATGCGGCCGTGAAACAGGGTTACATCCACATGTACGACACAGTTCGCACACGCGACCCCACAGATATGGGGCAAGCGGTGAAAGAAGAAGAAAAAGATAGCTGGGAATTTCAAAATAAGAATGAACGTTTGTTGACCTACCTCACTCTGAACGTCGTCTTGTATGAAGTCAGTCAATAAAACAAACACATACAATATCAAAAAATAAGTTCCCAGAAGGAAACCATAAGCCAAAAGTAGGCATTTAAGCAAGTGGAGCCACATACTTTCCCTAGTGCACCGTTACTCTTACTGTCCTACAAAGGAGGCTTGCTGTGACATCTAAACGGCGCACTTGCCGCCAGGGTCTTGGAAAGGTTTAGTAATCCAACTGATGAGCCCACTGCCACACTGGGGCGAAACGCTGGTAATTTTAAGACTGATGCGGCCTAAAGAGCTTGCAAGATTTTACACACAATATTATTAATTACTTTTTTTATTTATTTATAACATACCGTATCAGTGTGCGTGATGAACTTAAGACGATGACACTGTCCGTGATTTCCTTTTGTTTTTACGTTTGTTTAAGCATTATTTCCCAGTGAATTTTTATAGTACAATTTCTTCTCCTTCTTCTTTATCTGTTTACCCTCCAGGGTCGGTTTTCCCTCGCACTCAGCGAGGAATCTCATCTATATCGCCTCAAGGGCAGTGTCCTGGAGCTTCAGACACTGGGTCGGGGGAAACAACTGGGGAGGATGACCAGTACGTCGCCCAGGCGGCCTCACCTGCTATGCTGACCAGGAGCCTTGCGGGGGATGGGAAGATTGGAAGAGAGAGAGAGACAAGGAAGAGGGAAGGAAGCGGCCGTGTCCTTAAGTTAGGTACCAACCCGGCATTTGCCTGGTGGAGAAGTGGGAAACCACGGAAAACCACTTCCAGGATGGCTGAGGTGGGAATCGAACCCACCTCTACTCAGTTGACTTCCAGAGGCTATGTGGACCCCGTTTCAGCCCTCGTACCATTGTTCAAATATCGTGGCAGAGTCGGGAATCGGACGCGGGTCTCCGGGGTGGCAGCTAATCACACTACCCCTACACCACAGAGGCGGGCTTATAGTACAATTTGCAGCTTGAAATGAGTAACAACTTACTGAACGTTTAGTAATTTCATGAAGCAATACAAGATTCCTCCCATTATTGCTCAGTTCCATGGCTAAATGGTTAGCGTGGTGGCCGTTGGGCCAGAGGGTTCGATTCCCGGAGAGGTCGAGGATTTTAACCTTAATTGATTAATTCCAATGGCTCGGGGGCTGGGTGTGTGTGTGTCGTCTTAAGCATTAGAATTCATCATAGGTAGGGCCTCATCCTCATAGACGCTCAGGTCGCCTATACGGCGTCAAATCGAAAGACCTGCACCCGGCCTCTCCGAAGGCCATGCGTGAATATTATTATTATGATTGTTATTATAGTTATTATTATTGTTATTATTATCCCATTATTGTCAGTTACGACACACAATGTTTTCAATCCACATAAGCTAAATGTATTTCTCGTTAGAAATCGTTACACATTTTTGCCAAATCTGACCCTGTAAATTGTTTAACCGGAATAAGTCGTATTACCTCCTTGAAATCACCAAAAGCAGGAGGAACTAAATCTGCTGTTTTATTTCCGGCAATCCCAAACAACCACCTATTTTGATGCCTACAGTTTCCTTTACATGAATGTCATCAACTTGAAGATTCACGGCTTTTTCACGCTCAGAAAGTTGAAGAATGTGCTTACAGGAGTGTGTATTCCCATATTCCGAAGAAAGAGATACTTCAAAACAAGCGGACAATTTTCTCACATATCGAGGGCGCGGAAATGTCAAAATAACGTCATAGCACTTCGCATTCTGCATGTGAATTAAAAGCGAACTTATAATTGCGACAGACAGCAATTCTGTTTTTTCATGAGTTTTTGACCGAAGTGATAACGTAAAGTGTCCAACTACTTTAGGCAACCGTTTTCACAATCTTCCAAGTCTGCCAACAACAATTTCAACTTTTATTAGGAAGCATAAATTTGTGATACAAGAAAGCTTCCGATACAACATAACTCTAACAAAAATCTATGAGACGAAAGCTGACTTCTTTCTGTAACTAAAGAATTTCTACAGGTTATCAAGTTAGATGATTTAGATCCTAGTCGAATCCTCATTCGATAGGCAGCCACAAACATGCACTTACACGCAAAAATCACTATTTATTCTATTTCGCATAAAACTGGTTTATGTCTTTCCATCCTTATCGATATATTTTCCAGTAAAGCTCAACTCACTATCTTGAAAATGTTCCATACTTACCACTATTGTTCGTTGAAATCAGTCAGTGCGTGAGAAGGAACGAGATCATATACTACGAAGATCAGGATTCTTAGACAAACGAAAACAATTTATGTGTTCTAGTTTTACTGACATATTGAACCCATAATTCTACGATGAGGACATTTTTTCCCTCAAAATTTATTTGAAATAACAAGCTACTTTTATTTTTGAGAGCAGTCATGTTGCACCTCCAGAGCCTCGCTGTCGCGTGGGAACGAACTCACCCGCGGTAAGCTCGTGAAATACCGTGACACCTCGGCGGATTTCGACTACCCAACAATTCTTCAAATTCACGGAATTCTGCATAACGAGAGATTTTGACAACACAGTAATTACAGAAATAAATAGTCTAAATTATTCTTAAACCGTACGTGAAGACAGAACCCCCAGGGTAAAATATAAATGCAGTTAAGCCTAAGTACAAAGCGTCAGATCCGAGGACTAGCTCCACGTGCCAAGGTCAATGGATGAAGAAAACCCGCGAAACGCCCGGGCAGAAATAATTTATTTCACCTGTTGCGAGTGTGGTAAAATTATGAGATTAACATCTAAATAAATCACAAGTCTGTCCGGAATTCTGGAACAAGTTTCATGAAAATCGGTCTATTGGACGCGAAATTAGCAGATTACGTAATCAAGCTGAGTGGTGTGAGTAGCGTCACTCCCAGACTATAAAAAAAAACCCTCTGCATATTTCTCAGTGTCGGTCTGGGTTCTGAAGCAGCGGAAGCTTACGCCCGTCGTCAGCAGAAAATTGTATAAGATTGATCTACAAATAACTTAGTACATGTTCGTGGTTGTGGTCCACATCTTCTGTTAAAAAGGGAAGGTGATAGAAATTTTCTGAACTTTCGCCGACAAACTGTGAAAACATAGGCGTCTGTTAAAGTACATAGCAGATTTTATTTTATCACCTCCTGTGTGTTGGAAAGTGTTAAGGGAGTTAGGAAGCTAGTCAGAGTAGTTTTGATTTCGTTATCTGTTGAACACCTGTTGTATTAGGGTGACTGAAAGCCGACTCTGGGGAGAAGGTAGACAGTCGCAGTCGACTGCAGAACGAAGGAGGTTTGCTGTACAAATTATAACGAAGAAAGTGCGTGATTTGTGTTGTCATTTAATAACGTGTGAAAAGGCAGTATTTGTAAGATTGATATGTTTGATAAGATGATGTTCTTTGTACCAATGTGCGGCTAAGCACGAGATCAGCTGGCGAAAATGTAGCCAGAATACTGGAGATGACGTCAATGCAGGTCTGTCTATATTTTGTATTATGTTGTAGTTAGACTTTTTTTGTTTGTCCCAACCAATTACTTTTCAAGACGTGTGTCGGGTTGATATTTGTAATTATCAGGCGAAAAGTGATATAATTTTGGTCAGCGCATGGAAATTTTAGCTTTGTAAATTTCACGTCAAGAAACTGTAAAATGCGACGTTTAAATCTGGTGTTAATGTTCTATGAGATATTGTCCAAAGTGAGGAAAATTAGGAAAGCGATAATGGTAAAGTAGTCGCGGCGAATGTCGTAAGTTCAAATATCGTTTGAATTCAGAAATTTTTTGTCGATATTAATAATAATAATAATAATAATAATAATAATAATAATAATAATAATAATAATAATAATAATAAGGCTTTCAGGAAAAAGTATTGAAAATAGAAGGATTCCAAGGTAGGAAAGTAAAAAAGACTGGTTCAAAGTGGTCTGAAGACAGAAAGAAGAAACATAGTGAACAGATGAAAGCGTACTGGAAGAAAAGGAAAGAACAAAGAAGAAGGAATTGAAATTGGCACGTGGTCCTCTGGTGGCCCATTCGAAAGAATAATAATAATAATAATAATAATAACGTCTACCGCGGGATAAAAATTTTCCTATGTTAAAAGTGCATTTAACAAGTATGTTTTACAAGGATCGCAGGCATTTAGAAAATTCCAGTGAAATTCGATAGAGTTATGTTTTATTCATGGGAAGTAAAATTTTGTGACATCGTGTATGTCGATGATACGGAAAAATCGCGGTATATTCTTGTATTCTCGAGGTCCGAAAGTTGTAGTAACAGGAAAATAAAGAGGTGTATTTTGTAATGGTTATTGTTTTTCACCAGAGGACTGAAATGTGAAAAGGGTCTTGGAAATATAAGAAAAATTGATTGAGAGCGAAGAATTTATATATGTGGAGATGAGAGTGATAGGAATACTGAAGGTGAAAGGGAGTCTGGAGAATGAGTTTCGAGACAGGCTATTATTTTTGGACAACATCCACTAAATGGTAGACGTGTGTTGGGAACTATTATATTCTTCCCTAAAACTTCATTGCGCATGCTGAGATCGTGTTTGAGTTGGGGGATTGTTCGTCACGTATATTTATTTTCCGAGCTCACGTTTTGTAACGAGATAGAGACTTACTACATTTTCCGACTTGCATTCGTTTAATAGTAAGAGACGTTGTTCCGTTGTGTGTTATTAGTCTGACCAGGTTTACAATTGAAATGTCAGAGTTTGTTTGAAATTGTTAGCTCGCCTGATATGCCAGGGGAAGCATAATACGACCCATTTTACGCCCGACAATAGATTTAGGACGTCACATGTTATCCTTTGAGTATACTGATGATGAGACGTCCTAGTTCACCCTCGACGATAGAATTAGGAAGGTATCGTGTACATAGAGATTAGTGTTAGGGTGTACAGATTTTTAGTGAGCCCGACGATAGGTCTGGGATGTCAGCTGTACATACTCAAGTCTCAGATTAGATGTTTTTTTGTTTTTGCGAAGTGACCTGGGCGGAGGTAGCATCTACAGTAAAATATGAAATATGAAGAGGGTTAGATCGGTAATAATGAGGCCAACTTGTGCGCAGCACCAACAGCTGGAAGGTGCTCCCTAAGGTATGGGACCGTTATCGGCGAATGAGGGTTGCCCAACATTGAATATCGACCTGATTGGTGATTAAATATTTTACTGTAATTCTCCATGCGTGTGGAGTTTAAATAACTTGGACATTTTTATTTTATTTTACGGACTTAATTGTTTGGTCGTTCTGACATCCGTTTCGTTTTGATAGTGTGCATATTGACACTCAATGTATTAGTGTGAGAATTGAGCTGCGAATGTGGTTTCAATTCGTCAGCCGGTGATATTATTTTTATTTTCAATCTTTGTCGTTCTTTCATTTTTATACGTAGTTGAGTTCGATTAAGTGCTAACTTTGTAGGTAGTGTGTTGGGACAAACAATAAGTACACTGACTGACAGAGCAAATGCAACACCAAGAAGGAGTGGTCAGAACTTTATGCCAATTGCAGGGTAGACTGACGTCACTGAGGTATGCTCATGATGTGAAATGCGCCGCTGTGCTGCGCACGTAGCGAACGATAAATGGGACACGGCGTTGGCGAATGGCCCACTTCGTACCGTGATTTCTGATTTCTCAGCCGACAGTCATTGTAGAACGTGTTGTCGTGTGCCACAGGACACGTGTATAGCTAAGAATGCCAGGCCGCCGTCAACGGAGGCATTTCCAGCAGACAGACGACTTTACGAGGGGTATGGTGATCGGGCTGAGAAGGGCAGGTTGGTCGCTTCGTCAAATCGCAGCCGATACCCATAGGGACCCATAGGGATGTGTCCACGGTGCAGCGCCTGTGGCGAAGATGGTTGGCGCAGGGACATGTGGCACGTGCGAGGGGTCCAGGCGCAGCCCGAGTGACGTCAGCACGCGAGGATCGGCGCATCCGCCGCCAAGCGGTGGCAGCCCCGCACGCCACGTCAACCGCCATTCTTCAGCATGTGCAAGACACCCTGGCTGTTCCAATATCGACCAGAATAATTTCCCGTCGATTGGTTGAAGGAGGCCTGCACTCCCGGCGTCCGCTCAGAAGACTACCATTGACTCCACAGCATAGACGTGCACGCCTGGCATGGTGCCGGGCTAGAGCGACTTGGATGAGGGAATGGCGGAACGTCGTGTTCTCCGATGAGTCACGCTTCTGTTCTGTCAGTGATAGTCACCGCAGACGAGTGTGGCGTCGGCGTGGAGAAAGGTCAAATCCGGCAGTAACTGTGGAGCGCCCTACCGCTAGACAACGCGGCATCATGGTTTGGGGCGCTATTGCGTATGATTCCACGTCACCTCTAGTGCGTATTCGAGGCACTTTAAATGCCCACCGCTACGTGCAGCATGTGCTGCGGCCGGTGGCACTCCCGTACCTTCAGGGGCTGCCCAATGCTCTGTTTCAGCAGGATAATGCCCGCCCACACACTGCTCGCATCTCCCAACAGGCTCTACGAGGTGTACAGATGCTTCCGTGGCCAGCGTACTCTCCGGATCTCTCACCAATCGAACACGTGTGGGATCTCATTGGACGCCGTTTGCAAACTCTGCCCCAGCCTCGTACGGACGACCAACTGTGGCAAATGGTTGACAGAGAATGGAGAACCATCCCTCAGGACACCATCCGCACTCTTATTGACTCTGTACCTCGACGTGTTTCTGCGTGCATCGCCGCTCGCGGTGGTCCTACATCCTACTGAGTCGATGCCGTGCGCATTGTGAAACCTGCATATCGGTTTGAAATAAACATCAATTATTCTTCCGTGCCGACTCTGTTTTTTCCCCAACTTTCATCCCTTTCGAACCACTCTTCCTTGGTGTTGCATTTGCTCTGTCAGTCAGTGTAAATGGATCTGTACTGGTAAGTAAGTAGGTAAGTAAGTAATATGTTTTATTTATCCTGGCTAAGTTAGGGATGTACTCTCTTTCTTACACTTAACCAGTCTTAACCTAGGACACTTAATAATAACTACTGATGACAATAATATGATAATATGGACAATAGTAACAGTAATACCATTAACAAAAATAACCACACTTTTAAAAAAAGATCATATCATCTATATAATATAAATCGTACGTAAAGTGCAGAATATAATTATGAATAATGAGTACTAAGAATATAATTATGAATAATGAGTACTAATAATATAACTATGAATAATGAGTACTAAGAATATAATTATGAATAATGAGTACTAAGAATATAATTATGAATAATGAGTACTAAGAATATAACTATGAATAATGAGTACCAAGAATATAACTATGAATAAGGAGTACTAAGAATATAATTATGAATAATGAGTACTAAGAATATCATTATGAATAATGAGTACTATAACAACTACTTAAGAAAAAGTTTAGAAAATATATACATTTCTACAGTACACCGAAATATCGCCTTCAGTTGAGAGGTGAAGAGAAGGATTAGTAAGAAGTAGAAGAAGAGTAAGAAGAAGAATGTCTGTGAAAGGAAGAGGGAAATGATGATGAAGAGGCGGTAGGAGTAAGTGTTTTCAGGTCATAATTTGATGATTCATGCATGTTTACCTAGTATTTCGACACAGGCATGTTTAAAAGCTAAGCTGCTGGACATGCTTCTGACGTCCACTGGTAAGAGATTCCATTGTCGGGCTGCGGTAACGGTGAATGATTTCGTGTAGATTGCTGTTCTGTGTACAGGAAGGGATAAACACATGGTGCTGCAGGATCGGGTATTTTTGTTATGGTCTGTGGAGAGGAGCTTCATTCGATCACGGAGATAGGCTGGTTGAGAACTTTTAAGAATAGTATGCAAGAAGCAAAGAGTATGAAGTGTGCGTCGTTCTTGCAGGAGAAGCCACCCGAGCCGCGTGTAAGACGGTGTGACATGGTCAGCGTAACGAAGTCCACAGATAAATCTTACACAGGCATTCTGAGCGCACTGTAATTTCCTTCCCCAGTCTACTCCTAGGTTGTTGTAAACTATGTCGCAATAATCAAAATGAGGTAATGCGAGTGATTCAACAAGAATTTTCTTTAGTTTAAAAGGGAAAGTGAATTTGAATTTACTGAGACAGCGTAGCGTTCCGTATATTTTCCTACACACAGATATAGTTTGGGCAGACCAGGACAGATGTCATTGTTTGAGATAGGAAGGAATTCCTTAAGTTTGTTGTATTTTTCAATGTGGACTGGTAATTTTATTAAGTGTAACATAACCATTTCTAACCTGAAAATCGGTTCGATAATAATACTTTTCAAGTGATTTACCACTTTTTAATTAACTTCAGTGTTTAGCATTTCTTCTAAATGCGTGATGAATAAGTGTTTCCTGCATTTCGCAGTTTTGTTCCTTCAGAACGACGTAACGTAAGATCCTCGCGGATCATGTTGTTGTTGGTTCCTTCTGAACAGCTGTTTGGGTGATGCACATTTAGCATCGGGATTATTTTATCACTTAAGGGTGTCATGAAATGACAAATACATGGTGGAATTTTATTTCAATTGTGAATGATGCTGTTAACTCGTAGTGAACATGCTTTCCCATAATATTTCGCAACCTATCCAAAGCAACTGATAGTCAATTTGGTTCGATTAAGGGTCCATTCGGCGGGTGTTCCGTATCCGCAAGGGTATTCGACTGGTGGATAACCTTAATTGAGAGGACATCAGGCGTTCTACTTGTTGAAAGTCAGATTTTCCACGGATCGTGTGGATTAATTCTCAGTTCTCGTTTGGAGTAATAGGTGCCCGGTTTTCAGGTCTTTCCTTTTTCAGTTTTTCAGTTTCGCTGTCCACTAATTTATTACTTTCTCCGAAGCAACTCTTCGATATTGTGAGAAATAAATCAACGCTATGCAATGTGACTGCGTTTGAAACATTCAATAATAAATAATTTATATTTTTTTATTTCAAAGATTTATAATAAAATAATAATGTTGTCGTGCCATTTCGAATTTAATAAAAGTCAGTAAGCACATATTTACTCCTCATTTCAAGTAGTTAGGCTCTCTTCTGAACCCCATCGTTTGGTTAAGATCGTGACCGAATTTCTTCCTGCAACGACCCATGATTTAAGAGTTCCATATTGCTCTACTGTAGCAGCTGTGGCCGACCAGTGATGGAATGGTAAGTTCAAGGGTTCAATATCGTAGTTGCTTACGCACCCCATCACTGCACGTCTATCTGGCATGATTACGAAATGTTGACATCACCATAGACACCATACTAATGGGAATATCGGTGCAAATACACAAGCCTTAAGAGAACCCGGCCATGAATAGAGAGAGCTATTACGTGACCCAAAGAGCGTAGCCAACTCGCTGGGCTATGATCTGAGGAAAGGGAGATAAACATAGGGAAATGCATTCTGGTGTTTAAAATATGGTATTATCTCCAGCTGGGCTGGAGTTGGAGTGAACAAAGTGGGAAAACCTCACTCCAAACAGTTTCCGATTGTCAGAGGCTGATAGTTTATCTTCGGCTACTAGACTGAATTTGCGCAAGTGCGCACTATTGAGGCATATCTCTTATTATCATCAGCCAATTCTACCAAAGGTGCACGTACTGGCTTATTCCTTTCATTACTCCTCCCATGTACTGATTTTTATGTTAGTAGCAGAAGGAAAACGTATGTTGAATGGACAGCACTGTGGAACAGGACTACTCAACACAAAGGACAATACTATGCCTGCATTCAACCAGCTAGCCCCCACAAACCACGGTATCAAGACGTCAGATGGGCCTGAGGCCAAGTAACTACCATCATTCGTATGAGGTTCAACCACGCTACATTCCCCGCTCACCTCAACAGATTTGGAGTTCTCCAATCAGCACAATATCCGTGTAGCGCAAGAAACACGGGAGATGTGAACGACATTATCTTCGAGTGCAGTAGAACTGTATCCTTTCACAGATAATTTCTCGCTACACTTGTGCACTTTCGGGTTCCCTTACCCACACATATTCAGCTATTACTGGCAACTGGAGACTTACGAGTGTACAATGCAATTGCAACATACTTCACAAAAACTGGTGATAATATCTAAAGAATAAGGGTCTTTATTTCAAGTGTGTTTTGCTTCCATTTTGCTGTGTTATAGGTCATTTCTCTTCTTTTGTATGTCTTTTGACATGTTGTCCGTTTTTCTTTCTCTTTTATGTAACAATTTTTATCATTGTACATTATTGACGGCAAAATGTTCTATGGACAAAGGTCTTAATAAAGAAACAAATTCTACCGAAGTGGTATGGACTCTTAAAATCTTCAGTCCACGTGGTTATTTCTAAGTCCTTTCCACGTGTAACCGTTTGGGGCAGTTCTCTGCCAATGAACTCCAGCGATCTTCCGAATCTCTTTATTCCATCGGTCCATTGGTCTTCCTCTTGGTCTCAATTGACATTTAGGACTCCACTCATATACCAGTTTTGTCCACCTCTCATGTTTCGCGCGAGCAACATACTCTCTTATAACCATTAGTACTTTAAGGATCGGTAAACATACACGTCACGGAAGCTACTACAAAGGGCCAAACCAAGTCTTTATAAAATGCTGATTAAAAACAAACGAATAGCTCTCCTAGAACCAAACCCAGAGCTCTCAATCTCACATTCTCTGGTGCTACATTCAGGCACCTTGTGGGTTTCCTAGTAGGCCTACCTTTTATTTTAAAGTTAGAGCTTCTCTTGGCGTTTAATATATGAATTCAATGCATGAATTAACCATATAATTTGTTATTATGGGAACGGAGTTGTACGTTTTGATCAATAAGCCTGTGTAATACTACTTACTGTTTGTCGTAGTGTCTCTACAGACGTGTGCGTAATGGCGATGGTGCTGAGTTTAATTATGTTCCTATTCCACAATCAAATATTAAATTTATTACAATACCCGAAATCGAACTGCGGATAAACGGGCGGAATGCTACCCTGCTAAAAATTAGACCATGGCAGCAAACAACATGTAGTTTACTGGATATGGAAGTCTTTTGGATTCAGATATTATTATAATAACTAGCAAGATACCCGTGCTTCGCTACGGTATTATAATGAAATTTATAATTGAATGCTTAACGTTTTATATATAATCCGCCAAAATTCGCGATCTATTTCGTTTTCTGAGAGAATCCGCCAAAATTCGCGATCTGATTCGTTTTCTGAGAGATTACGGCAAAGTTCCTCCCATTTTTCTATCTTTCTTTCCAACAATCGATTTCGTACTTCCCGGGCTAGGTCAGGGTATTCCACATGGCCGGTTGGGTCCCTAAATCTTTGCCATCCTTTCCTATAAGCATTTTTAATATGGATCAAATCCTTGAGGAGATCCGGCGTGGTGTCCTCTTGGGTGCCTTGGCGGTACTGAACCCGCAACCCGCGGCCGGACTGCAATCGAAGTCATTACCCGGCCAGGACCCGTTTCCAGCGCGGTCCGCACATTTTGAAGACGACGGTCCAGAACATTATTATTATTATTATTATTTATTATTATTATTATTATTATTAGGGTGGGTGCATTATTATTATTATTATTATTATTATTATTATTATTATTATTATTATTATTATTATTATTATTATTATTATTATTATTATTATTATTATAGATGTTCTGGACCTCACAGCAAGATGCAAGACCGCTACTTGGCGGTAAATTACATCTGCTGCCATTGTCATTGTTGACAATGTGACCAGCACCATTGGCGCGCGTAGGCAAGTGTGCGAGATTCTGGCGATACGAATGACATACTTCCGTGCATTATTGACCTTATTATAGAGGTGAACAACTGGACGGTCAATCTCATTCCTATCGTTTATTTCAAATGTTTTTAAATTTGTATTTATATGCCAGGAGAATCTACTGTAATCTAAGAACGTTCTCCGAAGGAAAAGATGGTTCTTGAAAACGAACCCAGGAAAGATTAAAAATGGTCGGATTATGTTCAGAATAAGTACATAGAAAATCTACAGCCTGTTTCAAGTCATTCGACAGGGAATGGAATGAATGAAGCCCCCATCTAGCGGCGACAATAGGAATTGTGCCGTTGCCGAAGCCTGTCGCACTCCTCTGGGGCAATGATTAACGAATGACAAATGAAATGATATTGGACAGTGTTGCTGGAATGAATGATGACAGGGAAAACCGGAGTATCCGGAAAAAATCTGCCCCGCCTCCGTTTTGTCCAGCACAAATGTCACATGGAGTGACCGGGATTTGAACCACGGAACCCAGCTGTAAGAGGCCGGCGCGCTGCCGCCTGAGCAACGGAGGCTCCTTTTTTAAGTACATTATGAACAGTAAAATCAATTGGTCTCACCTCCTTTTACACCCCAACGCCGTTAAGTTTATTTAACCCCCCCCCTCGAAAAATTAAAAGAAGCCGTGTTTCATTATGTTTAAAGGAGATTCCAAACACCAATGTTCACGTCTATTACCTTCCGTTTTGAGACATAAGTATCACCATAAAAATAATTAACATTTTTCACTTCCTTTCACCCCCCCCCCCCCCCCCATTCATTGGATTTTCCGAGAATACGTGTTTGTTAACTTTTAAAGCAGATTCCAAATATCAAATTTCACGTCTGTAACATCTTCGTTTTTGAGATATCAGTAGCTTAATTAAAAGAATTCAGCACCATTTTCAGTCACTTTACCCCCCCCCCCTCCACCCAAGTGGTATTTCCGAAAACTAAAAATACACGTTTCTTTATTTTTAATAGAGATAAAAAATTTCACTTCTGTAACATTTTAAGTTTTTTGAGAAATACTGTAGAAATTCTCATGTTAAAATTTCACCCCATTTTTAGTTCCCGTTAAGTGGAGTTTCAAAAAACAAATCACCTATGTTTCTTTACATTTACAGGAGATTCCAAATACCACTTTTTACGTCTGTAACATTTTACGTTTCTCGGATATTCTGTATATATATTCTTTCCAAAAATTCACCCCAATTTGTCACTCCTGTTCAACCGCCATTACTTGAATTTTCCAAAAACAAAAGTACGTGTTTCTTTATTTTTAGAGGAGATCCCATATACAAATTTTCAATTCTGTAATATCTTCAGTTTCTGAGATATATGTATCCTCATTAAAAGTGTTCAACCCATTATTCACCTTTTACAGAAAAGAAAAAAATACGTGTTCCTTTATTTTTAAAGGAGATTCTAAATATCAATTTTTACATGTACAAACTTTTAAAGATTGAAGATATAAATACACTCATTTTAAAAATCCACCCCGTTTTCACCCCCCACTATTTGGATTTTCCAAAAGCAAAAAAAAAAAAAGAATATTTATTTTTAAAGGGGATTCCAAACACCAATTTTCAGTTCTGTTATATCTTCAGTTTCTGAGATATAAGTATCCTCATTAAAGGCATTCAACCCCTATTTCACTTCTCCTAATGGGATTTTCCGAAAAAAAATACACGTTTCTTTATTTTTAAAGGAGATTCTAAATACCAATTTTTACATCTGTAAACTTTTAAAGTTTTGAGATATAGGTAAACTCATTTTAAAATTTCACCTCCCTTTTCACCTTCTTAGCGAGGTAATATCCAAAAATCCTCCCTTAGCGAGCACCTAAATTGTACTATAAATGTATCCTCAAAATTTTGTTTCATAATGTCCAGTAGTTTTGGATCGGCGATGATGAATCAGTCAGTCAGTACAAGTTATTTTATGTATATAGATAACAGACTTCTCAATCTGAAGGTTCAGCGTTTCACCCACAGTGTGCCAGTGAGCTCGTGAGTTGGAATGGCGCTTCCCAAGACACTGGATGGTAGACCAGAAAGTTAACTTCTCTTAATGGTTATTTCATTCTCCCCTTAAGAGAAACGGGTCCTCAGTACAAGGAACTCTTTGTCCTTTCGATAGGTACGTATAGTAAGGGGGTGTATGCTGCCCGAAGGCAGGTCCGAACCTCCGCTGGGGTGTGCCTGAGCCGGAGTTTACTTGCGGTAGGGTGGCCAGTTCCTTTCCTCTCCTCCATTCCCTTGCCCTCCACCAACAGCGCGTGGCAACCAATCCAAATCTTGACCACGACCAATGTTGCTTAACTTCGGAGATCTCAAGGGATCCGGTGTTTCAACACGACTACGGCCGTTGGCGTACGTTTAGTGATTAGAGATTATTTCTCGGTTGGTGTCCGATTAGACACTTGTTTAAAACTTTCTGCAATTCTGGAAAAGGAGATCACCACAACAAGGTAGCCAGCAACCCAGTGCGGTGTCTGAAGCTCATTCAATCAGGCCTTACCCTGCTATTCCACGTTTTATGTGATAATGTTCTATGTTTTTGACTTTTCTTTCATTTTATGTTTTGCACACTTGAAACTCAAAACGATTATAAAAAGGAAATATAACAATTCTTCGCAATAAAAGGTAAATCAAATATAATTCACCGGGGGAGTTGGCCGTGCTGTTAGGGGCGCGCGGCTGTGAGCTTGCATCCGGGAGATAGTGGGTTCGAATCCCACTGTCGGCAGCCCTGAATATGGTTTTCCGTGTTTTTCCATTTTCACACAGGCAAATGTTGGGGCTATACCTTAATTAAGGCAACGGCCGCTTCCTTCCAACTCCTAGGCCTTTCCCATCCCATCGTCGCCATTAGACCTATCTGTGTCGGTGCGACGTAAAGCCACTAGCAAAACAATATTTAATTCGTCTTCTATAATTTATGTTCTTCACTAATTTGGTTTATGTGTTGACTGTTACGGTCTTAATATAAATTAGATAAGAGTCCAAGATAGCTGTTCAAAATTTATGAAGAAAAACAGTTGATGTGTCAGCACTGCAAGCTTATTTTTCAAACATAGCGCAGTGACAGTGTATCTCCACTTATTGAATATGCTTGCCTGAGCTTTCGAAAACAAACAAAATGTTTCCATCAAGAAACCGACATTTTTTTACATCAACTGATAATATCAGAATTAGAGAACACAAGGTTCTGCAGTCTAAAATATTGGTTTAATACTGGGAACTTATTTTACAAAGACACCACTGTAGTGATTAGGGCCTATACTGTTTCTATGACAAACAGGCAGTTTACAATAAAAGAGTTTCTTTCTTATTCCGTACTGACTAACAATTTTAAGACCAAAAAATGTCTAGGAAAGAAACTTTCTTAAAACACGTCCACCTGTTCAATACTCTTGTCAACTACTCAGTTGCAATAAATCGTATAGTTAATGTAAGTATGTTGGGTATTCAGCCTGAAGGCTGGTTTGATCCTCTGCAGCTCCGCCAACAGCTCATAAATAGTCTAGGCGTCACTCATGAGGCGTAGTAGGGAAATGAGGAGTAAGGTAGTTTCCCGTTGCTTTCCTCACCGAGCCAGCGGTTGCTATTACATATCAGTCTGCAAAGCCCACTGAAATGCATACAACAATCAACCCTATGCGCGATATTTTCACAGCATTCATAACAGGGACTGGCTGCATAAAGAATGGTATTACTAGCATAACTTATACCTCAGTTACTTTCATATTGTCAAAGCCAAGGATGGGACTGAGACGGGTCAATGAAAGTAACAAATTTGATATAGCCCATACCAGAAGACATCGTGCACTGTAAACACTTCATCTCGCCAGCAATGACATGTATAGTTAATATTAGTACATATTTCAGTTCTTATGGGATCATCCTCACCTAACATTAAATATAATAAAGAATAAAAGTTAAAATCAACTGGATACAAATCATCTTAAAATACATACATAATACACATATAAAGACCAACTTGTAAACAAATCTTGCTGCTTTTATGTATAAAAACGATCCTAGATTTCTGATTCGTGATAGTGTTATCTGATGAGGTAATAGATAGGCCTACAATGAGGAAGTGCAAAAATAGAATGGCTGAATGGTCAGCGTAATGGCCTTCGGTTCAGAGGGTCCGGGTTCGATTCCCCGCCGGGTCGGGGATTTTAACCTTCATTGGTTAATTCCATTGAATCGGGGGCTGTGGGTGTGTGCTGTCCCCAACATCCCTGCATCTCACACACCACACACAACACTATCCTCTACCACAATAACACACAGTTACCTACACATGTCAGATGCCACCCACCCTCATCGGAGGGTCTGCCTTACAAGGGCTGCACTCGGCTAGAAATAGCCACACGAAATTATGATATAGTTAAGAAATAAATCTTGCTCCTTAAGAATCTAAACTAAATTGCACCGGTAGGTACCATGGTAAAGTTTTAGCTCCTTGTTTTGTTCCTGTCGTATCACTTTGATTGTATTTCAAGGAGTAATTTTACCAATAATAATTTTAAAATAATTATAAGATAACCCTCTTTCTTGATTATATTCAATATTTATGAATGTGGGAAATGTACTTCTTCGGAGAAAGTAATAATTCACACTATTCATTAGTGACTCACGACTTTCAAAATCCTTCCCACGACTACGCAATGCTTCATTGTGAGACAATGTGACATGCATATACTTATTGTCCTCTAAAACCGAATATTTTAGTTATATCCTGAACATAACATCATCATCATCATCATCTGTTTATCCTCCAGGTTCGGTTTTTCCCTCGGACTTAGCGAGGGATCCCACCTCTACCGCCTCAAGGGCAGTGTCCTGTAGCTTCAGACTCTTGGTCGGGGGATACAACTGGGGAGTATGACCAGTACCTCGCCCAGGCGGCCTCACCTGCTATGCTGAACAGGGGCCTTGTGGAGGGATGGGAAGATTGGAAGGGATAGGCAAGGAAGAGGGAAGGAAGCGACAGTGGCCTTAAGTAAGGTACCATCCCGGCATTCGCTTGGAGGAGAAGTGGGAAACCACGGAAAACCACTTCCAGGATGGCTGAGGTGGATATCGAACCCAGCTCTACTCAGTTGACCTCCCGAGGCTGAGTGGACCCCGTTCCAGCCCTCGTACCACTTTTCAAATTTCGTGGCAGAACCGGGAATCGAACCCGGGCGTCCGGGGGTGGCAGCTAATCACGCTAACCACAACACCACAGAGGCTGACTCCTGAACATAACACAGAATGAAAATGGTAGTGTAAACCTTTTTCTATGCATAATGGTGTCTTGATAGTCTGCTGATGAACCCTTGTACCTGACCTAATGTAAATCGTGTCCCCTTGCAATATTCTGTGCTCATTGTCCGGGAAATGAAGACTGGGAAATACGTTTAAATTCAGAATGATCATGTAGTTCCAATGTTCTCCCAGAGATAGCGTTGTGGCTCTTCATTGACGAAGTAATCACTAGACTACCGACGTCGTGTGTATCAGCCGAGCAGTTCAGAGGTTTGTTGCTAAGAGTGCAGCTCTGTCAAGCTTCAAGCGGCGCTTTCTGATCAATACTGCGGCAACTTTTCTCCTTGTACTCGCTAGATGGCTACATACGCCTTGTTTATTGACAAGAAATTCTCGCGCCAAACTTGAACCTGTGTTACAAAACGTAGAAGCACCGAAAGAATGAAGCCCAATTATTTTGCATTGTATATACCGCATTCGTTCATTTTACACTCGGTCAGTCAGTCAGCTCTATCTTCTTGTTATAAAATAATTTCCATTCCCAATCCTCGAATTGAACAACGAGACTAAAGAACGAAAACAATGATGTTCATCAACTTCGAAGCATCACTGAATTGCTTAGGGCGGAATTCAGTGTTGAAATCATCATCATCATCATCATCTGTTTACCCTCCAGGTTCGGTTTTTCCCTCGGACTTAGCGAGGGATCCCACCTCTACCGCCTCAAGGGCAGTGTCCTGGAGCTTCAGACTCTTGGTCGGGGGATACAACTGGGGAGTATGACCAGTACCTCGCCCAGGCGGCTGCACCTGCTATGCTGAACAGGGGCCTTGTGGAGGGATGGGAAGATTGGAAGGGATAGGCAAGGAAGAGGGAAGGAAGCGGCCGTGGCCTAAAGTTAGGTACCATCCCGGCATTCGCCTGGAGGAGAAGTGGGAAACCACGGAAAACCACTTCCAGGATGGCTGAGGTGGGAATCGAACCCACCTCTACTCAGTTGACCTCCCGAGGCTGAGTGGACCCCGTTCCAGCCCTCGTACCACTTTTCAAATTTCGTGGCAGAGCCGGGAATCGAACCCGGACCTCCGGGGGTGGCAGCTAATCACGCTAACCACTACACCACAGAGGCGGCCAGTGTTGAAATAAAAAATCATATTCGGACTTTAAGTGAGTATTTTCTTTTCCATTTCTGACCCAGTCGAATGAGTGGAAACAGGCTGTGGATGTTCATTTTCATTCCTATAAGTCCAACATAGTCTCTCATTTGTTGCTAATTTTCAGTTTTCCATGTTTTCATTTTGTTATTTTTTGCAATTTGCTTCACGCCGCACCAACGTACGGGATAGGAAAGTGCTATGAGCGGATGGAAAGCGGCCGTGGCCTTAATTAGGGTACAGCCCCAGCATTTACCTGGAGTGAAAATGTAAAACCACGGAAAACCATCTTCAGGGCTGCCGGCAGTGGAGCTCGAACCCACTATCTCCCAAATGCAAGCTGATAGCTATGTGAATCAAACCGCGCAGTCGCTTGCTCGATTCCATGTGCTCTATAGTTTTATACTCTTCAGACTCAGTACAATTACTGAATTCCTCTAACAGTTTAAGTGGGTTTTCTTTAACATGTCAGAGGATTTTATTTTCCTGCACAAGATACTGTTCTTACTCTTTACTTTATATAGCCTACGGCCGTGCCCGTGTTGAAACACCGGATCCTGTGAGTTCCCCGAAGTTAAGCAACATTGGGCGTGGTCAAGATTTGGTTGGGTTGCCACGCGCTGTTTGGGGTGGGGTTAAGGGAATGGAGGAGCGGAAAGGAACTGGCCACCCTACCGTACGTAACCTGCGGCTCATACACACCTCTGCAGAGGTTCGGATCTGCCGTCGGGCAGAATACACCCTTACCTTACCATTTTATATAATTTTAAAGCACATATTAGATTACTCTTCATGCTGTACTTTAGCTAAATCTGTAGCTCCATACTCTATAGTTTCATGTTCACTTTACACTTATACATTGCGGGAGATAATTATTCTTGTCACCCTAACAGCCATTATCTTGGAACTGACTTGTTATTCCATAACCGTGTTTAAACTAAGAAATAGGTAGATCCGTCAGCAACCTCGGTCTGGGTCTCATTAGATTGGAACGTAGGATAAATCAGTCAGGAAATTGCTAAGCAAGCTACTGTGACCTATCACAAAGCAAAGTCAACTCCGTATAGGCCACGAAGGCCCTTGGAGGAGTGGAAGGTAAAGGCTCCCACCATTGTCAACCTCGGCACGTGATGGGGTAGAGTGGTTAGCTCTACGCCCGGCCGCCTTTCCCCCCAGGAATTAACCTGGTGCTCATTTTTGGTGTAGGCTGAGTGAACCTCAGGGCCATATGCTCCTCCGGAGACCTATCACAAGAGCATAAATCCAATATTTGCTAGGAACAAAAATAGTCAGACTGAGGAATTCGACCCCAAGTGGCTTCCAGATCAAGGCCTCCACATCTAGAGTATCAACGTGGTGATTTTTATGGTCGGCAAGCTGCGTGTTGAACTACCTGTAGTTGGCTACCAACTTGGTACATAAAACTTCGTGTTTAATAAATAACAATGAAGTGATGTACCCAGACATACATTATCTTGTATTCAACTTAGAGCCGAGGCTTTAATCAGGCTTGGCAACTGACAGAGCGAAAATTGAGCTGTCTAATATTTCTAGAAAAAACACACTGTCATTAATTTCAGAAAACTGAAATGATGCAATGAAAATCAATGTGAATTGGAAAATAAATGACATTATATTATACTGAAACGAGGTAAGCTTTCAACAAACAAGGAAATACACATTCATGAAGCAGAATTATGAGCAAAAAGGGATTGAATAACATGAAAATTATTTAACATTCGTGAAAAACAATTCGTAAAGCATTATATGTTGGTTATGGTACTCTCTGTCCTTGTGGTAGCCTGCAGATATTGTAAGAATATATCTAATATAATGTAGGATGTAGGCATAAACGACTTCTACAGACTAACTTTCTGTTTCGAAACGGAAAATTAAAAACGGAAGGCACCAAGCAGGATTAGACAGTCACAGTACTTGTACCTATGGTGTGTCTCTACAGCAGATCCCTGTTATTAACCACAACCATGCAGCAAGCAGCCACCATATACATAGTTCGATACTTCATAAATTCGTCGCACAGCATTCACTGAGTGCTTCCTAGGTCTAGCAGCAAACTTAGTGTACACCTGTCCATCCGATAGCCTACTAAGCAGGGGATTCGAACTCAATTAGGGATAGCAGATTACCAGAGAGCTATCAAGATGGTCGCTGTAGGGTCAGCGAGCGTATTGATTGTTGCTTGGGTCATTGTCTCATTAGTGGTCTGCCACCCGCGATAGCCACCGACGTCTTCTCTTCCTCTTCAAATTACTAGGACCTTCAAGGTGTTTCTTAAACTTGTACAAACACAGCCTCCACGCGCCCTACAAATCACTTACTCAACAGCTTGTTGATCTGCCATTGCACAGTTTCTTGAAAATGTCTATAATCGGTGGGAATAATGACACAACTGGAGAAATTACGTATGGATATTTGTTATTTTGAATCTTATTTTTGCGTTTTATGGCTATTAAATTAATAGTAATCGAGTGAAGAAAGTAGTATTTTATTTAAGTTAACCTTGCATCATTTAGCATTTGATTTCTGAGGAAAAGCCAAAAGCATGTAATTATTGTAATAAGTTATAAGTCTCACTTATTTAATTGCATTATCATGCATTCACGTCTAAGATAAAAATGCCATCTTATTGAGGAATTGTAAATATAAGTAGTAGAAGGTCAATAAATTACATGTGTATTTTGGATAAGACGAGAGAGAGAATCAAGTATTTTACTTTGCACAACTTTTAAAAGCAAGAAAAACGAAAGAAATATGAATACAATGTTATAATAGAAAAACAAAGAACTTCTGTTTCTTCAACACGATTGTTTACGTCTACGTCGTGACGGGTGAAAGTTTCGAGATAATAAGCAGCTAGACCTACAAGATCGTCGATTTCGCTAATACTGGAAACCTTTGTAATAATAATAAATATTAACGTAATTGGTTTTAAGTCCCACTAACTACTTTTACGATTTTCGGAGACGTCTAGGTGCCGGAATGTTGTCCGCAGGAGTTATTTATTGTGTCGTTAAATCTACATTTCGAGCAGGTTTCGATAAGGATATCACTTGAAAAATCACTTAATAGACTTGGAGTTTATAGGAAGACCAGAAGAGATTTTTGCAATTTTCTCTTACACTATTGAATATATATGGGCAGAAATACATATTTAGAGTTTACTCGTCCAAGCGCAGGTTTCGATATGGAATAATTTAAAAATCGCTGAATAGAATGGGGTTTTATAGAAAGACCAGAAGAGACTTTTGCAATTTTCTCTTACATTATTGTTTATATCTCAACCAAACTTCATATTTAGAGTCTACTCATCCAGGAGCGAGTGTCAATATGCATATCATTTAAAAATAACTGAACAGAATGGGGGTTTATAAGAATACCAGAGGAGATTTTTAATTTTCTCTACACTATTGACTATATCTCCACCAAACTTCATATTTAGAGTCTACTCATCCAAGCGCAGGATTCGATATGCATATCATTTAAAAATCAGAAGAAGAGGTTTTTTCAATTTTCTCTTACACTATTGATTACTCTTCAAATGACGGAGAAAATTACTATTTTCTACTGCCTTCATGCTTTGCGGCCAGTGACGGACACCCTCGCAGGCCTACAGTTTTGTGAAGAGAAAATCATTGGATCCATAATATTTCGCTAGGCTTGAAAATTAACTCCACCGAATATACACTGACTGACAGAGCAAATGCAACACCAAGAAGGAGTGGTTCGAAAGGGATGAAAGTTGGGGAAAAAACAGAAACGGCACGGAAGAATAATTGATGTTTATTTCAAACCGATATGCAGGTTACACAATGCGCACGGCATCGGCTCAGTAGGATGTAGGACCACCGCGAGCGGCGATGCACGCAGAAACACGTCGAGGTACAGTGTCAATAAGAGTGCGGATGGTGTCCTGAGGGATGGTTCTCCATTCTCTGTCAACCACTTGCCACAGTTGGTCGTCCGTACGAGGCTGGGGCGTCCAATGAGATCCCACACGTGTTCGATTGGTGAGAGATCCGGAGAGTACGCTGGCCACGGAAGCATCTGTACACCGCGTAGAGCCTGTTGGGAGATGCGAGCAGTGTGTGGGCGGGCATTATCCTGCTGAAACAGAGCATTGGGCAGCCCCTGAAGGTACGGGAGTGCCACCGGCCGCAGCACATGCTGCACGTAGCGGTGGGCATTTAACGTGCCTTGAATACGCACTAGAGGTGACGTGGAATCATACGCAATAGGCCCCAAACCATGATGCCGCGTTGTCTAGCGGTAGGGCGCTCCACAGTTACTGCCGGATTTGACCTTACTCCACGCCGACGCCACACTCGTATGCGGTGACTATCACTGACAGAACAGAAGCGTGACTCATCGGAGAACACGACGTTCCGCCATTCCCTCATCCAAGTCGCTCTAGCCCGGCACCATGCCAGGCGTGCACGTCTATGCTGTGGAGTCAATGGTAGTCTTCTGAGCGGACGCCGGGAGTGCAGGCCTCCTTCAACCAATCGACGGGAAATTGTTCTGGTCGATATTGGAACAGCCAGGGTGTCTTGCACATGCTGAAGAATGGCGGTTGACGTGGCGTGCGGGGCTGCCACCGCTTGGCGGCGGATGCGCCGATCCTCGCGTGCTGACGTCACTCGGGCTGCGCCTGGACCCCTCGCACGTGCCACATGTCCCTGCGCCAACCATCTTCGCCACAGGCGCTGCACCGTGGACACATCCCTATGGGTATCGGCTGCGATTTGACGAAGCGACCAACCTGCCCTTCTCAGCCCGATCACCATACCCCTCGTAAAGTCGTCTGTCTGCTGGAAATGCCTCCGTTGACGGCGGCCTGGCATTCTTAGCTATACACGTGTCCTGTGGCACACGACAACACGTTCTACAATGACTGTCGGCTGAGAAATCAGAAATCACGGTACGAAGTGGGCCATTCGCCAACGCCGTGTCCCATTTATCGTTCGCTACGTGCGCAGCACAGCAGCGCATTTCACATCATGAGCATACCTCAGTGACGTCAGTCTACCCTGCAATTGGCATAAAGTTCTGACCACTCCTTCTTGGTGTTGCATTTGCTCTGTCAGTCAGTGTATCTGAACACTGAGGTAACATGAGGTAGAAATTTTCTCTTTGGTATCTCTCTGTCTGCCTGTCTGGTTATCTATCTGTTTGTTTATTCCTAAAAGTCGAAAACTGTTGGACTTATTCCAACCAGACTAAGTATTTGGATTCTACTCACTCAGGATTGTGTTATCAGGTGCATATGAAGTCATGGTAGTCACGTGGAGTTGATATTTATAGGAAGATTATTTTGAAATAATTTCGTTAACATTAGGTCTATTAAATTCTGTATACAAAAAACGCTTGTGTATAGGTTATTTCCATTCCTTTATGCCATGTACGTATTTATTGTACAACGGATAATAACGCAGATGATTAGGAAAATTTGGATTTTTAGTCCAAGTCCCGTGGGACATGTCGTGCATGTCACTTCAGTGTGGGAAACGGGAAAAACTAAAGAGCCAATTTACTTGTTTCGATAGGACAGATGTTAAGAGTGGTATCATCAATGTCAGAGCGCCACGCCATTGGTCAGACATACGTACGTACAATACGCAACCTGACAACCATGGAGAATTTCGCAAAACTTCAGATCGGGAACTGTACCGTACAATAAATTAGGAAAACGTCATCATTCTCTCTCGACTTTGTTCACCTTCATCGTATATCACGTTACTGCCACGCGCTTTCATACGATAATATTTTAACATGTCGCATTAAACGTGTTAATAGAGCCATGTTACTTCTCATAAATTCCTGAAGGTAACATGTATCCCACTGCAAATTCTCGTGAGAAAAACGGGTATAAATGCTAGTATACAATAATGATTCAAATATTTTAGTTCATTTTTATTACTTTCTTCCTTCCTTAGTCTGTTTACCCACCAGAGTTGGTTTTTCCCTTGGACTCAGCGAGGGATTCCACCTCTACCGCCTCAAGGGCAGTGTTCTGGAGCGTGAGATTTTGGGTCGAGGGGATACAACTGGGAAGGATGATCAGTACCTCATCCAGGTGGCCTCATCTGCTATGATGAACAGGGGCCTTGTGGGTGGGATGGGGAATTTGTAAAAGATAGACAAGGAAGAGGGAAGGAAGTTGCCGTGGCCTTAATTTAGGTACCATCCCGACATTTGCCTGAAGGAGAAGTGGGAAACCACGGAAACCACTTCAAGGATGGCTGAGGTTTGAATCAAACGCACCACTACTCAGTTGACCTCCCGAGGCTCAGCGGAGGCCGTTCCAGCCCTCGTACCACTTTTCAAATTTCGTGGCAGAGCCGGAAATCGAACCCGGGTCCCCGAGGATGGCAGCTAATCACGCTAACCATTACACCACAGAGGTAGACTTATTTTTGTTACACTTGCAGCTAAGTTAATTACGAATAATTTAGTAATTATTTATTTCAAATTTTTATTAACTTCTAACCGCTAAAACACAAAATTGATGCCTTTTATATATATATATATATATATTGTTTTACTAATACACCAATATTCCAATTAATTTATCATCTTAATTACAAAATATTCAGGTATATACTGTACATATACCGGGTGGCCCACCCGCTATTAACTTTTTTGGAGGTACGCAACCCAACGAACTAGTATTGTATAACCAACCTTAAAACGTTAGAACATGATCCTACATTGCCTCATTATAACTATACCATTGAGTTAATTCTCGAGAATATAGAAATCATTAGAGCCAATATTATTCCATTGACGTATGAATGTTTAAAACGATCACACATGCGAAAACCACTACTTCTGGGCAGGAAGTGTCTATTAGAACTACGGTAGATGCCACAAGTTCAGGTCATATGTTACGGCTCCCCTTAGCCAAGGTGGCTGAATCGCTCATCGCTGCTAATGGGGTGCCAAGCTGCCACAAAACATGTTTAATTTACTGCCTTGTATGATTTCTTTTTTCGCTTTATGCCGGTTATAGTGGATGTGATATGGCTGCATACTTTATTGTTTCAACGAGTGATTTTCTTTTTTTGTTTTGGTCCTGACAAGGACAATTTTATTGGATGTTAAGTAACCAAATTTGACTATTGCATGATGGTTCGTAGGTAGGAAGCAGGGTATCCCGCCTATTCAGTTTAGCAAGTGCTCGAAATGTTGACCACCTTGGTTTATGCGGTTTACAGTAATGCTATTCTTGCTCGTTGTAACAGGTGAGGTGATACAGCTTGAAATGCTTCGGTGATCATTTCCTGAGAGTGACCTGAACTTTCAGGCTCTTGTGCATACACCAGCCCCTACCTCTTTTATGTGACCATCAGGAAGAGGTCAAGCGTAAGATCGGGTGATCTGCAAGTCCAGGGAACGACTCCTCCCTCCCCCTTCTTATCCATTTATAAGAATATGGCTTCTGGCAGCTACTAATCCGTCAGGTGGGGCCCGTCCTATTTGTAATCGGTCCAGCAGTGGCACGTACTCCAGCAACAGTGGAAGTTTGAAGAAAATGAAGATAGCGTGTTATCGTCAGTCGGCCGTCGAAGAAGTATGGTCCTATTAGGTTGTCGCCCAAGATCCCACACCAGACATTTACTCCCCACTGCACTTGAAATGCGTCCTTTCTTACCCAGTGGGAATTCTCCCAACTCCAATAGTGCATATTGTGCCGATCCAGAGTGCCATTGTTGTGAAATCGTGATTCATCTGAAAACAGGACTCTTGATAAAAAGGCTGCACATTACTCACAATGCTTAATGCTCATTGACAAAAATGTTACTCTAGTATCGAAATCCCGCCCGGGGAGCTACTGGATGACATAACAGACGACCGGCCGATGTTGGTCTCTTTAAAGTGTCCCAGTCGACCTCAAACGTCGTTCAAGCTTTCATAATAGTCCTAGTAATGTAGGCGTTCCCATTGGAATGCGTTCTGCCTTGTTTCTAAAAAGATCAGCAACATATCAATGTACTCATCTGACGGCCGCGCGTGTTAACGCCCTACGACTGTGCAGCCAATCACTGTCTTCAGGAGACGAGTGGTTTCGAACTCCACCGTCGGCTGTCTTGAGAGTGGTTTCCCATTTACTATACCAGGCAAATGCCGGGACAGTTCCCATCTATAGGCCACGGTTGATTCTTCCACCTCATTACCCAATTTCAATCAGCATCGTTCGCTGCCAATTCGAAAGTGCACAGTTTTGATTCTCCATTCGGCTATGTATTTTTATTTTATTTGAAGCTGTAATTTTTATTTTTTGGCTAGTGGTTTAACGTAGCACTTACACATCGAAGGTTTTCGGCGACCGAAGGATGAGGTCCGTAGCGGCCATAACGGCCATAATTAAGGTACAGTCCCCAGCATTTGCCTGGTGTGACAATTGGAAAACCATATAAAACCATCTCCAGGATTGCCGACGGTGGGATTCGAGCCTATCATCTTCCGAATGAAAGCCCACAGCTACTCGACCGTAACAGCATGGTCAGATCGCTCGATAATAATAATATTATTATTATTTAACGTCATACTAAATACTTTTACGCTTGTTGGGGACACCATGCTGCCGGAGTTAATTTATGTCCAGTAAGTCTAACAACATGAGGCTGGCGAACTTCAGCACTTCCAGTCTGACCTGTGATCGAACCCACCAACTTGAGCTAAAATGGCAGGCGCTCTACCGTGAGATCCACTCAGCCCGACATGAACTGAATAAAAATATGCTCTTTTTTAGGTGATGCTGAATCAGAGAATCTATGGTAAATGAAATGGCGTATGGCTTTTAGTGCCGGGAGTGTCCGAGGACATGTTCTAATAGCCAGAAGAAGGACTTTTATTTTGACTCCAATAGGCGACCTGCGCATCGTGATGAGGATGAAATGATGATGAAGACAACAGCCCCGTCCCAGCGGAATTAACCAATTATGGTTAAAATTCCCGACCCTGCCGGGAATCGAACCCGGGACCCCTGTGACCAAAGGCCAGCACGCTAACCATTTAGCCATGGAGATGGACAGAATCTATGGTGATAGCATGTTGTATGTTATAAAGGACCGGGGATAGATTTAGAGCCCCCTCCGACTTCTTAAGCTGACTAAATGTGCATATTTCTCTTTTAAGAACAATCAACTACTATTTCGTCGAAGAAGGTACCTTTCAACACAATAAAAGTAACTGTATTTTTTGTTGTTAACAATGAAGCATCTGGGAAAGACGTGCTAGTCCAACTGATGGGTCCAAATGGCACGTTCTGGGCAAAACGTTGCACACGCACACGGCTTAACAACCCTAAATCTGGAGTGATACAATACAATTTACTTTACGTCCTACAGACACAGACAGGTCTTATGGCGGCGGTGGGATAGGAAAGTGCTACGAGCGGATGGAAAACGGGCGTGGCCTTAATTAAGGTACAGCCCCAGCATTTACCTGGAATTAAAATGAAAAATCACGAGAAACCATCTTCAGCTGCTGACAGTGGGGTTCGAACCCACTACCTCCAGAATGCAAGCTCACAGTTACGCGACAGTGATCTCTGCTGTCCTAATACGGACTACTAGTCCCACATTTAAAGTAGTAGTATTTGTATATTTGTGGGATAAAGAATAAAATTTACACTCCATAAATTTCCAATAAATGATGGAGACATGCTTAGAGATAACGAGGAATCTATACAGGAAAAACTCAATAAGGTGTAGGTGAGGCTGAGAATGTTTCACTGATCGTGTGTGCACTTGCGGTATCGAGTGTGATGACTTGAGCCAGGAACGCGAGCTAATTGTGTTGGAATTATTTGTTTTGTCCGCCTCTGTGGTGTAGTGGTTAGCGTGATTAGCTGCCACCCCCGGAGGCCCGGGTTCGATTCCCGGCTCTGCCACGAAATTTGAAAAGTGGTACGAGGGCTGGAACGGGGTCCACTCAGCCTCGGGAGGTCAACTGAGTAGAGGTGGGTTCGATTCCCAGCTCAGCCGTCCTGGAAGTGGTTTTCCGTGGTTTCCTACTTCTCCTCCAGGCGAATGCCGGGATGGTACCTAACTTAAGGCCACTGCCGCTTCCTTCCCTCTTCCTTGCCTATCCCTTCCAATCTTCCCATCCCTCCACAAGGCCCCTGTTCAGCATAGCAGGTGAGGCCGCCTGGGCGAGGTACTGGTCATACTCCCCAGTTGTATCCCCGACCAAGAGTCTGAAGCTCCAGGACACTGCCCTTGAGGCGGTAGAGGTGGGATCCCTCGCTAAGTCCGAGGGAAAAACCGAACCTGGAGGGTAAACAGATGATGATGATGATGATGATTATTATTATTTGTTTTAATGCTTAATTAGATCTTAAGAATTATGACGAGAATCTCCTCAATATGAAAACATGCTTGCTTCCCATTCGAGAGCATTATCAAAATACAGCTGAAAGCGTCGACATGATGAGAATGGTGCTGCTGGGAGGCAGCGGGCAAGCCTATTGCTACAAGTGATCAATAGTAACGGAATTTAATTATAAAACTCATTGCACTGAACGTAATTTGTTGACTTGTTCCAATTTCCCTTAGGCGCCTGTTAAAATAAAACACTGAATGAACAGTGATAAAGCTGGTACATTTTTCCGCGCTTTGTGGAGCGTATTCCTGAACATCCTGTATTAATGCATTCCATTACAATAGGAACTTCATTTCACCCCGTCCTCCACCTCACTTTTATCAGCGGCAACATTTATTTTTATTTATTTCAATTAGACGTGCTAAGTAATAAATCATGCAGTCAGCGATTAATTGAGTAGAACTTAATACATCACAGCAGACGTGGAGTTAAACACAAGCTGACTCTAGTCTAGGACCCTCTATTGGCAAATAATACAGAGAACAACGGACTGGACCCGAAAGGAGAGTATGCGTGAAAAATTCTCCCAAAATTTAAACCTGTTTTATTATTATTATTATTATTATTATTATTATTATTATTATTATTATTATTATTATTATTATTATTATTATTATTATTAATAATAATATTTAAAATTTTGGACGACCAGAATTTACACTTTTCCACACAGTCATGGAATGTATTCTCCTATGAATAGCTCCACTATAACATGTTCATTCGCGGAAACGTTAAGAGAAGTAAAAATTCAAATTGCAGGAACATATCTCACGGCCCGGTAAAACTGATGCAAGCACCCGACGTCTGAAAAACGCTGCTCTTTGGCTTTCTGAATCAAAGATGGGGAGTTCGATCCCAACTCATTCCGATGGTATTTGAAGGTGCTCAATTACGCCAGCATCTTATCAGTAGATTCACCGGCACGTAAAAAACTCATGCGGAACAAAATGTCGGGTCGTCGATGTATCTGAAAACCATAAAAGCAGCCTGTGAGACGTAAATTCAATACAATTATTATTATTGTTATTATTATTCATCATTAGGGCCACTAAGGACCGCGAGATCTAAACACTTTTTCTTCTTGCGGGAACACCAGGATTTCATCCTTTCGGAGTGTGCTTTCTTCCATGGACATGCATCAGTCGAGTTGGGACTTCTTTTTGATGAACTTGTCTAGGTTTGTATGTGAGTGGTGCTCGGAGTTGATATATTTTTTTTTTTTTTTTGCTAGGGGCTTTACGTCGCACTGACACAGATAGGTCTTATGGCGACGATCAGATAGGAAAGGCCTAGGAGTTGGAAGGAAGCGGCCGTGGCCTTAATTAAGGTACAGCCCCAGCATTTGCCTGGTGTGAAAATGGGAAACCACGGAAAACCATCTTCAGGGCTGCCGATAGTGGGATTCGAACCTACTATCTCCCGGATGCAAGCTCACAGCCACGCGCCTCTACGCGCACGCCTAACTCGCCCGGTGCTCGGAGTTGAATCTCTGTTTCTCTGATTCCATACTTTAAATGATCCTTATCAATCTCCACCAACCAAGGAAGAATTGTTTTGAGACATCTCAAGTAGGATAAGAAACGTTTACAGATTCTTTTAGCTGGCACTCTGACGAGGTGAGCGTAAGGCGTTATCCTTCTTTTCGGGTTAAGCTTGATTACCTTTTTGCTGTGTGTATATATTTACAAATTGCTGTAAACACCACCTTTGAGGTTTGGACCAAGAATTTTTCGGATAATCCTCCTTTTCTTAATTGCCACTTTATCATTATTATTATTATTATTATTATTATTATTATTATTATCATTATTATTATTATTATTAGTGTTATTGTTGTTGTTATTATTATTGCTTATATACTGAGCTGGTCGCACGACGCTGATCGCAATGAATATGTTGTGAACTAGGTTTCTAGCTCATTCTCTCATCCTCAGGAAACAAAGCTCCATCTGACTGATTTAGCCGTGTGTTGGCATTTACTGCATATTGCAGTGTCATTTTATTGTTAATTCCGAAGGCTTCTATACATACCGTATTATTGCATTGTTCACTGGGCTTTACCGCTTTCACCTCCAAAGCCTGTAGTACTTTATTGGCGTGATTTGTTAATTTACTCTTTTGTTACCACGTAGAGTACAAAATATTGATTATGCGGTAGAAATTCAACAGCCCGTGGGACAACAAATAGTAACCATAGATATCATTCGGCTATTATTTAAATAAAAGCACCAGCTCTGGAGTTGGACGTAACAGGATTCAATTTCGATCACTTACTGCACTGAACCAGGTGGTTGTCCGGCTCCATTGGTTAGCGTGCTGGCCTTTGGTCACTGGGGTCTCGGGTTCGATTCCTGGCAGGGTCGCGAATTTTAACCTTAATTGGTTAGTTCCGCTGGCACAGGGGCTGGGGGTATGTGTTGTCTTCATCATCATTTCATCCTCATCACGACGCGCAGGTCGCCTACAGGCGTCAAATCAAAAAGACCTGCATCTGGCCAGCCGAACTTGTCCTCGGACACTTACGGCACTAAATGCCACACGCCATTTCATTTCCCCAGGTGGTTTTGAAACTTAGGAGTAACAATAATTTCTAGAATATTGTAGCTACTAATACTAAGCTTTTTCATTCCTCCCCTGAAGGGGGAGGCCGGCCTCTTAGACGGTGACGCCGTCTCTCAGGCCGGGAGGTTTGTTACAGTGAAGGAGATGTGCGGAGAAGGTGAGGGGGTGGGCGGCCGTGGCCTATATTACGAACTGTTGTGGCATTCGCCTTAATGCAGGAGAATGGAAAACCACGGAAAACCATTCTCAGGACAGCCGACGGTTGGGGCCAGCTATGAGGTCCAGCCCTGTCCATTCTCCCGAATGAAAAGGCGTAGAGACACGGTAGAGCCGTGGACTCCTCTCCTCTACTCGGTTGGCCGGTCAGAGTACAGAGCTGTTGGACCACGGACCAGCCGTAGCCACTTAAGGGACGAAACCCAAGGGCCGAAACCCACTCTGAATCTACCGACCGCGAATAATAACATTGTAGTTATTTTTTACGATTCAGTAGTAGTAGTAGTAGTAGTAGTAGTAGTAGCAGACTATATATACTGAGGTCGAGTCATAAGTCATGGCAACTATTTTTTTCTCGCGAATAGGAGACAACACAGAAAATCTAAGATATGCATTTGGAAACGTACGGTATGTACTTGCGTATGATGCGACTAGATAGTGTATGTAAACAACAGTGTGGGTCTAAGCATGCATCCAAGTTCAGTGTGTGAGTGAGAAGGTCTCAAAATGGAATTCAACAAGCAGGAGCAACCAACTTCTCCGCGGCAGAAATGCACGCCAATGCCATGCAGCACTGCGGGAAGCATTAGGTGTGCAAGTCATGCCCTATAGAACAGTGGCGAGGTGGGTGGAGACGTTCAAACGGGGTAGAGTATCAACTGCCGATTTGCCTCGCCCAGGCCGTCCAGTGTCCATGGACAAAGATGTACGGAGTAGATTAATTCGAAGGTCTGTAACCAGTGGAGACCTGTCCTTTGTACGGAGTCTTGTGTATTTGCTGTCTATACCATGATAAAACAATGTTTACTAATTGCCTGTGTTCTGTCACTTTCCTACGAGAATCTCCTGAAGTCAGAATTTGTCTTCAGGCACTATGCGTAAGTACATGCCCTATATTTCCAAATGCATATCTTAGACTTGCCGTGTTGTCTCTTGTTCGCGAGAATAAAAAGTTGCCATGATTTGTGACTCGACCCTCGTATGTAGGTGAATTCTCAATCGATAGACGATCTCTCCGAGATTTGTTGTCAACATTTTACGGCATTGTCGAGCCATATATCACGCATGCGCGGAAATGGCCAGATATGAGCTTGCGCACGAATCTGAGTATGAAGGGGACACACCCAGATTAAATGTCCGGTTAGGACTGCATAAACGCGATGTGATCGGTCCGTTTTATCATGGAGACTGCAGTGACAGAACCATCCCTCCATATAGGGTTGCCTCCGGCCGTAAAACAGGTCAAAATCCGCATGTGCGACGCAGTTCGCACCCACGACCCCACAGGTGTGGGAAAAAGCAGTAGCAAATGAAGAAGAAGAAGAAGACTGCAGTGACAGAACATCCCTTCTTCATTGGAAATCCTTGTCATCACCCAGGTACCTCTCGGTTTCACATTCCAGCAGGGTGGTGCCCCAGCTCACTTCCACAGAGATTTTATCACATTTGTGAATGAGAACTTCCATGGACGCCGGATAGAAAGATAGGATCCTCCTGCCTGGACCCTTTGATCTTTGGTTTTGTCACCTTTAGACAATTTTGCATGGAGGCTTATTACGAACATTATGTACAAGAGAAAATTTTGTCTGTACATTAATTAGAATTAAAGAAGAATGGTATTTCTGTATCAGTCGTGTCAACACTAAGGAATAAATCCAATTTATAATTTTCCGTCATCTCTGTCTGTCTGTCTGTTTGTCTGTTTGCTTTACGTCGCACCGACTCAGATAGGTCTTATAGCGACGATGGGAGAGGAAAGGCCTAGGAATGGGAAGGAAGCGGCCGTGGCCTTAATTAAAGTACAGCCCCAGCATTTGCCTGGTGTGAAAATGGGAAACCACGGAAAACCATCTTCAGGGCTGCCGACAGTGGGATTCGAACCCACTATCTCCCGGATGTAAGCTCACAGCCGCGCGCTCCAAACCGCACGGCCAACTCACCCGGTCGTCTATATGAATGTATGTATGTATTTGTATATAGGCCCTATATGTATTTATGTATGTATGTGCGCGCATTACGAGAAAATGGCTCAACAGAATTTAATGAAAATTGGTATATAAAGTCGATGAATGAGGCACTACATTCTAGGCTGTAAATAATTGTATTCACATTACGAAATGGCAGTTTAGGAGAAGGCCTAAATTTAATTCTCAAATATCTATGTTATTGAGCCTATTGATGAACACTACATAACAAAAGTTACAGATACTGCAATTCCCGATCGTTTATGTCCTACACAGTTCTTTTTTTGCTAGTTGCTTTACGTCGCACCGGCACAGATAGGTCTTATGGCGACGATCTATACAATTTTACCGTTCCTGCCATCATAATAGGGATATTCATGAATTTGTACTTTTGTTATTCAGTCCAAGTCAACACCGAGTATCTCTAACATGGATACGTTGTTCAATGGCGGTGGTGGTGGTGGTAATTGTCATGATTTTCTTACGGTGTAAAGCCGCATGGTCATCAACCCATATCGGCAAGGGAAATTGTAAAGTTTACTAATCAACATGAGAAAAATATCGTGAAGGAACGTCGTGAAAGGAGGAAGGTCTACCTTTACAATGGATACCGGAATATCAGAGTTGGAAGAAATATTAAATATGGCGGCCTGCAATATCATTGTTCAATAATAACATTTCATTAACTATTCATTGTTGTGATGTGCTTTGTCTCTTCCACTACCACTCATCTCCGATAGATGGGACTACTGCTGCGTGCCCAGTAGAACAGCCTGCCTGAATATTGGTGGGAACTAGCTGGGGATTTTATGTAACTTTCCTTCGTAGCATGTCGTTCCTCTGGTTCATACATGCTCTGATGACTAATGGTACGTGACACACTGATTCATCACAGTATTCCAGCTATTCGATCTCTCCTACGATGTACTAACAGGAATGGGAATTGTGCACACTTTACGGAAAACGGCAAACCAATGTTCACTGCTCTCTGTAGTGGGGTCGTTCCATCTCTGGAACATGGCATTGTTAGAATGCCAGCGTAGTACTGCTTGTGAAAAGTGAGAAACTCTGCGTTTCTCAGTTTATCGAGCATTTCGTATTATAGAATTGCTTCCAAACGCGACATTACAGTTGGTTAATACTTTACTCCCCTTGTTCATGAATTATTCTTGGAATGTCCTTCCAAGGAATATTTTTCCACATTACTCATATGTTCCCTTCCATTTTCCACTAAAATTCATGTGACTGCCAGTTATGCTTGCCATTATATTATCCCTAGCTGACTTCCTCAATGAATTTCATTTCCTGACAAGTTCCTTCAGTGTCAGAAAAATAAATTATTATGTTAATAAAAACCACCTTTCCAATAAATTATTAACATAATAATTTCTTATTCTGAAATCCAATACGGTTGTAAAATGAGATTTATAACTTGTAATCCTTCAGTATCTCCTTACTTCCACAACCATTCCTAAATCAATTTCCTTCCAAACTGCACCTCCTTCATATTCTCTTCATTTCTTTCTGATAATAGAATATAGTTAGCCTATCGCCATTCCTGACCACAATTAATTATAGGTAGGCCTGCATATCTGTTTTCATACTCCTCAGCCATCGCCTTAAATACTTCCCATGTGCAGTTTAAACGTTTTACACCAATTCCCACCGTTCAAAATTATATTTTTCTAAACTCCCTCAACACTGTCTTATCAGTCATAAGTACTGCAACCCTCCTTCTTTCACATTTAGTTTTAACTACGACAAAAAGCTATACCTACATTCCTTACCTGTCCGGCTCCATGGCTAAATGGTTGGCGTGCTGGCCTTTGGTCACAGTGATCCCGGGTTCGATTCCCGGCATGGTCGGGAATTTTAACCATCATTGGTTAATACCCCTGCACGGGGGCTGAGTGTATGTGTTGTCTTCATCATCTCTTCATCCTCATTACGACGCGTAGGTCGCCTACGGTCGTCAAATGAAAACACCTGCACCTGGCGAGCCGAACCCGTTCTGGGATCTCCCGGCACTGAAAGGCACACGCCATTTCATTTCATTCCTTACCTATTAGCAAATCAGCAATAGACCTTTCTCTTGGGTAGTCTATGGGTTCTTCATCACTTGCTTAGGTAAGAGGCGGGTTTCAGTAATTTAAACTATTTTCTACAATGAGAGGACTCCAGTTAAAAGAAGTGGATAATTTATTCATTATTGACGATGAGGTCGAAGAAACTTGTGACATTATTGTATGTATGTTTAGTCCTCAGCCCGAAGGCTGGTTGGATCCTCAACAGCTCTGCCATCAGCTGTCATAGGTGGCCTAGGCATCACTGAAGAGGCGTACTAGGGAAATGAGGAGTGAGGTAGTTTCCCGTTGCTTTCCTCACCGAGCCAGAAGTTGCTATTACATATCAGTCTGCCAAGCCCACTGAAATGCATGCACCAACCGACCCTATGAGCAATACTTTCACACCATTCATAGCAGGGACTGGCTGCAGAAGGAATGGCATTAGTAGCATCACTCATACCTCAGTCACTTTCATTTTGTCAAAGCCAAGGATAAAGCTGAGACAGATCAATGAAAGTAACAAGATTGCTCTAGCCCATACTAGAAAACATAGTGCACTGTAAACACTAGGTCCCGCCAGCAAAGGCAATTTAGTACCGGGCGAGTGACATTATTATCATCTCTAAACAATGAAGTCAGTCTTGTCCATTTAAAAGATAGTAACAATAATAACGATGATGAGAGACGCTGGCTTCGGATACCTTGATTCAACTCCCTGAGGGGCATCCTTGCTAGAAACCACTCTCTTAGTTTAAGAATGAAATAAAGAAAGTCTGGAGATCCCTAAGATAGGTTTCCATGTGAGACTGCATGTACCACCATAATGATTCGTTATGATCCAGCCCACTTAACACGAGCTCTGGACTCTTAGTATAATTAAGGCAGTCCAATCGTATGTGCCACACACTGGTTGTACGGCATGGACCCTTAAGTGAATCGATGTAACCTGCGACTATGTCATGGACCGACATCTAACTTTGTGATTTACGTTAAAGTCATTGTGGATGATGACCGCAAGGAAAATGATGCTATAATGCCAGATGGCCCTAATCGTAGTTGATGACCCCATGACCATCCAAACTTCTAAGCTGAAGGCTGAACACACTTACTGTAAGTTACAGTAGTTGATGACCAAGAATTCCACATTAATTGATCCCCAGCATAAATGGTGCTCAACAAAACAAAATTTCCCGGCCGGGTCGGGGATTTTAACCTTCATTGGTTAATTCCAATGACCCGGGGGCTGGGTGTTTATACTGTCCCCAACATCCCTGCAACTCACACACCACACATAACACTATCCTCCACCACAATAACACGCAGTTACCTACACATGGCAGATGCCGCCCACCCTCATTGGAGGGTCTGCCTTACAAGGGCTGCACTCGGCTAGAAATAGCCACACGAAATTATTACTATAACAAATCAAAATCAAATAATAAAAACCGAGCTTGATAGCTGCAGTCGCTTAAGTGCGGCCAGTATCCAGTATTCGGGAGATAGTGGGTTCGAACCCCACTGTCGGCAGCCCGGAAATGGTTTTCCGTGGTTTTCCATTTTCACACCCGGCAAATGCTGGGGCTGTAACTTAATTAAGGCCACGGCCACTTCCTCGCCACTCCTAGGCCTTTCCTATCCTATCGTCGCCATAAGACCTATCTGTGTCGGTGTGACGTAACACAACTTGTAAAAAAGAAATGATAATAACAACGGCAACAAACGCTCACAACACTTGTGACAGTAAAGTCCCTTGCCATCCGACATGTCCCCTTAATCGTTACTTTAATAAGTTGATATTTCCCGGCAAATAAAACTAAGATTTCTAGAATACATTTTCAAGTTAGTCACTTGGTTTTAAGGTAATTCTCAAAATACGATTTCAGTGAATTTAATAAATTAGTAAATGAAGTAATCTCATAATACTAATTAACAACAAATGTTTTCTACCCCGGACGAATGGTTACTTTAAACTTCCTAACTATTTAATTACATTTTGTTGTTACTCGGACCTGTTTATCAGAAACATTCCTTTAACGAAAATCTTGATCTAATATTGTTTTATTCACAAAGTTTTCTTCACCGCAGCCGAAACGGGATACATTGTCATAATTGCCAATACTTTTTATTTATTTCATGACGTCACTCAACAATCTTACATTGTAACACTAATAATTATTAAGAATCTAGCTTGGATAACCCTAACCTTAAATCCTATAATCTGCATAAATTTACACACAACGCAAAATCAAACAACCCATGTCAAGACGCTTATAACGCCTACGGTTATCCCTTGGACTAATTACGGCACCTCCTTCGATATGATTTCAGGTTGATGAGACTAAAGTGTCGTAATGCGCCTCACCCAACTCTAGGGTGGATGAACTGCTGCACCACATGTGCTCCACAAGCATGACGTCATATCACAAGAACCTGCATTTGTACCTTGGGAACCAAAAACAACACAACACAAACATCCATCACGAACTCCATGGATTGACATCTATCGTGACGTTTAAATAAAATGATCGCAAAACTTTGTACAGCACTCAATAACATCAGAAAACGTCACTACCGATTCTCCAATTATGACATCCTTGAAAACGGTTATTTCCAACATGACGTACCATCGTCTCGTTTCCGTCGCTTCGATAATGATATCAAGTCTCTACTAAATTGGCTTTCTTCTAAAATAATGAAATCTAATTCCAAACATTTTACCACAAATGACAAATCTCGGTTACAGTTTCTTTCTAGCCAAAAACTGGCTCGACCGCCTAACAGCTGGCTTGGATAACGGGAAGACGACCCTCCCTCGATGGCCCTAAACAAAACACACATGTTATCTTAACTTGCATCAAATGAAAACATCGCCTTGCTGGCAAGTCACATGAAATATAATTCTTGTCCTACATAGATTATGCGAAGAATTTTAATTTTAAACGTCACTTGAAATAATCTTATGTATCACGGTTCCACGGTTTTATGTGGAATCCTAACTATGGGCTGATCCTATTCCCATATCATTAAATTACACAAAATAAATCCGTCGGGTTCCCTACAATGAAATACCGCCATTAAGTCCCTTCAGCACTACAGGATTTCAACAACCTGATCCACATTCCTTCCCATTTTCGCAAGACTTGGAGTACTTGCTATCACAAATTCTCCACACGGCAACAATATGGAATATCTCTCTTGGGTAACCCACAATGCTGTTAAGTAACACACTCGGTGACAAGCTTACCATCTCTCCTCGCATATCTGAGATTGGCAACGCAATATTTTCAAACCGAAACTCACAACTTGACTTACAAAAATGTTACCGTTATTTTCCTCTCATCAAATCTACAGAGATTTTAGCAGACTTTGGAATAGCAATCCCCTGTAACAAATCACACAAATCACACCGGTCTCGCCTCGTAACTTCCCTTGACAAAATTTTACATCGCCGAACACAACGGTGTGCCTTCTGCACCAGCTGACATTCCATCATTATCTCGCTCTAAATGATAAACCACAGATTGCGCTTACATGCATTTCATCTTTAAACAGAACATAATTTTATGATAAATTAGTGTCTTAGCTTTGGCAAACCACACATATAGAAAATAAACGTACTTAAATGATACTATGCTCTAGACATTATATTCGTTTTACAACCATCAAATATACGAATATGCAACACTTCACACTTCCCGATTATCCAAGAAATATAAAAGATGGCCTTTTGTCATATTCCTCTGACATTTTCACGACATAAAAGGGTGATCAAAATGCGTCACAGATACACAAAAAATGGTGACATCATGAAATCATGAAATAAATAAAAGCACTTTATAACAGAGGTAATTCACAGACCTGTAGTCGTACGTCGTCTCCCATCATACCAGGCCCACCAGCCTCTCTCATTCTTTATCTAGCCATCTCGACAGGTGGTGGCTTTTCAAATAATGTTCTTCATTTTGTTCAATGTTAACATTATTCACTTGTAAATAATGACATAAAAATGACCTTCACACGTTCTCTTCCTCGCGAACCGAAGCGTTCTTCCAATCACCGATCCTCACACGCACTAAAGTTAAATAAATAATATTAGCTAATTTAACTGCAGTACTTCTGCATTATAATGACCGTGTGTTGCCTGGACGTAAATTTACACGACGGTTCAACGCGGGAATACCGTTAATTTGACTGACAACTTCTCTCCACTTGGAGATGACGTTAGATAGCCACCTTGGGCCAAACTGCTTACGCTTGTTTGCAAGACTTAGTCTGTACAACCGATTTTTATTCTGAGTAGCGTGCGGTCGCTTCAAATTCACTGAACACAAGATTTACTCCCACTCCCATTCCATCTGCATTTACTGTCAAAAATTTACAGACACTTTTTCTACCCCATAGAGATGTACTTCTGGATGATCACGACATAACCCATAGTTGCTTAGTTTAGTAGCAGTGTTGATGATAAGCAGTTAGGTGTTTCTCTTAACCAACTGAATTGTTAAATTACCTCATTTGCTAGGCACTATATTTTGGTCGATGTAATAGAGTTCTAACGAACAGGCGCGTCTTTCGACAAATTTCCTTCTGGAGCTATTTAGCAGTCTAAAGTCTTTACCATAAACAACCAAATTGTTTCACTTACAATTTCCTAACGTTTACTACGGCTGTTTCGTCGGCAATTCTTCTTAAAATATACTTATATTAGAAAAATAGTCCCGCCATATCCCTGCACATTCTACACGTGCGGGTGACGTAACTTCTCTAGCGTGAGAATCACGTGCCGCCTCTGATCAGAGATAAAAAATGCAGCTAGAGCTCATGACTTTTAATTTACATAGGACCTCATGTAATGACTTTAGGACTCTGGCTCCTTATGACTCAAAGAGCATGGGTTTAATACCATGCATATATCACTTCATTTTCTCTATAGAGCTAACCTGGTTTTATGAGCACCACGTCTAGAATATTCTCCCCTCTAGTGTGTCCCAACCGTTTCTAATTCAGCTGTCCTTCCCAGATGTATTTACTTACAATTCGTTGGGCACGCTTTCTGTCATACGCATTACCTTCCCAATTAAAATGTAGTAATTTGATATCACATGCTACAATCACGGTAACAACAGTTGGTTTCAGACTCTGTCTCTCTCTCTCTGGTCAGTGAACATGGTCCACATGGCCGCAATTCTAACGACCTGCCACTGGGTACGAGATCAACTTTGGAATTTTGGCACAACAGCTAGACTAATCATAACTGTTGAATATCACCGGCAAGGACATGGGTTCGCTTCCCCGTTAGGAAGTCGAAGAATTCATGACACGAGATTTCCTCTTTCAGAGGTGAACATGGCCCTGAGGTTCACTCCGTCTATAGGCTTACCTAAAATGAGTACCAGGTTAATTTCTGGGGGCAAAGGCGGTCTGTCGTAGAGCTAACCACTCTACCCTACTAAGAGCTGAGGTTACGGATAGTGGAAACCTTTACCATTCACCTCTCCAAGCGCCTTCGTGGCTGGCTGGGAGATGACTTTGCTTTAGTATTATTACTATTATTATTATTATTATTATTATTATTATTATTATTATTATTATTATTATTATTATTATTATTATTATTATTATTTAGGCTAGCGTACTGAGTCACTTCTCTGGGTGGTACTCGATATAGACTGCTGCCTCACCATTAACATGGAGAAAGTGAAACAGGGAGTTAAAACTGAAGAAGGCAATGCCGTGGTCCCGATTCGAACGACTGTTAGGTGTGGTTCGTGCAGCGACTCAGCAGCTGGCTTTCCACTCGATAGCAGTGGTTCGAGCCGCGGAGAATCTCAGGCTGGAATTTTCATGTGGAAAAGCATGTGACGCCAGGAAGGGAATTCGGCTTTAAACTCCCTCATCCGTATTCCGAACTGGTTTTAAACAACTCAAAGTTCTCTTCCTAAATCTCTCCTTTGAATTCTTGGTTATCATTCACAGATATGAAGGTCGCAGTTTGGAGATGAGTATTGTGTAAGAGAAGTCCAGTAAGTTTTAGTAAGCGTAACATCACAGCAATCGATCCCAGAATTTCAGGGGGTGAGCGTGTATTGAAAACCCTCTAAGTATCATAGCCACCCATCACAATTTATGGCTCTGCCATTGTTAGATTTCGTCTCGTCCATGGCCTCAGAGCTGTCCGCGTGTACGGTAAGTAGCCCAGGTCGGTTAACGCCCAATAACGATATCAACCGATTTTGAAAAACGAACACTATTCTCATCACCGTCCTAAAGCGTGGCTGGTTATTTGCAATTTGAGGGGAGCGGAGTGGTCTCGAGAACTTAACAGTAGAGTGTGATGAGTGTGAATTCTCTGATTGTGTATGGATTTAACGCCTGTGCTCTTCTATTGAGAAGCCTGCAGACGTGACCTGAAATTTTATGTCGAGTCGAATTTGTGTGGCGTAGCACTCAATCGAAGATAGTGCCATAGTGATGAATGTTCAACAGTGATATGAGTCTCAATGCTAAACTGCCATTCCCAGGGGAAAAGGCTAAATGAACAGGCATATGAGTGCAATAAGCAAACGTTTCAATGTCTGCGTTATTATCAGCTAGGCTATATAAGTGTAGCCTCCTTATTACAAGAATAACATTTTCTCGGCCCAGTTTATGATTAAACTTGCTTACAAAGAACGTCCGCTATTCATGTAAAATCAAATAACATGCACATTATACAAATAAATAACTTAAATACCGGTACATCAACAACAGGAAAACATTTCTTCGAGAGTACCTGGAAATATTTCATTTCGAAACCACACCGTAACCAAGAGAGGGGGACAAGTAATGTTCCTTCTGATTTTTATTTGCGTTATTTCATGTAATTCGGATAAAAAATAGTTACTGGATCTATTCTAAAATAACAAAACTACTTTCCCGATTGTTAGCCGTCAATTGTAACTCGTCCGCTACTTTTGTCTAATAATAATTTTACTAACAAGGTCTCACTTAAAAGGATGATAATATAATTTATCCTTTGCCGAATGTGGAAGTAAATGAGCGCCTGAAATCCCCATAGGGTCCCTAAATTTTGAAATATAAGTAACGGTAACAATAAAAAGGTAGAGCACGTAAGATTCCTCCCAGGTAATGTTCATAAAAGGGGCAAAACTGGTACTTCTTCGAGTAGGCCTTACATAATACCATCTGTAAACTATAGAAATGATAGGAGCATGCAATCGGGTCACTGTAACCGAATTTAACAGACTGTTTGATTCTACTATTGATATTAACACAAAAAAGAAGGACTTGCAAAATGTAACAGATAAAATGATAATATTAACAGTCTGAATCACATTAGTCCTGGTAATTTCTAACCTTAGAATTAACATACTATAATGTAGTTCCCATCTCAGTAATTAGTGGGTACTCACTCCTGCTGATCGTTGCTTACCGGCTTGGTTTGAGCAACACTTGCTGATAATTCGGTGCCATTAATGCTTCGGTACCCTGGCTGGGACATATACTAGAAACGTTCCTTGATATGCTGACGTGCATAATATCATTATCATCTCCTTGTAATGGTAGGTCTGTTCTTCACACAATCGGCTGGCATAACGATTGATGAAGTGAAGTGACAGTACAATCTTAACATAGATCAATAGCAGTGCCGTCCAATGTGGTATACCTAATTATCTTTGGAAGACAATCACCAAATAGCAGTTCCACAGACAGTCTAGAAACTATAAAAAAACTCATAGATACTTTTAATGCTGCGGTCAAAGAAAGGGGAAGTCCACCGTTTCATCACTAATACTCCCACTAAAAATGCAAAGTATGTGACCAACAGCACGGTAGTCAACAACAGTTCATAGCTATTATATGACATTTCTTTATTCTCCTCCTTCTTCCTCTTCTTCTTATTCTTAACCTGTTTACCCCCGGGTTGGTTTTCCCTCGGACTCAGCGAGGGATCCCACCTCTACTCCCCCAAGGCAATGTCCTGGAGTGTGAGACATTGGGTAGGGGGATACAACTGGGGAGGAGGACCAGTACTTAGCCCAGGTGGCCTCACCTGCTATGCTGAACAGGGGCTTTATGGGGGATGGGAAGATTGGAAGGGATAGACGAGGAGGAGGGAATTAAGCGCCCGTGGCCTTAACATAGGTACCATCCCGGCATTTGCCTGAAGGGGAAGTACGAAACCACGGAAAACCACTTCGAGGATGGCTGAGGAGGGAATCGAAACCCCGCTACTCAGCTGAACTTCCGAGGCTGAGTGGACCCCGCTCCAGCACTCGTACCACTTTCCAAATTTCGTGACAGAGCCGGGAATCGAACCCGGGCCTCTGGGGGTGGCAGCTAATCACATTAACCACTACACCACAGAGGCGGACTCTTTATTTTCCTTTTCTCCTAATTCACCCCAGTATATCCTCTCACACTTTCCGTTGTTAGGCATTCCACCAGATATTTATCTTAACTTCAACTTCGCTGAATTACGTTTTAGGCAGTCCACCTTATTCTTATCTGAACTTCAACTTCAATTAATAACGTTTTTAGGTAACTCGTCTTATTTTCATCTTAACTTTGACTTCATTGAATTCAGTTTGTAGGTAACCCACATTTTAAAAAAAATCGTGAGCGCTGTCAAGTACTAATATGGGTATCTCTTTACATAACAGTAGACCTGCCAATGTCTGTTCATAGATTTCACGTTTCTCTCTTCACTTTGCACTTGAGTTTAAGCTCTAGAAACACCCGGTTCTCTGTTTTACCCAGGATCATCAAGCCCACTCTGTTACACTGGTAGGTTGTGTTACTGTGACCCAGATAATAATTGTCCGATTCTTACAAAATATATACAGAACATAAAATGTTATCTTTTCTTCTTCTTCTCTCTATTCTCTTTTACCCTCCGGGGTTGGTTTCTACCTCGGACTCAGCGAGGTTTTCCACCTCTACCTCCTCAACGGCAGTGTCCTGGAGCGTGAGACTTGGGTCGGGGGATAAAACAGGAGAGAATGACCAGTACCTCACCCAGGCGGCCTTACCTGCTATGCTAAACAGGAGCCTTGTTGGGGGAGGGGAGGATTGAAAGGGATTGACAAAGAAAAGGGAAGGAAACGACCGTGGCCTTAAGTTAGGTACCATCCCGGTATTTGCCTGGAGGAGAAGTGGGAAACCACGGAAAACCCCTCCGAGGATGGCTGAGGAGGGAATCGAACACCCCTCTACACAGTAGACATCTCGAGGCTGAGTGGACCCCATTCCAGCCCTCGTACCATTTTTCAAATTTCGTGGCAGAGCCGGAAATCGAACCCGGGCCTCCGGGGGTTGCAGCTAATCACACTAACCACTACACCACCGAGACGGACTAAACTTTTATAAAAAGAAATTTGTCACTGAAAAATTAAAATCTATTAATTACAATAACAACTAGCTTTATATTGCAGCGATACATGTAGTCTGATTCAGTTGCCCCTTCCTATACAGTATGCTGCAGCCCAACTAACGTGCTCGTGTTTATATTGTAGAGGTGCTGTTCCCCTGCAGGCGTACTGTATGGTACTAATGTTCAATGAGCACATTTTACACACAATTGTGAACCCTAGCGAAATGTTACATCATCCGCAAAACATGAGGCCTTGAAATCATGTAGCAACGTCATTTTACCATGTAATTATGCTAATGTGTCATGCCTCGTGACCAGGTGTAACGAAGAGGGGAATCAATGGATAAAACTGGATAACAGTGTAGTAATCCGCCTCTGTGGTGTAGTGGTTAGTGTGATTAGCTGCCACCCCCGGAGGCCCGGGTTCGATTCCCGGCTCTGCCACGAAATTTGAAAAGTGGTACGAGGGCTGGAACGGGGTCCACTCAGCCTCGGGAGGTCAGCTGTGTAGAGGTGGGTTCTATTCCCACCTCAGCCATTCTGGAAGTGGTTTTCCGTGGTTTCCCACTTCTCCTCCAGGCAAATGCCGGGATGGTACCTAACTTAAGGCCACAGCCGCTTCCTTCCCTCTTCCTTGCCCATCCTCTCCAATCTTCCCATCCTCCACCAAGGCCCCTATTCAACATAGCAGGTGAGGCCGCCTGGGCAAGGTATTGGTCATCCTCCCCAGTTGTACCCCCCGATCCAATGTATCACGCTCCAGGACACTGCCCTTGAGACGATAGAGGTGGGATCCCTCGCTGAGTCCGAGGGAAAAACCAACCTTGGAAGGTAGGCAGATTAAGAAAGAAAGAAGAAAGAACAGTGTAGTAATTAATGCCTTAAACACCGAACCGGATATCGTATATACTCTGCTCTCGTCGTACTAGCAGCATGTGTCAAGCAGTGTAGCGTAGCGGATGTGGTTAGGCGTTCGCCTTCCAAACGGCGGAATGTGACAGCGGCAGTTCGGACTCTGCATTATTCAAAAAAAATTTGCATCGGTATGATGTTTGAATGTCCGCCTCTGTGGTGTAGTGGTTAGCGTGATTAGCTGCCACCCCCGTCGGCCCGGGTTCGATTTCCGGCTCTGCCACGAAATTTGAACAGTGGTACGAGGGCTGGAACGGGGTCCACTCAGCCTCGGGAGGTCAACTGAGTCCCACCTCAGCCATCCTGGAAGTGGTTTTCCGTGGTTTCCCACTTCTCCTCCAGGCGAATGCCGGGATGGTACCTAACTTAAGGCCACGGCCGCTTCCTTCCCTCTTCCTTGCCTATCCCTTCCAATCTTCCCATCCCTCCACAAGGCCCCTGTTCAGCGTAGCAGGTGAGGCCGCCTGGGCGAGGTACTGGTCATACTCCCCAGTTGTATCCCCGACCAAGATTCTGAAGCTCCAGGACACTGCCCTTGAGGCGGTAGAGGTGGGATCCCTCGCTAAGTCCGAGGGAAAAACCGAACCTGGAGGGTAAACAGATGATGTTTGAATACGTGAACACAGGCCCACGTTTGCCACATTCAAATAGTAGAATGACGCTGTTATTCATCTTCTTCCCTGCGCAAACTCGGCTGGATAGGGTCTGAATATACTGTAATCTCTGCTGTCATTCGGCATGTTTTCCACAGAGAAATATGTTGACAAGCTTCTCATTTATGGGGAAGAAGGACAAAATGCGAGCGAGGCACTACGTCTGTACCTGGAATCCCGTCAGGCGACACCCGGCTGCTACGATATTCCGCCTTGCTGAGAGACGCCTAAGGACAACAGGCGTGATTTCCAACCAGCCACCAGTCCGAGATAGGCCCATTACATCCGGTGAAACAGAAGAGGCTGTCCTGGAGGCAGCTCGTAATAATCCACACATCAGTACAACGGGCGAGTTGGCCGTGCGGTTAGGGACACGCAACTGTGAGCTTGCATCCGGGAGAAAGCGGGTTCGAATGCAACTGTCGACAGCTCTGAAGTTGGTTTTCCGTGGTTTCCCATTTTCACACCAGGAAAATGCTGGGGCTGTACCTTAAGTAAGGCCACGGCCGCTTCCTTCCAAATCCCAGCCCTTTCCAATCCCATCGTCGCCATGAGACCTGTCTCTGTCGGTGCGACGTAAAACCACTACCAAAAAACAAAGAAACACATCAGTACAAGGGCGACTTCACGACATATGAACACCAGCCAGCCGTCCATCTGGCGAATGCTGCATGAACATAAATTTCACCCATACCATCTTTAGCTACACCAAGAGCTCCATGGGCGGTATTTCGAAGCTCGAATGGAGTTCTGTCTGTGGCTATTAGGCAGGCTGGACAATGATTCAGCATCCGTATCGCATATCTTGTTCTCGGGCCAATCGCGCTTCCACAATAATATGAACGTCAATCGCCACAACGTGCACTATTGGAGTTTGGACAATCCTCTCTGGTGCGACAGGCGGCCCATCAAAATACGATGGGGCGTGAATGTTTGGTGTGGAATCTTGGTGGATCGCCGAATTGGACCTTATTTCTTTGAGGACCATTGGACAGGTTTACGCTACCTGCAATCTCTGCGTCAGGAACCCCCACTGCTGCTGGAGGATGTGCCCTTGCACGATCGTTTGACGATGTGGTTGCCACAGGATGGAGCTCCACCACATTCGACGAGGAACTGCCAGGGGAATGGATAGGACGTGGAGGCTCTGTTTCTTGGCCCGCCATATCACAGGATTTAAGGCCGTTAGACTTCTTCTTGTGGGGACATTTGAAGAACGTCGTTTACACTCAAGCGCCGGAAAATCCCGACCAGCTCTGGCAACTTATCACGGACGCCTGCCGAGCAATTACCCCCTACAACCGTCTGAGTCACTCAGCCCAGCAAGGAATATTTTAAAAGAATGTTACACTTCGTCAGGTGTAGACCTACTGTGCACCATGAACACTTATTCCGATGTTAAGTTGCCCCAACACTTCAATAACTCGTCGACGAACGTGAAAGAAATGTTGGAACGCGGTATAATGACGATGTCATCAAACATAGAATTTACCTAGTGCAGTAAAGTGGAGCGCTGCTGTGCGATTCCCGACATCGCCATGCGTCCTTAGATATACTGTAAATGCAGCCCAGGCCGACCTGATCACATTCCATTGAAGCCAGTCAGATGAGTAAACACTTCTTAACTACGTAAATCTAACATCGGGAAGTGTTTGGAGACATTTTATTAACCTAAGGTAGAATATTAGTGAGAAATGTTTTCTTTCCATAGCAACATATTGGATATCTTGCCAGGTAAATGTGTCACGTCAGTTGTATTTTGTAGAATTTCATTTGAGGACATACATAATTTAAGTCATCGTTCCAGAGTTCGAGTTCAGTTTTTCATGGTATTATATTTACCTTGTATTTTCGCTTAGTGTTTAAGTGAATTAAGGCGGTTAACATGTGTTCTGATATCAAGTGAAAATTCAATCTCATCAGTGATAGTCAAGGTACTTACGAATGTCTTTACAGTCAGTACAGTCATCAATGTACTCCAGAGCTGAGTTACATTGACTATTCATTGATGTATATTATTGTAACGGATATTCTTCTCAGCTGATAGATTATGTGGTCTTCTCAATGAATTATTCATTTTTTTGGTGTTTTTATTTTTAAATGTTGCATTGGAAGCAGGAAATATACATGGAACTCTGCGCTAATAGCACAGGGTCCTCTTTTAGTGAGCCTGTAGTTGCTCATATGTTGTTAAATGTTGTATGAACCGGGCTGAGTGGCTCAGACGATTGAGGCGCTGGCCTTCTGACCCCAACTTAGCTGTTCGATCCTGGCTCAGTCCGGTGGTATTTGAAGGTGCTCAAATACGTCAGTTTCGTGTCGGTAGATTTAGTGGAATGTAAAAGAACTCCTACGGGACTAAATTCCGGCATCTTGTTGTCTCCGAAAACCGTAATAATAGTTAGTGGGACGTAAACCCAAAGACATTGTTAAATGTTGTATGGAAGGAAAAAAAATTTGGGAGATGAAGTTTGTTGTTAAAGTTTGTGGGTGTATTGCAACGAGCACCAAACCTTTGTGTTTGTTCGTCGAAGTCCACTTTTACAGTTAGAGCTATGATACTAAATTCATTGTATTATGTACCATGTTTGACTTTTCTTATTTTTAATATTTTTATTTAATACTACTTTCATCTAACTTTTCGCAAATTCTGTTCCTTATTATGTAGCCTACATTATGTTATATAAAACCCACCTATAAATGGAGGATTTCTATATCGATAATATATTGTAATTAAATTAAATAAATAAATTAATTAATAAATAAATATAAATAAATAAATACATAAATATTCTATCGAATTTATATTTATCATGATAACGTGATATTGTTTCTACAATACTATGTCGAATTACAGTGGAATTATATGATATCGTCAGCATCTAATTTTTATGTGGGAATGTGCTGCATTCTTAAATTATTTGTTCTCAGCTATTCCTGATGATACTGGATAAATGCGTTATCGCAAAATTAGCTAGTGTCTATTGAGACGACATGAGTTGAATTTATCTACATATTTGTATTCTACTGCGGTAGAACTCTTGATTATTGTTCTGCTTTTTCGAATTGTATTTTCCTCATGATGAGAAATGAAACCGCAGTGTTATATTTAATTAGGTATAAAATCCAATCATACTTGGAATGCTAGAGTAAATTTACAGTATATTATGACGTGATACATTTAGTAAGGAAATAGTACTTTATGTTCCATGGATAGGAACACACCAGCAACAATAAATAAGTCTGACTTGAATCATGATAATTCTAACGGGAAATGTGTAATGTTAATGAATTTAAGATAAATTTTTTTTCAAACTTCGGTTTGAATGTGTAAGATTTTTGGTTACACAATTTGATTTACGTCTCCGCGGCACAGATAGGTCTTATGGTGACAATGGGATAGGAAAGGGCTAGGAGTGGGAACGAAGCAGCTGTGGACTTAATTAAGGTGTGAAAATGGGAAACAACAAAAAAACATTTTCAGGAATGCCGACGGTGAGGTTCGAACCAACTTCTCCATAATGCAAGCTCACAGCTGCGCGCCCCTAACCGCACGGCCAACTATCTCGGTAACATATTTTAATAACATGACATCTCTTTCATTGAAATGTGTCCTTTGGTGCATGTAATGGTAATTAGACAACTCTTACACATAGATGATCGGTCAGATTTCACAGAACTCTATGGTTTTACAGAATCGACTGCCGTACTTCTTGATAATGGTAATATTGTCAATATCAAGGAGTTCTTCTTCATTATCTGGTTACCCTCCAGGGTCAGTTTTTCCCTCGGATTCAGCGTGGGATCCCACTTCTACCGCCTCTAGGGCAGTGTCCTGGAACTTCAGACACTGGGTCGGGTGATACAACTGGGGAGGATGGCGAGTACCTCGCCCAGGCGGCCTTACCTGCTATGCTGAACAGGGCCCTTGCGGCGGGATGGGAAAATTGGAAGGGATAGACAAGGAAGAGGGAAGGAAGCGGTCGTGTCCTTAATTTAGTTACCATCCCGGCATTTGCCTGGAGGAGAAGTGGGAACCACGGAAAACCACTTCCAGGATGGCTGAGGTGGGAATCGAACCCACCTCTACTCAGTTGACCTCCAGAGGCTGAGTGGACCCCGTTCCAGCCCTCGTACCACTTTTCAAAAATTTCGTGGCAGACCCGGGAATCGAACCGGCCTCTGGGGTTGGTAGCTAATCACACTAACCACTACACCACAGAGGCGGACATCAGGGAGTTTCTCATTCAAAAGTTCACTTCTTCTCATCCAAATTTTCGCCATGTGATAAGCTTGCACCATGCTGTGTGGAACAAGAACACTACTTTGCACGTCAGTATTTTTACCTTACGTCGAATTTTGTTCACTGCTGAGTAACATTTCAACGGCTTATGCAATTTTGTGCAAATAATACATATTTGTTATAAACAACTTAATTTTTAACAGGAAAAGTAAGCAAATATTAATTCATAGGAACTCCTGTTTATAATTGAATCTTTTAAATATAATAGACCAAATCACTTCATTAAAAATCACTTTTAGGACTTCATGTAACACTGAAAAATCTTCTTCATAGCTTTTAATCTAGTATCTACTAAGTTATTTCTGTATTTAAGAAGGAGTACGTTTTCATAATTAAATAGTTAAACTAATTCTAGTGCTGTTCAACACTCTGGTACATAACAATATACAGAAAAGCAGGTAACTTTTGGTAAGACACGCACCTGTTCTTATGTTCGTGTTCAAGTAATTACAGTTGTTACAGACTGACAGCAATCGATAGGCCCGTACTTTAGTACACATCACCTCACACCAGACGATAAAACGTGGACTTCACCGTTGCGGCCTCTCACTACACTATGAAGCTGAAAACGTGAAATAAGCATTGTTTGTCACAGGCTACTAATTCCTCATTTATTTATATTAGACGAAGAGTACTTTGGAAGTCTGACTTCATTTTCTGTGACCACTAGCTGAAACCCACATATTCAATTCGATAACGACGGTGCCTAAATGAGCAAGTTTGACTCACGACCACTTTTTCAGTGACACTAATATTTTTAATTTACATGTAATTTAACATTCATGGTATTATGACTTCTTCTTCTTCTTCTTCTTCTTAATCGGTTTTCCCTCCAGGGTCGGTTTTTCCTTCGGACTCAGCGAGAGATCCCACCTCTACCGCCTCAAGGGCAGTGTCCTGGAGCTTCAGACCCTGGGTCGGGGGATACAACAGGTGAGGATGACCAGTACCTCGCCCAGGCGGCCTCACCTGCTATGCTGAACAGGGGCCTTGTGGAGGGATGGGAAGATTGGATGGGACAGGCAAAGAAGAGGGAAGGAAGCGGCCGTAGCCATAAGTTAGGTACCATCCCGGCATTTGCCTGGAGGAGAAGTGGGAAACCACGGAAAACCACTTCCAGGATGTCTGACGTGGGAATTGAACCCACCTCTACTCATTTGACCTCCCGAGGCTGAGTTGACCCCGTTCCAGCCCTCGTACCACTTTTCAAATTTGGTGGCAGAGCCGGGAATCGAACCCGGACCTCCGGGGGTGGCAGCTAATCACGCTAACCACTACACCACAGAGGCGGACGGTATTTTGACTTACTATGCATTATCTTCCTCTAAATAACACAGATATTTTTCTTTCATATTCCTCTGATTAGGTAATTTTCCTTCCTTCCTTCCTTCCTTCCTTCCTTCCTTCGTAGAATGATAACATTTCTTCGGATACAAAAACTGAAAGAGATTAACCACAACCACTGGCCTCATTTCGTTAGAGTTACTATTTCTTCAAGCTACCGTTGGTATCGTTGTCGTGGTCCTTTCCATCATCAGTCTGTACCCTAGATTTCCTATGCAGATATTTTGCCACTACTTTCACCATATGATAGGAACCTGCGTGTAGAGTATTGAATGTGAGGAAAGGACGTGAAGGACAACACAAACACCCAGTCCCCAGCCAAGGGATATTAATCATTTACAATTAAAAACCCATGACCCGGGTGACAGCGGATGCATTGACTCCTACACCGCCTGGCCTGACTCTGTACCCTACATAATGTAGCTCCTCGTTCCAGGGTATCATATGTAATGTTAATCCTTCATCTTACCCTACTTCTACTCCCCTGTGCTTGATTTATTTCTGCATTGGCTACCCCCTTAGAGTTCCTATAGTAAACATATTCCTCCACAAATGTAGTCATATCACCATACCTCAACATCGACTCTTTCAAGTTGTTTCCTCTTCTGGACAAAAGTCTCCAAATTACAATCTTCTCAACTTTGCATCTATTTATGATTCAATATGTCTACCTTGTCCCTAACATTCTTCATCAACACCATAATTCGCATGATATTCGGATTTATATAGCGGAAAAGGGACAAGCTCAGGGGAAACTTTACGCTTCGCAAAACCTATGCTGTGCTTCCTCAGAAGTGAATCACGACCGACCACGACATATCTAATAACTATGTTTCACTTTTGAGAAAGTCGTCCAAGGTCTTCGCGAAACTTAAAATGTTCTTCCAGTTTGTCTCGTTTGCACGTCATAAACCTAATGGAACATCATGTCTGCTATTCGGGGCCGTGAAAAAGGACACTGTCGTCCATGTTTCTTATCGATGCAGTGTCACTCTCCCCATAAATGCCACTTCGAATGACTTTCTAATCCATATATCTTTGTTTGAGGTGAAAAAATGTATCCTCGGCAAGGAAACTTTCCTCTCTTGGGTTAGTCAGCATTTGATGCACTCTTCACTTCTGTCATTATTGGTTATTTTACTCATCAAATACCAAAATTGATCGATTTTCTTAAAGGTTCTATTTTCAAATCTGATGATTTCTGTCTCACCTGACACTTCTTAATCTTTAATTTTCTACCGCTTTTCCCACACCCATGGGGTCGCGGGTGAGAACTGCGTCGCGCATGTGGATTTGGCCCCGTTTTACGACAGAATGCCCTTCTTGAAATCAACCCTATATGGAGGGATGCCATCATTATTGCGTGGTTGGTAGAGGAATGTATTGTCTGAATATGAAGAGGAAATTGTTGGGGCAGAAACAAACACCCAGTCCCCGAGCCAGGAGAATTAATCACTTACAATTACAATCCTCGACCCGGCCGAGAATCGAACCCGGGACCCTCTGAAACGAAGTCCTCAACGCTGACCATTCAGCCAAGGCTGACTCACCTGACACGAATGGGTTGCAATTCATTACATTTCTATTGTATTTATTTATCTTCATATTGTGCTCCTCTGTCTGAGATTGATGGGCTGAGTTTGCTCATATGATAGGACGCCTGACTTCTAAGCCCAATTTGGTGGGACTCGAACCCGACTCTGCCTGGTGGAATTTTCAGGTGCTCAAATAAACCAGCCTCTTCTTGTTAGTGGCTTTACGACGTTCCTGAAAACCATAATAGTAGACATTAATGCTTTCACGGCCCGTACTTATAGACATGATATTATGTAGGCTTTTGGGCTTATGCCATGTCAAGAAAATAACGTGAAATTATTATCGTTTCGCAGAAAAATGTGCTCTGCGTCCTCATAAGAAATCTCGACTGACCACGAGAAAGGCTTCTTTAACAATGACACTTTGAATTTGGACGTTACAATAGAAGTGGAAATGGTACGTTCATTCACCACCAGATGGACGTGTCACAACCCTAGCGTTCGAAGCGGAAGCTGACCGAACCATCACAATCAGACTAAGAGGTTCACATAACGTGTTCGCGTAACATATGACATAGACAGGTGAATGATACAGACACAAGTCTGGCATGAAATATCTGTCCACGAGGAACGTACGAATTTGGAAAACACTGAGACGAAATAACAATAGTGAAGGGACAGGGAAGGGAACTACCTACGTAGATCCTTAATGGCTGGCAACCAGGTATTACATAATTGATAGCCGGTGTCCCTGTTGAAATTGTTAGGATTTCTGCATATTTCCACAGCTTTCCATATAATCCTGGTCCTGTAGTGTCTAGTGTGGGTAAGAAAGAAATCATCATTTAACTTTATCGATTGCGGATATTAAGGCATTTCGGCATTCATCCAAGCCCCCCTCATAGGAAAATGTAGTGACTGAGTCCTAGGGGAGATAATGCACATCCACTTGTATATATGCACGCATTTTTATTTTATAATTCACAAACACATATACACTGAACCCATTACCTTTGAATCATAAGGAGCCAGAGTCCTAAATTCATTACATGAAGCACCATATAAATTACAGGACATGAGGAACTGTAGTTGCATTTTTATTTCTGATTAGAGACGGCACGTGGAGGACAGTTGGAGTGATTCTCGATCTCACGCTGCAGAAATTACGTCACCCACACGTGTAGACTGTGCAGGGATACGAAGTAATTTGGCGGAACTATTTTTTGGTGAAAGTCCACTTTAAGAAGAACTGGAGACGAAACCTACGCGGTAAAAGTCAGGAAATCGTAAGTGAATCAATTTAGTTGTTAGTGGTGAAGACTTTATACCACTAAATAGCTCCAGAAGGAAAATTGTCGAGAGACGCGCCTGTTCGTTTAAACTCTGTTACATCGACCATCGACTAGCTTATGAGTTAATTTAACGATGATATAGATGTTGATGCTAGCCCCGTGGTGTAGGGGTAGCGTGCCTGCCTCTTACCCGGAGGCCCCGAATTCGATTCCCGGCCAGGTCAGGGATTTTTACCTGGACCTGAGGGCTGGTTCGAGGTCCACTCAGCCTACGTGATTAGAATTAAGGAGCTATCTGACGGTGAGATAGCGGCCCCGGTCTAGAAAGCCAAGAATACGGCCGAGAGGATTCGCCGTGCTGACCACACGACACCTCGTAATCTGCAGGCCTTCGGGCTGAGCAGCGGTCGCTTGGTAGGCCAAGGCCCTTCAAGGGCTGTAGTGCCATGTGGTTTGGTTTGGTTTGGTTATAGATGTTGATTCCCATAGGGAATCTGAAATATTTGTACCGAATGAGTAAATTTATAATACCAATATAAATAGTCCGTTATTGGACATTATAAATTTTCCAACTAACTCACTCCTTGTTGCCAGCGTTTCACCCCAGTGTGCTAAGTTGGGATCATCAGTTGGTAAATAGCACACTCACCAAGACGCATGGCTGTGCATACCGTGGAGTCCCACGGAAACACTTCCTGGAGTTCATCAGGTTCGGTTCAAAACAGTTTTGCTGTGTTTGTAAACCGTTTGAGAGAAAGGATTACTATCTGGTATTACTATGTAACACTCGAGAAAAATGAATGCAATACTTATCTTCTTAAACCCTAAATTGACGACAAGCCAGTTAATGAAAATATGAGAACAGAACATGTAGTAATCATTCTTCGTATATGTCTGTTATACGCTGGAGGCTAAAGCATGAGTGTTCCGCGAGGTAGAACGGTTTGCAGCGTACTTCGTTCGATTTTTAATTTTCTATAATCAACAATACTACGTATATCTGGGGCCCGGCTTAGCAATGTATTTCGTAAAGTCTGGTCCTTTGATCGATTTGAACTATCGAGTTGATGTAAAACAGCCAATAGTCAGTATCACACCGCACAGTACTGAAGGTCCAAGCAAGCAAGCAAGCTTGTTGTTTTACGTGACTGTCAATAGCGTTTATCATAGCGTCGAGAAAACTCCAGTTCTTCGTGGAATCCGAACCACAGGAACATGACATTTCATTTCAAATTGGTCGGGATTCGAACAACGGACGGATTGGTGACAGTTCTATTCGGCTGAAGGTCCCGTAATTTATGTGGATTGCTACTTAATATTTATTTTGACATTACAAGTTGTGTATTTTGATATTGATTAACACACGCATTGTGTATTTACATCGGTTAGAAACAATTCAGTACTCCGAGATCTAAACGCCTATCTGTGCATTACTTGTTCCAGGAATTGTGAAGACTAGAGACAACGTTTATGTGTACATAGTGCTATATTAATAATAATAATAATAATAATAATAATAATAATAATAATAATAATAATAATAATAATCATCATCATCATCATCATCATCATCATCATCATCATCATCATCTCGCGATCCTCGCAACAAATGAACAAATCGAAACCGTCAAGATATGCTCAGAAAAATTCGCCCTACAAATCTCCTTCTCAAAAACCAAGGTCATGTGCAACCACTGCTATCTCCAGAATTTGAACACAAAATTTGGCACAATCGAAAAGTAACTTAGTTCCGATATCTCGGAGAAATTGTAGTACCAACAGGAAAAGGACAGAAGGCCCTCGAGGTCAGCATCCAGAAAATGAAAGGAGCCTTCGGCCGAACGCAAAACATTTACAACCAAAATGCCTTTCAATCTTTACCAAAATTCCACATTACGACACCGAGTAAAACACTGGATCTCCACAGAAAAAGAGTACTCGGTGACATCCTGAAAGAGGAACGTAAAATCATCAGAAAAATTCTCGGCCCAAAACTGACTGACGAAGGATACCGACTGCAATCTCGTACAAAAACAGAGGAGCTCTCAAACCTTGCGGCCGACATCAGAAAAAGACGCCTGAAATTTTACGGACACATCAAACGCCTTCCAGAAAACAGACAGACAAGAATATTATTTCAGGCAACAGGAAACATCAAAACAAATAGGTGGACAACGGAAATCCGCCAAGACCTAGAAAAATCAGGAATCAAAGCGGCCAACATCGCTGACCGAACCTGCTGTAGAACGAAAATCAACAAGTGGGAGGTAGAGTCAGAGGGAAACCACAAGAAGAAGACAGGAGCTAAGTGGACAGAAGAACGAAGAACCGCGATGAGAGAAAAAGGCTGCCTGGCAAAGAAGGAAATGCACAACTTCTATGTGAGCTTTGCGTGATCAGTTTTCTGGTCTTTTTAGCATCTAATAATAATAATAATAATAATAATAATAATAATAATAATAATAATAATAATAATAATAATAATAATAATAATGGGTTGACGGCCAGGTTCGACTGAAATCCAATAAAGAATTGTACAGCAAGATAGAACCGTTAACAACAATTAGAAAGAGAAGAAAGCTGTTTTATGAGCACATCTTCCGTATAAATAATGACCGCCTCACAAAGAAAATCTGGAATTTTCTAAAATCAAAGGCATCTAAGTTAAGATGGTCCCAAGAGTGTGAGGGAGATCCTAGAGAGTTGGGCATTACGGACGATGAAATCAATGACAGGGTTAATTTCAGAAAGATGGTGAAAAGCTATTAGGATTATATGGTGGAGACAGAACCCAGAAGACGGAAAGGCCCTTTACCAGAGGAGCGGAAGAAAGCGTTGATCGATAGGCTCTAGAAATACTGGCAGGATGTCAAAGCCGACAGACGAACAAGACACAGCCACTGAAAATGAGATTGATTGTTAACACGCAGTTCACAGAGGCTCAATTAAAAAAAAAACAGATAATAATGGCGTGTGGCTTCCATACAGGCCTAGAGCAGGTCTTTCGAGTAGAAGTCTCATAGGTGATCTGTGCGTCTGTGGGAATGGGACCCTACTTACGATTAATTCGAATGCTGAAGACGGCATAAATACCCAGCCCCAGAGCCAGAGGAAGTACAAGTGATTATTTTTCATTTTGACAGTATTGAAATTCAATTATTAAATGTTAAACAATTCATTTATTGAACCACCTATTCAATACTAGTTAAGTCTTTATGACTATAACAATGTCATTACATTAAGTTTGAGTATGCAACATGTTTCGCCTGGCATTGCAGGCATCATCAGCCATGAATTCTATCTCCAAGTCAGAGCTCTGAGTGGATGCTCTATTAGGATTAATCATAGTAAATATTATTTACATAACAATTGCAATGGAGTGATCAAGCCATCCATGTTTTAAAGTACTAATGTGACGTCCAAATCTTGTTCACATTTAATGGAGATAATATTAACTGTCAACATTCATGAGTTAGTAATGAGAACGGCATGATACATGGGTTTAAACCATCTGTACATTTTTACAACTTATTGGAGATTAACTTGTGCTAGAACTATTCTTAAAAACTATTTTTACACAATTTACACTAATGTATACAAACTTATGTTACGTTTTGGAACTGAACTGGTCGATCCTGTCTTGATGTTTCAATGGGATGTCTTTCTCATGTCCTGTCGAATGGAGATAATGCTGATACTGAAAACCGAGGTAACATGAGGTAGAAATTTTCCCTTTGGTTTCTGTCTGTCTTTCTGTCCGGTTATCTATTTGTTTGTATATTCCTAAAAGTGGAAAATTGCTAACTTATTTCAACCAAACTACGTATTTGGATTCTTCTCATTCAGGATTGTGTTAACAGGTGCTTATGATGTTATGGTAATCATATGGAGTTGGTATTTATTGGAAGATTGTATACAACTAACGTTTAATAATGTTATTTCCGTTCCTTTGTCCGGCTCAACGGCTAAATTGTTAGTGTGCTGGGCTTTAGTGACAGGGGTCTCGGGTTCGATTCCCGGTAGGGTAGGGAATTTTAACCATAATTGGTTAATTTCGCTGGCACGGGGGCTGTGTGCATGTGTCATCTTCATCATCCGAGAGAAATATTATGCATCCTCTGATTTTCTTCTGTTATGGATCCTTCAAATAACTGTAGGTGTGCGAGGGTGTCCGTCACTGGCTGCACAGCATGAAGCCTGCAGAAAATAGTAAATCCTTCGGTCGTTTGAAAAGTAAGCGAAACTATGTCATCATCATCATCATCAACTGTTTACCCTCCAGGTTCGGTTTTTCCCTCGGACGCAGCGAGAGATCCTACCTCTACCGCCTCAAGGGCAGTGTCCTGGAGCTTCAGACTCTTGGTCGGGGGATACAACTGGGGAGTATGACCAGTACCTCGCCCAGGCGGCCTCACCTGCTATGCTGAACAGGGGCCTTGTGAAGGGATGGGAAGATTGGAAGGGATAGGTAAGGAAGAGGGAAGGAAGCGGCCGTGGCCTTAAGGTAGGTACCATCCCGGCATTCGCCTGGAGGAGAAGTGGGAAACCACGGAAAACCACTTCCAGGATGGCTGAGGTGGGAATCGAACCCACCTCTACTCAGTTGACCTCCCGAGGCTGAGTGGACCCCGTTCCAGCCCTCGTACCACTTTTCAAATTTCGTGGCAGAGCCGGGAATCGAACCCGGGCCTCCGGGGGTGGCAGCTAATCACGCTAACCACTACACCACAGAGGCGGACAGCGAAACTATGTACATAACAAAAATTATTTAAAATAAAGGGGCGTTTCACATAGTGTCTACAGATTTTACATATAATGAATAGTGTAAGAGAAAATTGAAAAGAACCTTCTGGTATTCCTATAAACTATTCAGTGACTTTTAAATGATATGCATATTGAAACCTGTTTCCGGATAAGTAGACTCTGGGTATGATGTTTGGCCGAGATATAACCAATAGTGTAAGAGAAAATTTAAAAAATACCCTTCTGCTTTTCCTTGAAACCCCCAATCTATTTAGTGATTTTTAAATAATATGCATATTGAAACCTGCTCCTGGATGAGTAGACCGTAAATATGAAGTTTGGTCGAGACACAATCAATAGTGTAAGAGACAATGAAAAATTCTCTTGTGTTCTTCGTATAAACCCTAAATTTATTCAGTGATTCTTAAATGATGTGCATAACGATACCTGCTCCTGGATGAGTAGACTCTACACATTAAGTTTGGTCGAGAGATAATTACTATCGTAACAGAAAATGGAAAAACTTTTTCTGGTCTTCCTACAAACCTCCAGTCCATTCAGTGAATTTTAAATGGTATGCATATCGAAAAATGTGCTTTGATCGGTAGACTCCAAATATGAAGTTTGGTCGATAGATGAACAATAGTGTGAAAGAAAAATTGAAAAAAACTATTTTGGTATTCATATAAACCCCCAGTCTGTTAAGTGTTTCTTAAATGATACGAATATCAAAACTTGCGTTTGGATGAGTAGACTATAAATATGAAGTTTGGTTGAGATGTACTCAGTAGTGTAAGAGAAAATTGGAAAAACTCTTCTAGTCTTCTTATAAACCCCCAGTCTCTTAAGTGATTTTAAATGATATACATATCGAAACCTGTTCCTGTATGATTAGACTCTAAATATGAAGTTTGGTCGAGATATATTAAATAGTGTAAAAGAAAATTGAAAAAAACTCTTCTGGTCATCCTGAAATTCCTTCAGCAATATTTAAATGATATGCATATCGAAACCTGCTCCTGGAGACCTATTCAGCCGTTTACCCGCGGTGGTGAAACAAACAAACAAACAAACAAACAAACAAACAAACAAACAAACAAACAAGCAAACAAACAAACAAACGAACAAACAGACGCGAAAGCTAAAATCTACTGATACGATCTTGAATTGATCTGAAACGGATAAATATATCAAAATTTGGTGAAATAAATGACATTACAGACAACGTAACCCCTAGAATATTATTTATAAGATTATTATTATTATTATTATTATTATTAATATTATTATTATTATTATTATTATTATTATTATTATTATTATTATTATTATTATTATTATTATTATTATTATTATTATTATTATTATTATACATGTAAATAAACGAACATTTATGAGATTAGTAGAAATCATAAACTGTGTAATACAAATTGTGAACATGTGAGCATGGAATCTTGCCGATGGATCTTGTTTCGAATAGTGTTTTCTCTTATGTAATGTTTGCAGAACCTCTTTTACATCTGTTAGTAATACCAGCCCATTGATTACCTAGAAAAAACCTGCGACACAAACACTAACCTAGGTGAGAAGTGATTTTGGAGGAGCATAGGAAAGGTGAACCTGAATAGTTGAAACACACTGTCTTGTAATGTGTGTCAACGCCAGGTGTGTGCAACAGTACACTGACGGAGCGAAATATGGTATCCCCAACTGTAGATCACAATCAGTGATACCCACACAAATAGCCACGCAACGGACGAGTCGTGTAAATATATAAACATATTGTAAACTAGCAAGATACCCGTGCTTCGCTACGGTAATATACTGAAATTTATAATTGAATGCTTATCGTTTTATATACAACCCGCCGATATTCGTGATCTGACTCGTTTACTGAGAGATTACGGCAACGTTCCTCCCATTTTTCAATCTTTCTTTCCAGCAATCGATTTCGTATTTCCCGGGCTAGGTCCAGGTATTCCACCCGGTCAGTTGGGTTCCTAAATCTTAGCCATGCTTTCCTATAAGCATTTTTAATGTGGATCAAATCCTTGAGGAGATCCGGCGTGGTGTCCTCCTAGGTGCCTTGGCGGTACTAAACCGGCGGTCGGACTGCAATCGTAGTCATTACCCGTCCAGGACCCGTTTCCAGCGCGGTCCGCACATGTTGACGACGGTCATTATTATTATTATTATTATTATTAGTATTATTATTATTGTTATTATTATTATTGTTATTAGGGTGGTTGAAATTAATTCAATTTAGGTATTATTATTATTATTATTATTATTATTATTATTATTATTATTATTATTATTATTATTATTATTATTATTATTGATGTTCTGGACCCCACAGCAATATGCAAGACCGCTACTTGGCGGTAAAATACATCTGCTGCCATTGTCATTGCTAACAATGTGACCAGCACCATTGTTGCGCGTAGGCAAGTGTTCGGAATTTCTGGCGATACGAATGACATACCTCCGTGTATTATTGACCTTATTGTAGAGGTGAACAATTTGACGGCCAATCTCATTCCTATCGTTTATTTCAAATGTGTTTAAATTTTTATTTATATGCCAGGAGAATCTACTCTAACCTAATAACGTTCTCCGAAGGAAAATATGGCTGTTGAAAAAGAACCCAGGAAAGATTAAAAATGATCGGTTTATGATCAGAATAAGTACATCGCAAGTCTACAGCCTGTTTCCTATCATTCGACAGGATCAGTGATGGAATGAATAAAGCCCCATCTAGCGGCGACAATAGGAATTGTGCCGGCTGCCGAAGCTCCCCTCTGGGGCAATGATCGATGAGTGACAAATGAAATGAAATATTGGACAGTGTTGCTGGAATGAATGATGACAGGGAAAGCCGGAGTATCCGGAGAAAAACCTGTCCCGGCTCCATTTTGTCCAGCACGAATGTCACATGGAGTGACCGGGATTTGAAACACGGAACCCAGCTGTGAGAGGCCGGCGCCCTGCCGACTGAGCAACGGAGGCTCCTTATAAGTACATTACGAACAGTAAAATCAATTGGTCTCACCTCCTTTTACACCCCACCGCCGTTAAGTTTATTTACCCCCACCCTCCAAAAAATTAAAAGAAGGCGTGTTTCTTTATGTTTAAAGGAGATTCCAAATACCAATATTCACGTTTATTACCTTCAGTTTTGAGATATAAGTATCCCCTTAAAAATAATTCACGTTTTTAACTTCCTTCCACACTCCCCCCTGCCCCTCACAAAGTGATATTAAAGCAAAAAATACTTGTTCCTTTAATAGTAAAGGATCTTCAAAATACCAATTATCACCACTCCAATCTTCAGTTTTTGATTTATGTGTCCTCATGAAAGGAATTCAACTCCTTTTCACTCCCGCCCCCCCCCCAAGATTGTTTCCCCCCAAAACGCGCTTTTCTTTGTTTTTAAAGGAGATCAAAATACCAATTTTCACGTCTGTAACAACTTTAGTTTTTATTAGATGTATGTATTCTCATACAATTAAGTCAATTAATTTTTTCTATCCTTTAACACTCCAAATCCCCTTCATTGGATTTTCCGAGAATACGTGTTTGTCTACTTTTAAAGCAGATTCCAAAAATAAAATTTCACGTGTGTAACATCTTCATTTTTGAGATATCAGTAGCCTAATTAAAAGAATTCAACACCATTTTCAGTCACTTTTACCTCCACCCCCCACTACACAAGTTGTATTTCCGAAAACTAAAAATACACTTTACTTTATTTTTAATAGGATAATAAAATGACCATTTTTCACTTCTGTACATGTTAAGTTTTTTGAGATATACTGTAGAAATTCTCATTTTAAAATTTCACCCCATTTTAGTTCCCCTTAAGTGGAGTTTCCAAAGACAAATCACCTATGTTTCTTTACACTTACAGGAGATTCCAAATACCCACTATTTACGGCTGTAACATTTTACGCTTCTCAGATATTCTGTAAATATAGTCTTTCAAAAAATTCACCCCAATTTGCCACTCCTGTTTAACCGCCATTAATTGAATTTTCCAAAAGCAAAAATATACGTGTTTCTATATTTTTAAAGGAGATCCCATTTACAAATTATCAGTTCTGTAATATCTTCAGTTTCTGGGATATATGTATCCTCATTAAAGGCATTCAACCCATTATTCACCCTTTTACACCCCTCCTATTGGGATTTAGAGAAAACAAAGAAATACGTGTTCCTTTATTTTAAAGGGAGATTCTAAACACCAATTTTTACATCTGTAAACGTTTAAAGTTTTAAGATGTAGACACACTCATTTTAAAAATTCACCCCCCTTTTCACCCCCCATTATTTGGATTTTCCCAAAACGAAAAAATACCTATTTCTTTATTTTTAAATTAGATCCCAAATACCAATTTTCAGGTCTGTAATATATTCAGTTTCTAAGATATAAGTATTCTCTTTAAAGGCATCCGAACCCATTTTTCACCCCTTTTCACCCCTCCTATTGGGATTTTCCGAAAACAAAAAAATACGTGTTCCTTTATTTTTAATGAAGATTTTAAATACCAATTTTTACATCTCTAAACTTTAAAACTTTTGCGATATAGATGCACTCATTTTAAAAATTCACCCCCCTTTTCACCCTCGCATTAATTGGATTTCCAAAAACAAAAAAATTTGTGTTTCTTTATTTTTGAAAGCGATCAAAAGTACCAATTTTGAGGTCTGTAATATCTTCAGTTTCTGAGATATATGTATTCTCTTTAAAGGCATTCAACACATTTTTCACCCCTTTTCACCCCTCCTATTGGAATTTTCCGAAAACAAAAAAATACGTGTTCCTTTATTTTTAATGAAGATTCTAAATAGACTACTAATTTTTACATCTCTAAACTTTAAAACTTTTGAGATATAGATGCACTCATTTTAAAAATTCACCCCCCCCCCCCTTTCACCCTCGCATTAATTGGATTTTCCAAAAACAAAAAAATATGTGTTCCTTTATTTTGCACAGCGATCAAAAGTACCAAATTTGAGGTCTGTAATATCTTCAGTTTGTGAGATATAAGTAGCGTATCCGGATTAAAGGCATTCAACCCCTTTTTCACCCTTTTTCACCCCTCCTATTGGGATTGTCTGAAAACAAAAAAATACGCGTTTCCTTATTTTTAAAGAAGATTCTAAATACCAATTTTCACATCTGTAAACTTTTAAAGTTTTGAGATATAGACACACTCATTTTAAAATTTCACCCCCCTTTTCACCCCGTTAGCGATGGAATATCCAAAAATCCTCTCTTAGCGAGCACCTACATCTTAATATGAATCTATGCCCAAATTTCATTTCTTTATGTCCAGTAGTTTTGGCTCGGCGATGATGAATCAGTCAGTCAGTCAGTCAGGACAAGCTACTTTATATATATAGATGATATGGCTAATACATATTGTAAATGATATGGCTAATATTACGCTATATCCTAACATTTATCGATAGCAGTCCGGCTCCATGGCTAAATGGTTAGCGTGCTGGCCTTTGGTCACAGGATTCCCGGGTTCGATTCTCGGCAGGGTGAGGAATTTTACCCATCATTAGTTAATTTCGCTGGCACGGGGGCTGGGTGTATGTGTCGTCTTCATCATCATTTCATCCTCATCACGACGCGCAGGTCACCCACGGGTGTCAAATCAAAATACCTGCACGTGGCGAGCCAAAAATGTCCTCGAACACTCACGGCACTAAAAGCCATACGCAATTTCATTTATCGATAGCAGATACAGTATTTTGTACTATTTGGAAAAGATTGAAATATTCGCATTTAACTCATTTTCTTGCAAACCACTTGGCTTATATTTAAACGAAGATATATGATTAATTCTGAATATTGGGTCAGGTGTCCTGTCTGTCAAATTGTTATAACATGATCTTTTAGCTATTTAGAACTCGATAGACTCTGCAAACCAATGGTACATAGCTAATCAACACAAGGAGAACCAGAAGGGGCTGACCCAGTGTGGGAAAGATGCGTTGTAAAATTCCATTACCAACACATACTGCTGTTTCTGTATCAGCAAGATTCCGTGCACTCGATATTACTCGTATCTCTTTTAAAGTAGGTTAATAATATTTAACGTTTTGGTGACGATGGGATAGGATTTGGAAAGAAGCGACCTTGGCCTTAATTAAGATACAGTCCCAGCATTTGTCTTGAGTAGAAAATTGGAAACCACGGAAAATCACATTCAGGGCTGCCGTCAGAGGGTTTCGAACCCATCGTCATCCGATTGCAAGCTCACAGCTAAATGAGCCTAACTGCGTGCCCAACTTGTTGGGTTTTATATATCTTGGTAAGTTACTCCGCGTTATTTCTGTTTTAGTTTTCCTGTAACTCGCTTCATAAAAGACAAGAAGTTATTCAGGATGTAATGAGACGCAAGTACTGTAGGTGCGAAGAGTAAATGTATGTCAGTAACGTGTTGGTAGAGTCCCGTACTCGTGGGTTCCCCCGCTCCCCATGAAAGTGGTGGCAGTGGAGTGGCAGAGTGCGGTCTTTGATTGTAGCGCTGCTACTTACTATATACCATTTGCTTGCTATTGTCCCGGTCTGCAACACGAAGAATGCCGCTTAATGCATGCACAGGCTGTATGAATCATTCATAATTAGATGTAATTGCAGCACGAGGACACTCGGAAACAAAGAGCCCAGGTTGGAGGGCGGCTGAATTGTTCCTGGGTACAGCTCCTGCCAAGAAGGAAGCTGGTCGTTCTACAGTCCGCACACACAGCTACTCAACTGCTCGCAATAACATACAACGGTTATGACAAGTAGGGAATACAGTGGTGAGCACTGGTGGCTAGCAAGTTAGTTTCTGGTGAACAAGATCGCGGCTTGATCCCGAACGAGGACGGGCGATAATTGAAGAGGGAAACATCCATAGATCCATAGCCCGCTATGATGCTCTTCATGTCGGCAAGTGAGATAACTTAGAAGAATACACTAAGTTTTGCGTGACAAAATTTTCAATCTTGGTTTGCTAGGCTGTTTACATACAATTCTCAATTTCACTGACAGGAGCGCTGTCTTTAGCATTTACTACGATGCCGCGAACTGGCGGGGAGAACAAAAATTCGGAACAGGCACTGAAGTTTCGAACGTGTTGGCTACGCTGTAGGTGCAATTAGCTGTGAGCTTGTAGTCTTGAGATAATGGGTTCGAATTCTGAGATGGCGAGTTCGAATCGTGTCGTTAGTAGTTCTGAAGATGGTTTTCCGTAGTTTTACACACGGGAAACGCTGGTGCTCTACCTCAGTTAAGGCTAACTCCCAATCCTAGCCCTTTCCCAAACCATCGTTGCCGAAACTCTATCATCGTTAGAATGGCGTTAAAAAGTGAACAGAAAACCGACACCGAAATTGCCTAGGAGAAGAAAAATTGAAGGATTTGTGATCAGTAGCCGAGGCTTTACCATAATAATAATAATAATAATAATAATAATAATAATAATAATAATAATATAAAGCCATAAAATAACAGCCAGGAAACATGTTGAGGCAACCTCCAAGGCTCAATACCTTAGTTATATCCCTGACATCGACTTCGATCGATCCCCCCACCAACTTGTTAGCATGCTGGAAATGTAAGTTGACAAAACAATTACCCCAGGCCCTAGTACAAGTACTAGTTTATCTCGGTCATCGGATTCTGGGGGACCGAGAACATCATGCGGGATCGAATCGGAGCTTCCCAAATCTCTTCTACCGAAGCGAAAACACTTCTTAGTCACTTTAAACATCAACACATTACTTAAAACAGGCAAATTAAAACAACTAACAGACATATTGGACAAATTTGGCATTCAAATTCTCGCAATACAAGAAACTCGATATGCAGACGCAAATTACATGGAATCGGGAAACTATAGAATTTATAAAGGGAAGCCAGCAACATCCTTCCCCAAAACTCCACTGCAGTTCCGCACAGCCTTTGCAGTCAAGAAAAGCATTATCAATAGCATATTAAATTTCACGTCTCCTTCTGAAAGAATCTCACTACTTTCGATGAAATCGGGAAACAAAGAGTATACAAATAATCATAATTGGAAAGATCCATGTCAAGTAGATTAATTCTGGGAACTGCTGAAGGAAGTTTCAAATAAGATACCAAAACACCATGTCAAAATACTGTTAGGAGACTTCAATGCACAAATTGATAAAGAAAATACATTTAAGAGCATAATAGGATTATATCTAGCACATAACAGAATAAACAGAAATGGAGAAAGATTAATAGACTTCTGCAAAATATTCAATTTGAAACTAACGTCAACACAGTTCTTGGCTCTACCCAGAAAGAAAATAACGTGTAGATCCTTCCAATCAATATCTAGGCGAATTTCAAATTGATCATGCAGTCATCACCAGGCAAAACCAAAAGAAGTCATGAATGTTAAAGTCAAAAAAGGAATTATAGGTTCAGATCATAACTTGTCCTTAGTAAAAGTGAAGTTTCAGCGTAACTGGTCCAAAATGAAATCCCTGAAAACACCAAAAGTTGACCCATATTTTTTCAAGTTAAATTCTGATATTTTCCTTGCAAATTTTACCATCAAATATCCCTTCAGAGTGGAATAATTTAAAAAATATAGTATGCAAAGCTTCCCAGAAAATTGGCACACCGCCTAGAAAACGGAAACACAGATAGTGGAATGACACATGTGACAAAGCAATAGAACTAAGAATTAGAACATGGCAAATATGCAACTCTAATAAATCTTATATCAAATGGCAAGAATTCCATAAAGTACAGAAGGAAACATCCAAAATTATTAGAGCAGAAAAACGAAAACATGTCCAAACCCATCTGAAGGAAATAGGCATAGACTTCCAGAAAAACAACTCTAGAAACTACGACAAGAATTTTAAAGAAAAACTCCAAAATTACCAAGCGCCCAGTCATTGGTTCAAACGTCCAGACGGATCATTAGAAGCAAATAACAAAGAAAATTGCAAACTTCTTGCAGGCTACTTTAAAAGTCTATTAAACTGCGAAAGTCCACAAAACCAATTAACCATTGAGAAACCTACACCAAATCCAGACTCAGAACCTATCACTCCAGAAGAAATGAAACCGAGCGAGTTGGCCCTGCGGTTAGGAGCGCGCAGCTGTGAGCTCATATCCGGGAGATAGTGAGTTCGAACACCACTGTCGGCAGCCCTGAAGATGGTTTTCCGTGGTTTCCCATTTTCATACCAGGCAAATGCTGGGGCTGTACCTTAATTAAGGCCACGACCGCTTCCTTCCCATTGCTAGGCCTTTCCTGTCCCATCGTCGCCATAAGACCTATCTGTGTCGGTGCGACGTTAAGCAACTAGCAAAATAAAAGATACTGGAAAGACCCCAACCTACTCGTAGAACATCCGCAACTTCTAAGAGCCTTTCAGGATGCTCGTCTCACAGAGTATGAAGCAGAATTTCTAGAAACAGGAAAACAATTACGTCATGCGGTTATTGTTGAGTAATAGCTCTTCAAAGCAAAAACCTTTTCTGTAAGTTATCTCTCCTACAGTAGAGTACCCAAAACACCTAAGTCACTTTCTGTAAACATATAGCAGACTATAATGTTGCACACTCTGTAATAAGCTCGTCCCCTCAGGGTATTAACTGCGCCTCTAGCTGTGGAGCTGGTCTCAAGACCGAATAGATGAAGAGAGGCATCCTAAATAGTAGACAAGCTGAAATGGTAGATGTGGGGAAATTCAAAATATTATTCTCGTACGACTGCCTTAGAGCGATTTCGTTGAAAAATACTACATAACCAAAGGTGTATAGAATAAAATTTCTGATCAGTTTTGGCTTAACCTGTTTTTCTTTACGAACGATCGAAACAGAAGTAATCGTGAATTTAGACCTTTGCCGAGTTATTTGAAAATCGTTGAACAGAATGCAATATCACTTGCAATGTAAATGTTAGAAATAAAGCCCTACTGCGTAAGTTATAAATAAATGTATTCGTGCTTCCTGAAAAAGTAGTTTAGGGGAAGTATAAATTTGCATTATAGTATAACGGCATTGGTAGCGGTTCATTCGAAAAATAGGTACTACGTATCTACAATTGAAGAAAATACATTTTTAATCATTGTCGTTATAACATGATTTTCCGTACTGGCTATAATAACAGAGATAATCGTAAATTTAGACTTCTGCTGAGTTGCGCGAAAGTACTGTATTTAACAGAGTGTAATATAACTAACAATGTACTGCTGATTAGCTCCTGGTCCTGCTCATTAGCCCCTACTCGTTAGCGACTGCTCTTGCGCAAAAGCGTCAGCTCATTAGTCACTACTCATTATCGACTGTTCATTACCCCCTACTAATTAGCGATTGCTTATTATCTCTTGCTCAATAGCGACTGATCATTATCCCTTGCTCATTAGCGACTGATCACTAGCCTTTGCTCATTAGCGACTGCATATTAGCGACTGGTCATCATCCTCCGCTCATTAGCGACTCATTAGCGACATTAGCCCCTGGAGTTCGGTGTTTCAATTGCACCCAACCTCTTAGCGCAGTTAGCATGATAGCCTTCAGTCCAAAGGTGTACCCGGTTTGATTCCCGCTCGGGTAGGGAATTTTTAACTTCAATTTGTTTAGCTTGGGGGTTAGATGTTTGAATTTCACCCAAGCTTTTAGCACAATTATCATGCTAGTCTTCGATCCATTCGTGGGGATTCCGGGATCGATCCACGGTTGGATCGGGGATTTTAAAATGTATCCTCGTTAAACACCGCTATGTATAGTGGTTTACATTATAAACAGGTCCTACTTAACTAAAATTGTAGAAAAATAACATTTCTAATAATTGTTGTTTTAACATGTTTTTCCGTACTAGCTATAATAACAGAGATAATAGTGAATTTTTGTCTTAACATGTTTTTCCGGACGAACTATTATAACAGAGATAATTGTGAATTTAGACTTCTGCCGAGTTATTTGAAAATCGTTGAACAGAACGTAATATCACTCGCAATGTAAAGATTAGGAATAAAGCGCTAACGCGCTTCGAACCCCACTGGCGCAGCCCTGAAAATGGTTTTCCGTGGTTTCTCGTTTTCACACGAGGCTGTACCTTGAAAGTTGAGTGGACCTCAGAACCATCTCTCCAACAGACAATTGGACATACATCCTTTCGAGTACACCGAACTGAATAGCTGTTAAACTTTATACCTCATTCGTTCAGATTAAAAATAAATGTATTCCTCCCTACCACCACCATCAAGAACTGAATCCCGAATCTTGTATAGAGATTTGAATCCCATCCTAAGTAATCTGTATTGTCTTGCTTGGAGAATAATAATTCTGAACGCGGAAATTACGTTCGTTAGCCGTGACCTCTCGCAAGACTCTCGTCAGCAAGTTGTTCAGGCTAGCGGACTGGCACGTGGTACCATAGTGTCCTTGCGAAGCAAGCAGTTATCATATTATATTCACCTGGTACTAACTGAAGTGGACTTTCTCTTCTTGTTGCACTTCCAAAAATTCAGACAGGCAAGCCCTTTCACGATTAAGGCTCCCATACCAATAAGAGTCAATGTATACGTCACTGTGCATCATTGCAGTGAAAGATAATAACCATATCATTATATTTTATATATCACTAAGTACAGGGTGTTCGTTAAGTCACCGGACTCGATATTTCTGATTTCTCTGAAGTGTTATTACACAAACAAATCTAGTGATTGCACACAATAGATCCACATACCTTCAAGTGAACCAAAAACACAACTTCGGTGGAAGTATTCTGGAGGTATTTTGGATATGTTGAAAGTTATAAATGTTCACTGAGATCGGTTGCTGCAGTTGCTTAAGTGCGGCCGGTATCCAGTATTCGGGAGATATTGCGTTCGAACCCCACTGTCGGCAGCCCTGAAGATGGTTTTCCGTGGTTTCCTGTTTTCACACGAGGCAAAAGCCGGGGTTGTAGGCCTACCTGAACGAAAGCCACGGCCACTTCTTTCCCACTCTCAGCCCATCATTACCATAAGACCTACCTTTGTCGGTGCGACGTATAACAAATTGTAAAAAAAGTAATAAGTAGGCTTATTCAGAGATAACACTAATTCGTTTCCTGCATTTTGCACACCCACAGTTCCAGTTCACAAGAGATGTTGAAAGTGAGAACCATTTTCTTGCAGGCACAAATTTGCGTGCTTACACATGTTTTGTGACAAAGTTGCTGGTGTTATTTCTCCAAGACATTTAGATATTCCTTCCTTGAGTTCACGTAAGGAATGCAAATTATCTACGCATAATCTTTCTTTCAAATACCCTCACAGAAAAATTTCTGGAAAGGTTAAATCTGGCGAATGAGGAGGCAGCACATTTCTTTAGATTACTCGATCACCGAAAAACTCTTGCAACTTTGCCAAAGTCGCGTTAAGAGTATGGCAATTGGTGGCATCTTGCTGGAACCAGCAATAGCGCTCGTCCTCTTCCAATAAAGCCATTAATTGTAGCACAATGTCCATGTAGGCCTACACGGCACCATCAACAGTTGTGTGAAAAACAGAGGTCTAACGATCATTTTGCGCGATATAGCGCACCGGACACAATTTATTTCAGAATGAAGCGGTATTCATACAAGGCATGCAGATTTTCGGTTGCCCAAATTCTGGTTTTCTCGGAGTTGATGTAGCCACTGAGGTAGAACCTACCATTTTCAGCGCTTTCTTGTATGGAGCCAATTGATGCTCCAAGTTCGTGTGACAAATGTCTTACAGATTTCAACGGAGATCTCTCACTGTGCTGCCGAACATTCCGGAAGAAAGTGTCAGTAGGCCCTAATTAATTTAGGTCTCCCACATCGTTCTCTAACATCCATGGAGCTCGTGTCTTTAATCTGTGTACAAGATCATACAAAGAAGGTTTACCTGGTAGGAGTTCATCAGGAAATCGATGTCTCCATTTTTCCACACATCTCATAACTTTTGCTCTCAAATTAAGACTAAAAAAACCACCCGTTGAGCGCATGCAATATGCATTGTAGCCAGCTTGATCTTTTTCGTTTCACTCTTCGCAAGGTAACAGATGCACTGTCATGACAACTCTACAACCGGTTCTACCATGTCTGAAAACATCTCGTTACCAACCTTGCCAACTTATTCCGTCAGATACGAGATCAACGATTTTTCAAAGTTAGTGTCCAGTAACTTTACGAACGGTCTGTATTTTACGGTTTTCAAAAGCACCGAAACCGAGCGAGCTGGTCATGCGATTAGGGGCGCGCAGCTGTGAGCTTGCATTCGGGAGATAGTGGGTTCGAAACCCATTGTAGGCAGCCCTGAAAGTGGTTTTCCGTGGTTTCCCATTTTCACACCAGGTAAATTCTGGGGCTGTACCTTAATCAAGGCCACAGTCACATCCTTCCCACTCCTTGCCCTTTCCTATCCCATCGTCGCCATAAAACCTATATGTGTCGGTGCAACGTAAACCAACTTGTAAAATAAAACCCACCGAAGTGCTTGAATTTTGTCCCGCAAGAGTCTCTATTTACGAATCTATCAACATGACGCTAGTGCTTTTAAATACTAGCGGACTGAGCCGCTAACTTGAGCTCAGAAGATTGGCAGTCTACCAGTAGTGCTACTCACCTTACTTTCAACTGGCATCGAATTCCAGTTCCACGAACCTACTACGCTGGCGTAGCAGGGGGAGAGGTGATACTCCCACGTGGCGCGTCCCAGGTGGCGGATAGGGTGGTCATAACCGGCTTGCCGGCGGACTTAAGGGAAATAAAATACCTTTCGTGGACCAAACACACTACCCCCTGCGGGTGGGGGACGCACATGTAGAACACACCCGCGGTATCCCCTGCCTGTCGTAAGAGGTGACTAAAAGGGGCGACCAAGGGATGATTGAATTAGAACCATAAAACTACTTTTTATTCGTACCATCATGCGGGGAACACCATGGGTTGCCTGTACTTGCGAGTAGTACCACTAAATTAGGTACGAAATAGGTTTGTGATTCATAGCAGTAAAGAGGCTGGCCTGGGGGTTTCCATTACCCGTGCGTCGTACCCATGTGAGCAACACCGCGGGTCTGGGCGTAGCCTGTGTGTTGTACCGCTATATGAGCGACACCGTCGGTCTGCGTTGCCTGTGATTGGTGTCCACTATGTGAGGAACACACGAGATTACCGGGGCCCGTGATTAGTACACCTAGGTGAGGAGCCTCGTCGGTTTGCGTTGGCTGTGAATGGCGCCATTGTGTGAGAAACACCATGGGTCTGCGTTCCCTGTACGAAGTATAATACTTGTGAGTAGCACCATCTTGTGTGGAACACCGTGAGTCTTCGCTACTTTTGATTAGTAGGCCTACTCCAACATTACAAATACCATGTACCATTCTGTGGGGCCTTAGACATGGATTTTGCACCCCTTTAGACATCAAGCATCATTGTGCTTTATAAGTGGTCCCTTGGTCAGTAATACTATTATTTACGATCTTTTTTTGTGTCTGATTCACAGTTTTTGTTTGTTCGTTTGTTTGGTTGTTTGTTTGTTTGTTTGTTCGTTTGTTTGGTTGTTTGTTTGTTTGTTTGTTTTTTGTTTTTTGTTGGGTTCACGTCCATCCATTCATTCTTCATGACATTTTTTATTTTATTTTGGGCAGTGGATGAATTTCATTTCGTACCATTAGGGGCCGATGACCTCGATGTTAGACCTCGTTAAACAACAAGCATCATCATCATCATCATCATCAACATCGAATTCCAGCTTGTAAGGTTAAAGTTAGCTAAGGAATCGAACTCAAGTCTGTTTGGCTAGCTAGCAGGAGGTGTGTAAGTTTAGGTTTAGCCAAGGAGTCGAATTTGAAGTTACAAAATGTGAACCCCTAAGGTAGCTCTCCAATGTTAGCCCTATAAGAGCAATGTATATAGTAGCCATCCTGCCTAGTAGCTCTTGCGCCAGTTCCCAAAAGTTAGGCCGAAAAAACTCATAGGTCCTAAGTTACAAGCTGTGAGACCCTGAGGTAACTCCCCAGAGTTAGGCCCGTAAGGATAGTGTATAGTACTCATCTTGCCTAGAATAGCGGTAAAGTTAAGCCTTGGATCGAATCCAAGCCTGTAAGGTTATAAATAATAATAATAATAATAATAATAATAATAATAATAATAATAATAATAATAATAATAATAATAATAATACTAATAATAATAGTATGGCCTCAGCTACCGTGTGCAGACATTTCAATTTGACGCCATCTGGCTGTCTGCACGTCAATTTCGACGTTTTGCTTTACTGTCTTGGGCTTCTATGGCTGAGATTTAATTAATTTTGTCGGGTAAACACCAAATGTGTCACCAGAGATCTTTCACATGCGGACATCGTAAGACATGGAGTGCCGAATGGACTTCTTTTGCCCTTCAATACTATGCTTGCCCTGTTATGAGGTTATATTCCTCGGGTATCGAACTTGGGTCTGTTAGATTAAGCTTGCAATCTTATGATGTCAGCCCGGGTGTCGAAGTTTGAGTCTGTTAGGTTAAACTTGTACTCTCGGGCATCGAACTGGGGTCTGTAAGTTTGGCGCCCCTGTGAAGGTAAGCCTGGATTCGAACCCAAACCTGTGAGGTTAAGCCTGCACACATAGCCGGCCGTCCACATTTCAAATCGCCCCCAAGTGACGTCTTGTAAGGTTAAGCATACACTCTTAGTCAGCACATAACGTGAGGAGGAGGCGTCCTCCTCAGGCGTGAGAAGACAGGAAGCCGCCGGAGCCCTGCCAAAGCACTACTCACATCTCATTACGCAATGTTATGTTATACAGTACCATTGGACTTAACTGGTACACGCATGTTGGTCACTGGAAATCTCGAAATCAATCACTCCGCTCTACAACGAATTTGAGCCTTGGTTGTGAGTATCGATCTACAGAAGTTACAGTAGATCTTGTTGAGACAATAACTGAGGAGTTGCCTGGATTGATACATTCAGTTAATTGCAATCAGGTAAGCTAACGTAAACTATAGAGGGATCCGCTACGCTCACCGTGTACTATTCTGTCTGGCTCTAAGGAATGTGGTCATCGATCAGAATTCTCCTAGGATTATATTGATTCACTCACTTCGGACTCGTTCAGTAATACTATCCATCTAATGTCTCATTTAATACTGTAGACCTAAATAAAACATGTAACAAATTCGAAAACATAGCGAGTTGGCCGTGCGGTTAGAGGCGTGCAGCTGTGATTTTGCATTCGGGAAATAGTGAATTCGAACCCCACTGTCGGCAGCCCTGAAGATGGTTTTTCCGTGGTTTCCCATTTTCACACTAGTGAAATGCTGTGGCTTTACCTTAATTAAGGCTACTGCTGCTTCCTTTCAACTCCTAGCCCTTTCCTATCCCATCGTTGCTATAAAACCTATCTGTGTCGGTGCGACGTAAAGCCAATTGTAGAAAGAAAATCGAAATATATTACATTTACCTGACTACTTTTGTCTTTCTGTTCACGTGTGCATTAAACTGTTAAACTTCGTCCGAATCCACAGCGTAACGGTTAGCAATCCGTCTTCGGAGGCGCGGGTTCTATTCCTGGTACCACCAGATATTTAAGATGAAATGAAATGGCGTATGGCTTTTAGCGCCGGGAGTTTTCAGAGGACTTCGGCTCGTCAGGTGCCGGTCTTTTGATTGATGCCCATAGGCGACCTGCGCGTCGTGATGAGGATGAAATGATGATGAATGCGACACGTACACCCAGTTCCCATGTCAGGGGAATTAACCAATTATGGTCAAAATTCCCCACCCTGCCGGGAATCGAACCCGGGACCCCTATTACCAAAGGCCAGCACGCTCACCATTTAGCCATGGAGCCGGACTATTTAAGATAATAACAATGTTATTGGCTTTAGATCTCACTAACTACTTCTACGGTTTTCGGAGACTCCGTGGTGCCGGAATTTTGTCCCGCGGGAGTTGTTTTACGTGCCAGTAAATCTACCGACACGAGGTTGGCGTATTTGAGCACCTTCAAATACCACCGGACTGAGCTAGGATCGAACCTGCCAAGTTGGGATCAGTAGGGCAACACCTCAACCCTCTGAGCCACTCAGCCCGGCAAGGATTTAAGAATGGCAGGAGGGCTAGTATGTCACCGCCATTTTTGGGTGTGTCTGTGAAGAACTGCACCATCTCGGGACGAGGACACGAGTTTACTTACTTACTTACTTACTTACTTGCTATTAAATTTCAATTCTTTTGTATAAAGTACGGTACATGCAGTACATTGTGTATTGTTCTTGCTGCTGCGTGTTTAGTTTAGTTTATGGATGTTCTAGCCATCGGCCTTTTACTTTTTTTTCTTTTTCTAGATTATAATGTCGACTACCTTATGGACGGTTTTCGCCGGCGCAAGAATGGGAAAGGGCTAAGATGATTGGGAAAGCAATGGCCGTAGGCTTAAATAAGGTACAGCACTTGCATATACCTTGTATGAAAATGAAAAACCACCTTAAGGTCTGCCGATTGTGGGGATCGAACCCATTATTTCCCGAATGCTAGTTCACAGTTACGTGACGCGAACGGCGCAGCCAACCCGCTCTGTAATCTCATTCCCTTGCAGTGCGTATTAATAGGCTAGGCAGTTACATCTTATAACTTGTGTAAGCATGGCTGCAACTGAAAAAGTTTTCTGGAGACTCCAAATAAGGCACCATTACAATATTCTTTTTCATGGTGGTTTAACGTCTCACTAAAACACCGAAGGTTTTCGTGACGCAAGGATTGGATAGGGCTAAGAGTGGGAAGGTGGCGGCCGTGGCCTTAATTAAAGTACAACCCCAGCATTTGCCTGTGTGAAAATCGGAAATCACGGAAAGCCATCTTCATGGCTGCGGACAATTGAGTTCGAATCCACTATCTTCCGAATACAAGCTGACAGCTACGTGACCCAAACCGCGTAGCAAACCCGCTCGGTGAGTAGGGAACACCTCTGAATAAATCTCCATCGGGACGCCCTCTGAAACTGGTCATGATATTTTCAAACCATCATCTTTGGTTTCGGAATAGTTCTATAGTACCGTAATTACGTAAATGTATAGCCTTCGGAGGACTACGCATGATGTCAGTGAAAGTAATATCACTAATGTTGTTGAGTGTGGTCATGGGGTGAAGTTTGTTCATGTGAGTACCTGTAAACATTGAGGAGCATGCGGGGTTTGGTTAATGAATTCGAGAAGAGTATAGCATTTCCCCTTCCCCCTACTCTTTTCAGCAGGCAATCATCGGTCCGCATCAAGCTGTTAGCTATCATAACCCGTGTGTTAAATCCATAAAGCAGGCGGGAGGGCAGCATCCCCCTCCTCCCGTGACGTCAGCTCAGCTGGCGTGTTCCGCTCGAGTGCCTTGTGACCCGGACTCGGACCCGCGCCACGGTCACGTGTTCCCGCACGCGTGGCCCATTGACACGGCCGCTAGTTCCCATGGGCTCTATCACAACACATACTGTCACGGAGAGTTAAGCTTTTAGTGGAGGATGAGCCAGCATTCAGGGGGGTACAAACTTAAGGCTGCTCTTTTTAACAGGAAAGATCAATGCTTATGCTGCTCCCGTTCAATGCTAGAAACGAAATTACGTATAACATTATCGTCAGCAACAACTAATTCCTAATTATTTCTCTGTTCATTCTTCGTAATTCAAAATTGTATAAAACTCTGAAGAACACGTCCCAGAAAGTGTCTTATCTTTTAAACGTCTATGCGATATTTAAGCAATACAGCCGCAAGAAAGTTTACAAGCCCGATATTTTCTCGTCGTAATAGCCTCAACTGTGATGGCATACTCGTCTCATTATAAGTATTCATGTAGGCCTATTTTATTTAATGAGGATTATGTATCAAGGTGGAACTATCCCAAATAATCCAAACTGATTGGAGGTAACTCAGCGCTTTAAAGCACTGGTCGTAGTTGCAAATACTCACGAACTTAAAAAAGAGGTAGATTCGAATTTTACCATCAGCTATCTTTGATGTAAATTAAATAAATACCGGGCGAGTTGGCCATGCGGTTAGAAGCGCGCAGCTGTGAGCTTGAATCCGGAATATAGTGGGTTCGAATCCCAACTGCCGGCAGCCTTGAAGTTGGTTTTCCGTGGTTTCCCATTTTCACACCAGGCAAATGCTGGGGCTGTACCTTAATTAAGGCCACTGCCGCTTCCTTCCCATCCCTAGGCCTTTCCTATCCCATCGTCGCCATAAGGCCTATCTGTGTCGGTGCGAAGTAAAGCAAAATAGCAAAAAATTAAATAAATAAATAAATAAATAAATAAATAAATTAATTAATTAGTAAATAAATAAATAAATAACAACGTAATTTGTTTGAGATCCTTGTCACATTCAAACACCCTCAAATGCAACCAATCTCAGCTGAGACCTAAACTACTACATTATAAACAAAATAACAAAGACTAACCGACTGCGCCACTGACCACGGCCCGCAGTTGTTCATCACTTTACCATCAGATACATTCTTGAAGGGCCCTCTTCCTGCATAGACAGCAGCTGCCTTTCCAAACTTCACGTCTAAACCTGCACTCAGGAACAGGCGCAGTGGTGTTTGAAGAGGGCCACTGGACAAATGACCCACATATCTGCTACAGCGTTAGGCAGGTTCTTAATTGTTTTCAGAAGAATTGAAAACACCGTACGAGTCATTTACTGAGACTTCGGTCGAGCTGAGAGTCAAACAGGATACTTCTCGGTTAGTAACCTGTTGTTACTACTACTACTACTACTACTACTACTACTACTACTACTACTACTACTACTACTAATAATAATAATAATAATAATAATAATAATAATAATAATAATAATAATAAACTTCAGTCCACATGAATAAAGTCTACAGCTAGAGTTAAGGTACAGAAAAGTTTCCGCCAGTTACTGCATTCCTCCTGGGCGATGACGGGTAGCGGTTATAGTGGAACTAAAAGTGGACTACAAGGTCAATAACTCAATTAACTACTTCTAGTTGCACGCATAGAATGAGGAAACACTGCATCTATCAACAATTACACTAAAATCCGGCATATCTGCAACAGTTTTAACAGCCAGTAAAACACATCACATGCCTCTATAGTTTTACAGAACTTTGTTCATTACTGTGCACTTTGAACGAGACTCGTAGCGAAAACCTGTCAAAAATTATTTTATGAAAATTAAATTCTACAATCATAAATTGTGGGAATTAATTAATGCTGCGAAATAATGGAACGACCAGAATGTTTAGTTTAAAAGAATACTTACAGAGTACCATCATAACTGGTTATGAGAATTCTAGGTGTAGGATACAAGGCATGTATCGATGTGATTGTCACCAATAGTAAAAGTAATACAAAATCGGTTAATAGTTTTTCAAAAATATCGTACTCTTATATATCAGCGTACCTTCGGACTAGATTTTCTACCGAATTATGATGTGAAAAGTCCTTATTTTATTTGGTGGGGAGTTTCAACTGGGGGAAAAGCAGTTGGACAGCCCTGTGGTCGTGTGTACTCCCAACCCCTCTGAATATCACATAACAATATGATAGCCGGATTAACTCGAGTGCTCTATGATGGATGTTATCAACAATACTTGTTGTCATCCGATCCTCCCCACGATAACAAAGGTCCAATTAAAAAGGTGCAAAAAGTCATTGTGGATGAGACGTTTCCTAGGCAGGTCAGCTCTCAGCGCCAAGTGAAGCGTGCAGTTCCCATCACTGGCGGTTCCCAGAAGTACAACCAGTGGTAAGGTATTGTTTAATCGTGAATCAAATTGTTATCGGAACTGCGTGGTTAACCAGTAACAGTTACACACTAGCAGAGATAATCCGCACCCTTGAAATCTATTTTTATTTTTGACCTTGAACATTTGGTCATCATCTATGTACAGCTGATGCTCAGAAGTATGAATTGGCAGCGCAATGCGCACAATGAACTTTACTTAGGTTCCACAAGTACTGTCCCTTAAAGTGCTCCGGTAGCCTTCAGGGCGATGTCTAAGTAAATTAACATGAAAGGAAGGGGGCAGGGCGGGAACAGCTAAAACCACAACGAATAAGAAGCGAACGACAAATCTGGTGAAAGTGGCTTTATTGCACCTCCTTTTAATAATAATAATAATAATAATAATAATAATAATAATAATAATAATAATAATAATGTTATTTGCGTTACGTCCTATTAACTACTTTTACGGTTTTCGGAGGTGCCGAGGTGCCGGAATTTAGTCCCGCAGGATTTCTTTTACATGACAGTAAATCTACCGACACGAGGCTGACGTATTTGAGCACGTTCAAATACCACCGGACTGAGCCAGAATCAAACCTGCCACGTTGGGGTCAGAAGGCCAGCGCCTCAACCCGTCCTAGCCACTCAGCTAGGCACGGTTACTCTTGACTCATTTGAATCGAAACGTTGCCCTCCTGTTTTTCATTGAAGCAAGATGTTGGTAATGTTGTGGGTGGTGTGGTATGGCGTGGAAAATAAATTACCCAGCAAGTTGGCCGGCCGGTTGGGGTCGCGTAGCTGAGATCTTGTATTCGGGGGATAGTGGGTTCGAACACCAGTGTCGGAAGCCCTGAAGATGATTTTCTGCGCTTTCCCATTTTCACACCAGCCATATGCTGTGGCTGTGCCTTAATTAAAGCCACTGTGGCTGTTCCCAACTCCTAGCCCTTTCCTATCCCATCGTCGCCGTAAGACCTATCTGCATCGGTGCAACGTAAAGCAAAAATTATAAATTTTAAAAATGGAAATGAAATTAACTTTGCGAGAGGAAGTTATCTTCGCAGAGTAGCGCAATCTAACGGGGACATTTGGAACTGTTTCTCCATAGGGGACTTGCTAGTCTCGTATAACTCCCTGAGACCGATACTGGCGAGCATGCTACCTGATGCTATATAGGCTTAGGCTCGTCCCTGCTGAGGTACACTGCTCCGCGCTGTCTGCTAGGGAGTTGCCGTAGGAAAGTAAACCCCCTGAGTTTGATTCGAAGCCAGCAGCGTGTATTTGTCCGTTACGAAGCATTAGTGCAGCGAACGATCAAATAACGTTGATTTAACTTGTTTTATAGTATACATTAGGTTTATTAAACTAAAACATTAAAAGAAAAGACAACAAATGAAGTGTAAAATTATTGGGAGCTGTGCAACACTGCGACAATAGCACGCACCCCCTGGTTTTCACCAGACCTGCTAGGGTATATAAGGGGCGTGGGCAGCATCAGATGTTGAGTGATCACACTGAAAGACACGGACATGCCACGTACTCGTGTGAGACAGCGTTATCAGCACCTGAGAGAGTTTGAAAGGGTCCTCATATTGGGTCTCCATTTGGCAGGCTGGTCAAATCGTGCAGTATCCAAATTTGTAGAGCAATCGAATGTGACAGTGGCCAGATGTTGAAATACATGGGAATGTGAGGGCGGGCATACTCGTCGTCAAGGTTCCGGTCGACCAAGTCTGACCACCACAAAGGAAGGTCGCCGTATTGTACACCAAGCACATCGTAACACCTTCACATCTGCATCTGCCATCCAAGAACAAGTAATGTGCCATCCCGCATCATTGGTCGGAGACTAGGAGCAGCCGGACTAAGGAATCACCGCCCCATGCGTAGGCTGCCGTTAACACCACAACACAAACATCTGCGTTTGGAATGGTACCATAACCGAGAAGCATGGACTGTTGATGAATGGCATCGTATTGTGTTCAGCGATGAATCGCGGTTCTGCACTACCAAGGATGACCAAAATCTGCGAATATGGCATTGGCCGGTGTAGAGGTGCCGAATGTTTTCGAGAGGCGCGGTAGTGTTCCTCCTGGTGTCATAGTGTGGTGAGCCATCCGGTATGACTTAAGGTCACGGCTAGTAGTGATTGAGGGAACTCTGACAGCACAACGGTACATCAAGGACATCCTGCTTTCCCTGTGTTACATCCCATGTGACAGTGTCGTGGTGCCATTTTTCAACAGGACAACGCTCGTCCACACACGGCATGTGTCCCTATGAACTGACTGCGTGATGTTGAGGTACTCACGCAGCCAGCAAGATCTTCATATCAGTCCCCGATAGAACATAATTATGTGGAACCAGCTCGGACGTCAACTCCATCCCAGAGCCAGTATCCAGGATATCAAGGATCAGTTACAACAGTTGTGGGCCATTTTGCCTCAGGAGAAGATACAGTGGATTTATGACACCCTTCTCAACCTCATCAGTGCATACATCCTGGTCAGAGAAAGTGCAATAACATACTGATAAGTGAGATTGTACTGCCAAGTTCTTTGTAAATTTGACTCGATTTCGTAATCACTGAAATACCATCACGTACCCTCTCAACGCATGAAATTTCATTTCGTTTCCTCGTCACCTTCAGGGTGCTTCAATGTTTCACTCAGGCAGTGTAAATGACTTCTATTCCTTGGAATATAATTGTGTGTTTTCAGATCTAAGAACCTCGAATCAGCTGTTTCTTTGTATACATTTACAGGGACTCTTCCTTGTGCCCAGCCTATCGATATCCTTTCAACCCGGGCCATATATTTTTCACCGGCTGGTTAATCATTCCAGTCCCTTTTGGGAGAGACTGTGATAGTAAGCTGGATTTTTAAAAGTCTTACACTTTCACAAATCTCTTCATTAACTTCTCTCAATTCTCATTATACGTGACAGTATTCCGTATCTTCGCATAATCCATCTATACTCTTTCATACTTCCTCAAGATTCCACAGCTGTTCATTTTATTCCAAAAAGCACGCACATTCTAACAACTCTACACTACTCCGTCATTAACAAGGCTAATGTCTCGTGCATTTCTAGCCATCTGGGGAAAATCTACCTGCTTTCACAAAGTAATTCCCTAGCTATTATCAGGTGGCCATGGCTTCGAATGCAAAAATAGAACTAAGTTAATAGTTAAGGAATGTCGCCTTAATCAGTCTAACCAAACATTGTCCCTGGGCACTAAGGTAATGGATAGAAGATTCTGTTACTTTATCCACTTAAGGACCTTCAAAAATATCCCCCAACATTAAACCTTGAGGTGATGGCTAATATATCACCCATTAATCTTGTTCCCAGCTGCGAAAATCCTTCAAACTAGTAAAGCCTACTTGATTTACTTTACATCCATTTACATAGAACTATTAATACCCAAAGGAATAAACAATTAAAATGAAATAAAACCCACAAATACCACACACACACATCAATTCGCGTGCAAACTGGCATGTAAGATGCACTCAGCTCATCTGCATTTCTGACGTTATATACACTATTCCCATGAATTAAGAAAGTGCTAATACACAAAGCTCATATTATTTAAGAGAGTAATCATCCTTGGGAGGTGGTTCAAACCTCCGTGGGTCCATCGTCTGGGTTTACTTTTCTTACTTCGCAGCTTGGTTTTTTTTAGTTACACTCTTGTCTCTTTGTCTATAACACTCATAATAGAAATTGTTTCGCGCCGCGTTTGCACAGGAAGCCTTGGAGCTGTTAAATGATAGACAAGGTATACAACATTCACAAATAATATGTTCCGCGCCACCTGACGTGCTGACAGCCTCGTGGCTATGCGATGATTGACCAAGATGTTTTACCTTCGGGGGCGGTGGAGGAAGAGGGGTGCAAACCCCTCTCTCCCCGCGTGACGGTCATCAAACATCGCCTCCGATATGTTGTTTATTCAAAGAGAAAGAGACAGCCGAGCGGACTGGGAGGTAGTCATACTATGGAAGTATCAGCCTGTCTCCATGTTAAACATGCTGCCTGGCAGATTAGGTATTGGGTTGCATGGTACTGGAGGGTGGTAATACGGACTAGAATAACCCATCGGTGGAGACAGAAAGATGCCTACAGGTAAAACCTGGTATGCTATACATAACACATGCAAAGGATGGAATCTGCAAATGTCCAGGAAATGTTGTAAGTTAGGAACAGGTACCATGCAGAAGTCAATAGCCCATTCCATGCCAGTCCAGTTATTCAGGGCATCAGTCCTTCTAGGCACTTTTGTGGCTAGCGCGGGTCTTGCCGGTTACCAAGCCATGCAGCGAGAAATCCGAAGACCTGCTGCACAGTTTTGGTCCCCTTGAGGTACCTGGTACCTACAGTGCGATCGCGGAAAACGAGGCCACGCCCAATTCGGCGGTGTCCTGTTGGATGGTTGTGCACATGAAGCCGGACCTCTTTCTTCTCCGCCCAGGCCATGGCGCTGTATACCGTACAAATGCGATGAGAGGCCAGATCCCTCCCCCCGTGACGTTGGCGCACACCAGCGCCTCCCTAGGCGCGGAGCAAGGTGTGTGGTGCAGGTCACCTGCACAGCAATTGCAGCGCACTTTCGAGCCCACAGCTAAAGTGGCAGTGGACCCAACTACTACAGCGGAAATGCTGCAAGGCTGCAGAGGGGGACGTTCTGATCTCTCCTGATTGCTGCTTTCTGCATGTGGCCTCTTCTGGTCGGTCCGTAGATTGATTGCCTTCTTCGCTGCAGTGACAGGTGGCGGCTGAGTGGCCCGCTCCTAGTGTTGCCGGCGTCGTCTCCTTCCTGTGCAGGGGCGGTGTCTCCTTTCTCCCGGCTTCGTGATGGTGAGGGCGTGGGCTGCCCCGCTGTTGTTCCGTCCTTGTAGGCGTCAGCAGCGTGTGTAGGCATCTCTCTTTGGTCCACGTCCTGTGTGGTACATTGAGGTATCTGTATGATGAATGAGGCGCTTACAGGCCGAGAGGGCTGTGTAGCAATGTCTGTACGTTCGGGTGCGTCCTGTTTTTGCGCTCGGTTGGTGGGTCCTTTCTGGGTGACCCGTGCAGGTGGCTAGCGTTCCTGGCCGCCTAATTTGAGAGTCTACGTCCACTTCGATAAGCAGTGCAGGATGACCTGGGACATTACTCGTCGCTGTAGTGGGATCCACGGCAGCCGGGGGCAGGAATCCGTTCCCACCTGCTTATGCCTCTGCCTGCTGGCTGTCTACGTGGCGGTGGTGGACGTCGCCTTCTCCTCCTGCAGCGTCTGCGTAGCTGCCTCCTTTCTGTCACCACCCTCTGGCCTGATTCCCATACCAGGCAGTCGGATGACCTAGAAGTCCCGGGACATATTCCTCTCGTAGCATTTGAACCAGGTTTGGTCCTCTGGTCGTATGATAATTGCCCATGGAGGAGGACCACTGCCGTGATTTCCAACGTGTCCTAGGTGCCAAGCTGCGTGAACCTGAGGATGTAGTTGAAGATAATACACGTCTTCTCGCCCCTGTCCGTGTCCTCTCGGCGAAACACCATCAGGGCCGGTAGGTCTGGGTCAGCTTGCTCCGTCGTATCTGCACCTTTCTTGGTCCAGGCCTCCATATAGGCTCTGAGTGTCTCCGGGTCGGTCTCGCGGCCGTCAGCTGATTTTCTGTTGTCTGCCATCTTCCTGTAGGTACCTGAAATGAAAGCCTGTAAGATAAATAGCTCTAAAAAGTGCTACTTCGGCACTTAGAAATGCACAGGTGCAGACAATATGTGTTCATGTTGTACTGAGAGGTATAGCCCTGGTAGTACTGAGAAGTAAAGACATGTTGAGGAGAGAAACTAAGCAGAGGCACGTACGTCCGTCCGTTAGCACGGTCAGCTTGCTCTTCAACCATGAAGTGAGCACCCCCTATCTTATATGAGGTTTTTTTTGTATTTCCTTTACGTCGCATCGACACAGATAGGTCTTATGCAGACGAAGGGATAGGAAAGGCCTAGGAGTGGGAAGGAAGCGGCCGTGGGCTTAATTAAGGTGCAGCCCAAGCATTTGCCTGGTGTGAAAATAGGAAACCACGGAAAACCACTTTCAGGTCTGCTGACAGTGGGGTTCAAACCCACTAACTCCCGGATGCAAGCTCACAGCCGCGTGCCCCTAACCACACGACCAACTCGTTCGGTATCTTATATGAGTAAAGTTCCATCATGACTGAAAGCGCACCCTCATATCTGGATGGTGACACTCACTCCGTTAATCTTTAGGATATCCGTAAGGTAGTAGGCGCTACAGGTGGTCAGCATATTCTAATTTGTTTTATTGTAGACCGTAGCAGAATCGATCGACAACTTCTTGAAATCAGCTTCGCTTCGCTTGAACACTTTAGTCAACCAGGGGGACTCTGCAGTAGTCGCCTGGTCGGTAGATGTTGGAGTGGAATCCCCTTTGTGTGCATATTGTTCCTATTGTGAAATTTTTATAAATAAATAACACTTAGTACATGTCTCCAAGTAAAAATTTTCTGTAAATGATACTGATGCACTGTGTGACTCTTGTTTCTTTAATTAATGTGCACATCCAAGATTGAATTTCATTTTTACGTTAAAAACTGGGCTGACAGGCTTGAAAATATTGGCTCGTCACTTTGTCTCTCTTTCCGAAGTTCATGCTGGATCACTCCCTCATGAGTGGACATTTCCATGAATTCTTATTTTTCCCCACCCTTCTTGGTCTGGGCGAGCCCTAAGCACAAATACATGATGCTAAAATGTAAAATTCACGGGAAGGGGTCACTGGTTGGAGCCTCTGGTAGGGTACAGTAGACAACAAGTAAAATGTATCTCAATTTTTAGAGTAGATAATAAATATCCTGCCTTTAACAATGTGGAGATGGCATCCGGGAGATAGTAGGTTCGAATCCCACTATCGGCAGCCCTGAAGATGGTTTTCCGTGGTTTCCCATTTTCACACCAGGAAAATGCTGAGGCTGTACCTTAATTAAGGCCACGGCCGCTTCCTTCCAACTCCTAGGCCTTTCCTATCCCATCGTCGCCATAAGACCTATCTGTGTCGGTGCGACGTAAAGCCCCTAGCAAAAAAAAAACAATGTGGAGAACAAAAAGTCAGATTCTCAAATCAACAGTCCTCAAGAATTCCACCACAGTATTAGGTACTACATTGTTTTGCCCTTGTAACATTATTATAGCAGTGGTCGGAAATAGCACTAGGAGATTTTACAATTCAGATAAATAGCGGTATCGAGCAGCATCATAGAAGCTACATTTGAATAGGATGTATTTGAGATCCCCTTCCAATCTTGTACCCCTTCGTCTTCTTGTAGTGTTACGTTACTGTTGATATCGTGATCATATCTACAAGAGGTCTAGTTTTAGGCGTAATATCACCAAAAGGAACGTGATTTTTCATTTAAATAATCTTACCTGCAATGGTCACCATTCAAACCTCATTCGCCCTGATGAGAAGCGAGCAATTCAGGAAACTATTCTTCTATCTACGCATGAGGCAGCAAACTAGGAAAAAGTCTGTAAAATTCCATGGAAAATCCTATCGTCAAAACACTTCCCTTAATTTCAATGTCATTAATAATCCTAAATCAAATACCTCACTGGATGCGAGGGATTCATGCCACCGGACTGAACCTGTTGATTTGGGCTCAGGATATCAGCACTCTAGCGTCTGTGCAACTCAGTCCACCTATTATTATTATTATTATTATTATTATTATTATTATTATTATTATTATTATTATTATTATTATTATTATTATTATTATTATTATTATTATTATAAAAGGATTTAACAATGTGAGCTTAAAGCACTCGAGTTACAAATTTAACAGGAGCACTACTGCTCTCTTCAACAAACAATCAAGGGGTGCGAGTTCTAGAATTTATAATAGAAAGAGAGCGTCTCTGCTCTACACAATTACTCTTTAGGAAACTATTCTCCAAAATGTTCACATTCCAGGCGTATCAAAGGCACAGTCTACATTTAACAACAACAAAGAGTAGACACTGTCTTCTATGCCTAACAGTCTGATTTACCTTAAAAGGAAATTAAAATTGATTTTAAAAGGGTTAACAAGTACCCATTCTACTTGGCCTTGGTTAAAAACAAAATGTTAAAGTTACTGGCCGAAAGTCAAAAATGTTAGGAGGCGAGCAATTGCACTCCTTGAAATTCACTCGAAAATACTTAAACCCCTATTTGGGCTTATGCCCCGACGTTACAGAGGCTAAGCCTATACTACGGAGGTGAAAAGAAAATATTAAGTTACAAAATTACGAGATCAGTTCAAGTTTATGAAAACGTAGTCACCTCAATACCAAGTTGAAAAGGAATACAAGAGGGTACCTCTTTATTCCCTTAGTAGACTAAGAGTCCTCAGACTTCTTTGAAATTTACATTGAGGAAATGAAAGTTGCATTACAACAAAAATTGAAACGTTCCCCTCGAACTAGCTTTCGAAGACTATTACATGGCTGAACAGCGTCTGCCATTACCTTGAGCTGGTGGACCTCCCGAAGATGGACGAGGCACCCCTGCCTCTACTGAGAACACACTCTAGACTGGAGCGATCACAAAGACAACATGGTCTGAACGGTCCCAGCTTTTATAGCAGAGAGGAAGGTTCCAGATTTCTCTGGGCCGAGTCCCTGACACGCCCACAATTCCTAATGGTTAATTTAATAAATATCAACAATTTCTTATTGGCTGAAATATTAAGTTGGCGGGAAGAGATAGAAGTGTTGATAATTTTAGAACATCAAAAACAATTTACAAACAATTCAGTTTTACCAACTAATGAATACTAGATTTATCTTGAATTTTAATTGTCCAGAGGGAGTAAGTACCAAGTTTTACAGTACAGACCACTGTCGAAAAATGTTCGAACTTCTTCCACTAGCAGTTTCAAAGTTTACGTTATAGATGGCCTTCTAAAAGGCGCTTATTTTAAATGAGCAGGAGGGTGTGGAGTGTCATATATGGATGTGAATCTTGGACAGTCCAAGAACAGGATAGGAAACGGCTTGAAGCGTTCGAGATGTGGGTCTGGAGGTGAATGCTAAAAGTCGGTTGGACTGAAAAAAGAACCAACGAAAGTATCCTGCGAGAAACACACGAGAAGGAACAGCTGATGATAATAATACATAGAAGAGCAGCTAAATTCATTGGACACACAGTGCCTTTCTAACCAACTTACTAGAAGGAAAGATCTTAGGAAAGAAGGGAAGAGGTCGACCTAGTAAGCAATTCCTTCAGGTATTGACGCAAAACATCGGATGCAGTTCCTACTGTGATATGAAACAACAAGCTGAAGACAGAAGACAATGGTTGAATCGACAAGGTATTGCCTTTAGACATTGATTGATTGGTGTACCTCCGGTACAATAATAACAGTAGTAGGCCTACAACAGTAGTACTTTGTAACTGAAATTGTCTGAGTGGTATATGTAAAAAACAAGTAAAGTCATATTATTAATCTATATTACTTTCTTCATTTACCCTTTCATCTTTCACCGCCATATAGGATACTGTACTTGCACCATACGATAAATTTCCTTGTAAGTCTGTGAAACCAGAATAATTGGTTTCATTGTAGGCCACAAGGTCTTCCATAGCTCTCTTTCGTACGTGTTATCACATGGTCCCCACACCACCCACGCTGCAATAATTATTATATTGTATCTTGGAACTTGAAAATAGGTCCATAGATTATGATATGAAAATTGGCATTTCCGATACTTAAGTTATGTCAGTAGGGAAGAAACCCAAGAGAACTGAATTTCAGGTCGGGAATACAAAACTGGAACAGGTAGATGACTTCAGTTATTTAGGATGTGTATTCTCCCAGGATGGTAGTTTAGTAAGTGAGATTGAATCAAAGTGCAGCAATACTAATGCAGTGATTTCGGAGTTATGATCAAAAGTATTCTGTAAGAAAGAAGTCACCTCGTGGACGTAACTATATTTACACCAGTCTGTTTTCAGACCAACTTCGCTGTAGGGAGTGAAAGCTGGGTGGACTCAAGATATCTTACTCATAAGTTAGAAGTAACAAACATGAGAGTAGCGAGAATGATCGCTAGTACAAACTAGTGAGAACAATGGCAGGAGGATACTCGGAATGTGGAGTTAAAGGCTAAGTTAGACATGAACTCGATGGATGAAGCGACTTTTATAAACCGGCTTCGATAGTGGGGCCATGCGAGGTGAATGGAGGAGGATAGGTCACCTAGGAGAACAATGGACTCGGGCATGGAGAGTAAGAGAGTTAAAGGGAGACAATAATGACGGTGGTTAGACTCAGTTTTTAGTGATTTAAAGGCAAGAGGTATGGAAATAAACGAGACCACAGAGCTAGTTACAAATATCTTAAAGAATTGTGGAGGCGTTTAGTAAATTCACAGAGGTTTGCAGACAGAACGCTGAAAGCGTAACAGTCTATAATGACCATTTATGTATATGTATGTATGTGTGTTTTTGTATGTGTGTGCGTGTATTATTTTTATTATTATTATTTCTTAAGGTGGACTTACAACTCCACACAAGTCCAAGTTACCACAAACAATAACATATCTTATTTTACTACGAGATTTCAACATTGATGATCAAAGACATTCTTAGAGAGTCACAATAAGGTCAATGTTTTCTTTCCACATCTATCACTACTCCCTCCTCTACTTGGGCTCAGTAGTGTGATCTCTTACAGTAGGCTGCATCCCCTAACGCCAGTGGTTGAATTGAGTTTCCCATGGGGACATTTAGAGTTATATACACCCTCTGGACTCTGGTTAGTGAATAATTACAGAGCTTGGTCACCCCAGTGTGTTCTCGCCGGTTTCATTTTATTACTTAGCGAATAACGGGGACTTATCTACTACAATCTCCTATTACTTTCGATTATATACGGTCCCTATATTTGCCAGATTTGAATCCTCAGAATTCTCGTGAGTAAAGAACATTTGTCAATGAACGTTTATGAATGGACAGTATAAGTGGTCAACTCCCATCATCATCTAGGTATTCTGCCTTATGGCAGGTCTTGTCGTGGGACGAACCTCTTCCACTGTTGCCTGTCCTGCGCCAAGTTTTTCATGGCCGAATATTTATTTCCTTTGATATTGTCCAACATTTGATATATTTCCTTCCTCTTGCTCGTTTGCATTTCACCATTCCTTCCCTTCATTCTTTCAGTAAACAGTCCCTCTCCAAACAATGTCCGATTCAGTTCATTTTACTCCTTCTAATGATTTTCAACATACTTCGTTCTTCTCCAACTCTTCGAAATACCTCCTCATTCCTTACCCGGTCTTCCCATTTCACTTGTTCTATTCTCTTCCATACCCACATCTCTAGTGCCTCCAATCTTCTCTCATCTTCCTTTCGCAATGTCCAAGTCTCTGCGCCAAACAGCGCTATGCTACTAATGTAACACTTAGCAAGTCTTTTCCTAAAATCTTTGTTTAGTGGTCCACAAAGTAATAAATATTGTCTCATCCATGTTACTCGCGCACTATCCTCATTAACGAACAGCGCATCAAGCGATCCAGGTCTACGTCACCTGTCTAGTTCCGCAAAATAATTTGTTGCCAGTTTTCCTCAGACGCTCGTGTGATCGTACGTTTAAAAACCAAGACGCTAAATGGACACGTTGAACTACAATCAGTAGTTGTTACGAACACCGCTGATGTATACCATTTAAAGCATTTTTCTTGAGGGCCGATGAGTTCGATTCTGGCACCTTAATACAACAATTATCATCGTCGTCATCATCATCATAATCATTCCTCTTCTGGGTGATTATCTTCTTTTGTTTATTCATTTAACCTCAAATATATATATTTTATGTCTCACATCAGTTTCGTGTACAGTAAGCAATGATGTACAGTAAGCAAAAGATCTTCATAGGTCGACGCCACAAACAAACAGCATTTAAAAAAAAAGCAATAGATATAATTAATTTTATGTTTTACTACCACCTTGAAAATTACACTAACATTATTTAAACTGAACACTCATTAGGTAAATTTGAAAATTTACCATGTTCTGGCCGACTTGAAAGTCCAAATGATTTTATTAATTTTCTGAGGCAATTGCTGCCATTGTTGTCATCATTATATTCAGAAGTCTTGAGGTGAATCACTGTATATTCATGACTCGAGTTTAAAAGGGAGGTAGAACTACATCATGCTCTCTACTAAGATATCTTTTTCCTCTCAACACACTTAAAATGATTCTTCATTGACGTCAAGAATTAGTGTATAGTGCATCAGAAGAGAATTTTGACTTGTCGTTTGATCTCCTGCTACTGAGCTCGACAGCTGCAGTCGCATAAGTGCGGCCAGTACCCAGTATTCGGGTGATAGTGGGTTCGAACCCTACAGTAGTCAGCCTTGAAGATGGTTTCCCGTGATTTCCCCACTTTCAAACCAGGCAAATGCTGGGGCTGTACGTTAATTAAGGCCACGGTCGCTTCCTTCCCACTCCTATTCTTTTCCTGTCCCATCGTCACCAAAAGACCAGTGTGTGTCGGCGCGACGTAAAGCAACTAAAAAGAAAACAGACCCGCCGAATATCTATCTGCATCAGTGCGACGTTAAACAGCTAATAATACAGTAATAATGTTATTAGTTTTACGTCCCACTAACTAATCTTACGATTTTCTGAGACTTCGGGGTACCGGAATGTTGCCCGAGGGAGTTCTTTTACGTGCCAGTAAATTTACCGACACGAGGCTGGCGTATTTGAGCATCTACAAATTCTACTGAACTGAGCCAGGATCAAACTAGCAGACTTTGGGTGAGAAGGTCAACACTCTTTCAATCGAGCATGCCTGGTGAGGGCCTACAAACTAGCATTCGTTTGCATTCCACTGTTAGAATGGCAGGGACAATTTTGTATTAACGTTCATGTAGACAAAGTCACCTCCGTACAGGCCATGAAGGCCCTGGGAGGAGCGGAAGGTAAAGGCTTCCATCATTGTTAACCACGGCACGTGATGGGGTAGAGTGGTTAGCTCTACGCTCGGCCGCCTTTGCCCCCAGGAATTAACCCGGTACTCAGTTTTAGTGTAGGCTGAGTGAACGTCCTGACGGGGATTCGAACCCACGTCCTTCGGGGCGAACCGAGCACGCCTTTACCGCCTCGGCCAGGCAGTCCCTAACGTTCATGTAGAGCAAGTCGTTATATTTCTTTGCTATCTTAAGGTGTAGAAAATACTACTTCAGACACTTCAAAATCACAGGTTATCAGGTGGTTGTCGACTCAGTATTTAATGAAAGTGAACAACAATTCCCTTAAGAGTAAACAGGCCTATTGCCAGTAGGACAAAATATATTTTTAGATGAACGATGTTGTTGAGTGTCCATTAAATATCTTTTCCGAAATGACTTATATTCTATAAATTTGTTCGGTACTTTAGTGCTGTACGCTATTCACTGTCAGTCAAGAGCGGAAATGCATCATATGTATAGATGTCCGGCTTCGGGGAAGTCTGCTTATAAAACACGTAAGGCCAGAGAAAGCTCTAAACAAATCAATATCCAATTTCAGATCGGCAACCTTATTTCCGCCTGCTGTTACAATTACTGCTTCACCTTTAGCGGGCATTTCAGCCGGTAAAGACATCTCCGGTCGGGCGGCTGGTAGCGCGTAGCTCGCTTCTCTGGTGTTTGCAGGCGGAAGGTCAGGAGGAAGCGGTATATAGAGCTCCGGCGGATACCGCTGTCTCCGGGACAGACCCTCCTCCCTCCACTCCTCACGCCACACCAAGTCCTCTCAACGACAGGGGCGCGCGAAGGAAAGAGAAAATTTCCTGAAATCCTTTTGAACGAGTGATTGCCGTCATTATCTATCCGGGTAGGCGAACTCCGAGGGTACGCGCTACACAAGAAGGAGGGATTTTCAAAATTGCATCAATCAGGTTCCCATTCATTACCCCCTTGGTTCACAGCTCTGGCTAAGTGCGAAGCGACGTCATTGCAAGTGACAATTGGCCGGGATTACCTCCATGACTGGTAGGCCCGCCTTGCTGCTGCAATCAATACACCCTTAAGGAGCGCACGCCCCGCACCCCGCACCCCGCTCTGCTCCTCGTGGCCAATAACCCCTCGCGCCCTCCCTAACCCCTTTCACCTGCGAGCCCACGCACGCTCGTCTTGAATACCTCTTCGTATCAATAATAATCTGTGAAGAATTGCCTACACAGCACGCATCATTCTACACGATACTCTTTTAAGGAATGGCGTGTACCATCGTATTTCAAAACTACTAGATAGCAGAAACTCAGGGACGGAAAATCCTATTCAGCTACTTGTTACCAGCTTAGAATTTTAAAGTCTAATTTCGCCACACATTTGGGAACATCCCTCGATCACATGAGTCTAGTGTATGATGCGGACACTCTGCAGGTTCCTGAATACGGAAAGGTGACTTTTAAGTACAGTACATTAATTCACTTGCTATAGGCTAACAGCGGATGTCTCTAGTACTGTTACCTTGCTTACATAATAAACTATGTAACGTGTAAACAGACTTTTGAATTTTTTCCAAATTTGGTACTATTCTTAGCTATCTGTCCCGGATGTTAAGTTGACTTTCATTTTTCATAATGGAAATTTACCTTTAAGTTACTATTTACTAGATATATACTATTTCTAAGAAGTTATAGTTGTACTAAGTCATTTGCAGTTATAGTGGCGGTTAGTTACAACTAAAGGGGACTTCAGTGGTACTTGCAATGATTTCAAATAAATTAACAGAAGAAGAAACTAAGGCAGTTAAAAATTGACAACAAAATACATGTTTTTCGAAACGAACGTCCTCCAAAAAACTTGTTTTGAGAAAACTCGTAAATTCAGCTTCTATGTATGCAGTGTTCAGATTGACTTCTTAATGGCAGTGTTATGGAATAGTTGAAAATTCTGCATGCGGAGTGTGGTGATTTACTTATTAAGCGAAATCTCGACAGTACGGAGTATAAGTAACTAAGTCAGTACGTTTCTATTAATCACAGTTCCTCAATTCCCCGTCTCTATTCAGTTATTCCCTACTTTAATTAACTATCCTTGGATAAAGTGAAAGATCGGCGGAGGATTCGTGATGTACAGTAAGTAAGACTGAGGAGGTCGATGTCGTTTTTGAGTCGATTGTGCAGTGAGGGACCGAATATTGAGAACATCCATGGGTTATTATTAGTATGTCTCATAGGTACATCAACTTCCATAGCTGCACGTAATAATACTTGTTATATTCGACGAACTGGAAGCCCAAATGAGTGGATTGAACACGGCTGATGACCAATAGTCATCACACAGCGAGTTAGCAATGACTCTTCTTCCCTAAAACTGATGTGTTGTCCTTTGTGTATCTCGTTCTCAGTTCTACAGTACCTTTTTAAAAAGCAACTAATTTGTTACTAGTACCAACATAGACATAAGTGCAAACATCACTCTAACACGGGTTATATCATGCTACGGTAAGTAAAATACGCTGATGAATGTGGATATCAAAATATAAAAATGAAACAACTACAGTACATTTGAGGGAATCAAGAACAGGTTTTTTTACAAGCTGCTTTACGTCGCACCAACACAGATAGGTCTTATGGCGACGATGGGATAGGAAATGACTAGGAGTGGGAAGGAAGTGGCCATGGACTTAATTGGGGTACAGTCCCAGCATTTGTCTGGTGTGAAAGTGGAAAAACAATATCCAGGGTTGCCGACAGTGGGGTTCGAACCCACTATCTCCCGGATGCAAGCTCATAGCTGCGCGCTCCTAGCCGCACGGCCAACTCGCCCGGTCAAGAACAAGTAGGCCTAATAGTAGTCTTTGATACTGGCCAGGCTGAGTAAATCTTTTTTTTTTTTTTTTTTTTTTTTGCTAGTTGGTTTACGTCGCACTGATACAGATAGGTCTTATGGCGACGATAGGACAGGGAAGGCCTTAATTAAAGTACAGCCCCAGCATTTGCCTGGTGTGAAAATGGGAAACCACGGAAAACTATTTTCAGGGCTGCCGACAGTGGGGTTCGAACCTCCTATCTCCCGAATACTGGATACTGGCCGCGCTTAAGCGACTGCAGCTATCGAGCTCGGTGCTGAGTAAATCAGGCGGTAAAGCGCTAACCTTCTGAGCCTAGCTTGGCATGTTTAATTCTGGCTCAGTTCGGTGGTATTTGAACGTGCTCGAATACGTCAGCCTCGTGTCGGTAGATTTACTGGCACGTAAAGGAACTTGCGTGGGACAAAATTCCGGCACGTCGGCGTCTCCGAAAAACCATCGAAATGTAGTTAGTGGGACGTAAAGCCAATAACATTGTGTTTATTTTTGATACTTAACTGTCAATTTAGATAACACATCTAACACAATCGAGTGAAGGAATATACTGTACCTACTTTTGGTTATGCAGTGGGAGTAGGTACACTTTAATTACTACGATCTTCAGTATTGTTACTCTACTTGTCCACCCCGCAGCACATTGATTGGAGCAACTGCTTTAGGACGCGTGGTCCCAGGTTCGATTTTCAAACGGGTGATGGATTTTAGCTTTGACAAGTTAATTCATTAGGCCCGGAGATAGAGTGTATGTGCTATCCCTTTCTTACTTGCCTCATACAATAGCAATTTTACTATGCTACTCCACATTTTCACTCTGTCAGTATCTCATGGAAGAGCAGCTCATCCTCGTCAGAGGATCCACATTCTTCTTCTTAAGCTTCTCATTATTATTATTATTATTATTATTATTATTATTATTATTATTATTATTATTATTATTAAGAGTTACTTGGGTTCAATTCTCGGTCGGGCAAGGTATTTTAGCCGCTTCTGGCTCGGGTACTGGTGTTTATATTAATAGACACCTCTTCGCCTGCACACAAGGCACCGTGATACCAACGACCACAGAAATACGTAATAGGTGAATGCATCTCTCCGGATAGGGTTGACGTCAGGAAGGGCATCTGGGCGTTTGAACAGGGCCAAGTCCACATATGCTTCACAGATCGTATCCATGACCCCAAAGTGGTGTGAGAAATGTGGAATAGAATAGGGCATCATTTTTATTAAGTCATTAAGTATGTTACATGCAATAGGCACTGTCAAGAAATAAAATCACATTATACATACACAGACTAATAACAATACGTAATTTCAATATATAAAAAAACTCATTAATTTCGAAGTATTCCAGCACTGAGTGCAAGGAATGCATGAGTAACCACTTCCTAAGCTTATTTCTGAATATATTAGATGGTAGCTATTTCAGATGTGATGGCAGTTTATTAGACACCTCTAGCTGGGCAATGAAATCGCTGGAACGCATATTTTGTAACCTATGTCGAGGTACATCGACTTGGTTAGCTGACCTGGTATTATATTTTTGAAAATCACTTCTGAACTTGATTTTGTCTGTTTCTGCGTATACTTCAAGAAGTACATTATAAATATATGTGTTCACAACATTCATGAGACCTACAGTGTGCTATCAGGCGAGATTTTATTACAAGGCGTAATGCCATTTCCTGCGGAAGTAAAAGTTCAAAATCCGCTGCTATTTGCCCGCAGTAGAATTCCGTATTGAAGAATTCTGTGAAAGAAAGAAAAGTAGGCATTTATAAGATATTTACTAGGAACGGTTTCTCGGACAGCTCTCAAAAGATACACTACTTTTGAAAGTTTACTTGAAATAAAATACGTAGGCATTCCAGTTCAAGTTTGAATCTAAATATATTCCCAAATATTTCAAATGCTGATTATTATTCAGTTGATTTTTATTTACATGAAATATAACTGACTGAGTCTATTTCATCATTTACCGTGCACTTGTTCGCAGAGAACCATTCAGCTGCCATATTCAATGTTTGCTTACTTAGCACATTGAGCTCCTCAACTATCTTAGCCCCATTTTAAAATGTAGAATAATCTGCATACAAAATAGTTGGTGTATATTACATAGACTATCAAATGACATGTTTTCGAACATGCCGTATCTGCGTTCGTAAGTATTCGTGAAATGTCTGAAATTTCAGAATAATCGAAGGACTATTAAAGTAAATAAGTACTCGGTGAAACTCATTAGGCATCTGAGAAGCCATCATGCAATATATGAAGAGAATAATAATAATAATAATAATAATAATAATAATAATAATAATAATAATAATAATAGTAGCATACATTGACTATATAATGTCAATATCGCTGTGGTACAGATGGAATAGACCTACGGATTTTATAAATTTAGATGGTTTTCCATTTCACGGTGCGTCATCCTTGAACGGTTGTTGAACGGAGTTACTCTGGCTCAGTCTGTTGCGTATGTGTGCTTTTTTAACGAGAGCGATTTACTTCACAAAATTTCTACCAGCATAGTTATCAGAAAATTATCAGCTTGCCTCCAGTCAGGTTATTGCTTTTTTCTTTTGCCAATAAACACAAGAGTTTTCCTAAATTTTAAACCCTCCCTAAACTATGCGAATTTCTGTCGAACATCAAACCAGTCTATAGACTGATGACTCAAACACACATTAGCACGAGATAAAACGCTTACAGCTGATTTCAGAGAGTGACATATAATTAATGTTGATCGTGGATGCTTCAATGAAGGTATTTCCATGGTAGACATGTGGCTCCACCGACCGAGTTGGCCGTGCGATTAGGGTCGCGCAGCTGTGAGGTTGCGTTCGGGAGATAGTGGGTTCGAACTCCACTGTCGGCAGCCCTGAAGATGGTTTACCGTGGTTTCCCATGTTCACGTCAGGCAAATGCTGCGGCTTTACCTTAATTAAGGCAACGATCCCTTCCTTCCCGCTCTTAGCCATTTTCTATCTCGTCGTATCCATAAGACGTGAGTCGGTGCGACGTAAAGCAACCTGTAAAAAATCTGCTTATTTCGTCTTTTTTTCAGCCCTTGCACCTCATAAGAATAATTCACTGTCACTGCTTCTTTTTTTTTGCTAGTTGTTTTACATCGCACCGACACAGATAGGTCTTATGGGGACGATTCACTGCTTCTTACTTGAGCTCTACTTCGTTCTTCTACCGAGCTCGATAGCTGCAGTCGCTTAAGTGCGGCCAGTATCCAGTATTCGGGAGATAGAAGGTTCGAATCCCACTGTCGGCAGCCCTGAAGATGGTACATAGATAGTTTCCAGTTACGCTAAGATAGGAAGGAACAAAAACTGGTGAAATATCGGCCGCGACCCCAGTTAACGTATAGCTTCAATATTTACTTGGTGTGAAATGGAAAAATATGAAATATCATTTTCGGGGCTGCTCGCGATGGGTTATGAAAACATATTTTTTCTATTTCAGCTAACAGGTACATGACTCACACCACGTGGCCAACTCACTTCGTTGTTCTATTTCTCCCTTTCTGGACTGCACTTCCCAATATCCCCGTGGCGCATAAAGACCATTTTTGGCCTTGGTTTGCCAAGACAACTGCTGTCCAACTGGATGGCCTTCCACTGTCCAACTAGATGGCTTTGCGTATATAGGAGTGTCAGTTTGACATCCTCATCTGTATTGATATGTTTTCGTAACTGGGTCTCTCATGGCTGTCTTTCGTATCAGATAGATATTCAGTTGGTCTCACGAGGTGGACTGCTCCTTCCGGAAATTAAATCTCTGGACTATAAGGTGCCTCGTAAACGAGACCCCAACACCACGTTGTTAGGTACTTCTAAACATCACGGGTAGCTTTCTTACTGATGCTGAAGGACATTTATCCTTACTTTTCAGGTGGAAAAAGAGATAAACCTCATCCGCACAAACAGACATATTTCTACTCTCTCTTAAATCAGGAGGGTAGAAATGCCGAGCAAGAACTTTAAGCGCCCCAAATTACGTTACCCCTTTCAAGGGCAGTCTTCGCGTTAAAAACAGGTTCATTTACTGCTATACACTACTACATTTCACGTTAAGAACTCTGATGTATTTCGAAAGTAATGAACTTTTCACTCTAAGATCTCTGTGATCATTTGAAGACTGTTCTCTGCTATCTTCTATTATCCATAACAATTATAATATTACTGCAGACTTATTTAATTGAAACAAAGTTCCAGAATTAAATAAAAGAACGAAGAGGAGCCCTATCTTAAAAGTTTTCAGCGTAATAAATCCACCAGGCAGACTCATTTTCTGATGGAGCTTTCATGACATAAAAGGTCTTCTCATTAAAGATGCGGTTGGCGTTACCCCATTAGGGGAGATTCTGTTCCTAAGTTTGTTTTATTGAGAATCAAGAGCAAGAAAATAGAAACTCAGTATCATCACACTGCAGCATGAACAATCGAGTTTGATTAAACCCTGATGATTAGGAATACAAAGTCTTATGCTGCTCAATGAGCTACAGTATTCAAAAGGAAATTAGAGAATCTCAGAAGGATTTCACCTGATTTACGGAATCATACGAACCTTGTATACCAGCTTTTCTTTACTTGAAAGATGAAAGGAAGTAACTCATTAGAAGTTTCAATTATGACTAGCGATGTGGTCCGCCTCAAACCATAATTATTTATTGATAAATTGTTATTCTGCTTGAATGTAAAAACGAATCATTAACGCCGTTAATGATAGCTGAACTGAGGTATTCATTACTCAAAAATGGGAATTTAACGACATATTCATTCAAACGTAATTTGATTGGAGAGACTGAGTGTTTAGACGGCTCTTTTTAAGAAGAAGGTTTTATAGACCACTTTTAAAATCTGAGGGACACTGGTGAAGTTCTAATGGAAAAAATCTTCTCCCTGTATTTTGTGAGGACGTCTACTGATGATTTTGTCTGCCACCTTACTGATATGAGTTCCTTCAATATCACTTAGAGCTTATCATCTTTTCCAACACAATCTGCAGTAGCTCCTACAGTAAGAGTGGTAGACTGTGAATCCAAATTTTGAATTCATGTGTTGCCAACCTTCACACTAAACATACCCGGGGCAAATCTGCAGTAATCAATTATTTTCAGGCCAGAGATCTCTTCTTCTACCCCAGTTCTTAAAATGAACCACTGACACCATGATTAATCCCTGTCTCTGAAAACACATTACGCTAAGTGCAAAAGATACAAGAGTTCAAAGAAATGAACTGCTGATCGTCAAAATATCGGCTGGTACCTTTAAAATCCAGTCCTGCGGTGTTTAGTGATAAAGACAGAAGAGATAGAGCTGGTCATTCTATGGCTAAACTTCAACTCAGCATGTGACTTGCACCAGGTTTGGGATACCTGACAGTAACTATGAAGATCGACAAAACTTGTGACCAAAACAACATTTAGTTATTAATTAATTAAGTTATACATCGGTTTCTGTTAGACGTACCAACATCCAGTATACCTCGTAATGTGATTATCTTGATTAGTAGTGTATTAGTTTGTCCACGGCTAAACTTAGGTGTTCGGTGGACCATTCGTTCAATACTCTTGGAGGATAAATCAGTATATAAACATGTTTCAGGAAACTGATTGAGTACATACAATAATAATAATAATAATAATAATAATAATAATAATAATAATAATAATAATAATAATAATAATAATAATAATAATGGCGTGTGGACTCCGGAGAGGCCTGGAGCAGGTCTTTCAAGTTGATGCCCTACAAGCGACGTGCTCGTCTGTATAAAATGGTATGAAAACGGTTACTCTGAACATTCATGAGGAATGGAAAACAGGAAGAAATTCCATAGCATTTCTGTCATCAAGTACGATTTAGGAGTGTGATAGCATTTCACATTTAATTTTGGTAACATTGGCTACAGGCATGATGGTAGAATGAGTTCTTGGTTCAAGTATTTACAGGGTTGGGCAAGGCTGTTGTTCATAATGTACATAGATCATTTACTGAAAGGTATAAAATGGCAGGGACAAATTCAGACGAGTGGAAATATAGTAAGCAGTTTGGCTTATGCCTGTTACTTGGTTTTAATGGTAGACTGTCTTATAAGCCTGTAATTTAATATCTTGAAGCTTGGAAAGAGGTGCTGCATTGCCAAGATGACGAAACGTCAGAAGGAAACATAAGAGGAATGAATGCCAGGTAAGAAAAATGAAACTGGAATAGGTCGATCATTTCAGTATTTAGGATGTATATTCTTCTAATATGGTAGTATACAAAGTAAAATTAAATTAAGGTGCAAAAAACCTAATGCTGTGCGCTCGCAATTGCGTTAAACGGTATTTTTTAAGAAAGAAGTCAGTTCCAGGACGAAACTGTTTTTAAATAGACCTGTATTCAGACCGACTTTACTGTGCAGGGGTGAAAACTAGGTAGATTCAGGATTACTTATTCATAAGTTGGAAGTAACGGACAAGAAATTAGTGCAAATGTTTGCAGGTATAAACACGTGAGAATAATGGCAGTATGATATTTGAAATGAGGATCTAGACGGACGGACATCTGGCTGGCTACAGACTCTTCAGAGATCTAAATTCTCAGTGTGAACATTTCTTGTCATGATTTGGTATATTAAAAATAGGCCTATAATAATATACCGAGCGAAATGACTACGCGGTATTTGTGTAAACTCACATCATGGAGATGGTAGATTTGAAAACCACCGTCGACAGCGCTGAAAATGGTATTCCGTAGTTTTCCATTTCCTTACCAGAGAAATACTGCAGCTCTATCTTAAAAAAGCCACAGCCACTACCTTCTCAGTCGTAGACTTTTCCCATCCCAGTGTATTTATATTGGTGTGTCGTTAAACAGTAAAGAACCGAACGAGACTATCGTGCTGATGGGGTCGCGTAGCAGTGAGCTTTCATTCGGGAGATGGTGGGTTCGAATCCCACCATCGGCAGCCCTGAAGATGGTTTTCCATTCCTTCCCATTTTTACACCAGGCAAATGCTGTGGATGTACCTTAATTAAGGCCATGATCGCTACCTTCCCAATCCTAGCCCTAGCCCACCCTTGCGTCGTCGAAATCCTTCGATGTGTTAATTGGACGTTAAACCACTAGCAAAAAGAAAAAGAAATTGTTCAAATTAGTAGGAGTACGTAATGAAAGTGTCCGCCTCTGTGGTGTAGTGGTTAGCGTGATTAGCTGCCAGCCCCGGAGGCCCAGGTTCGATTCCCGGCTCTGCCACGAAATTTATGAAAAGTGGTATGAGGGCTGGAACGGGGTCCACTCAGCCTCGGGAGGTCAACTGAGTAGAGGTGGGTTCGATTCCCACCTCAGCCATCCTGGAAGTGGTTTTTCGTGGTTTCCCACTTCTCCTCCAGGCGAATGCCGGGATGGTACCTAACATAAGGCCACGGCCGCTTCCTTCCCTCTTCCTTGCCTATCCCTTCCAATCTTCCCATCCCTCCACAAGGCCCCTGTTCAGCATAGCAGGTGAGGCCGCCTGGGCGAGGTACTGGTCATTCTCCCCAGTTGTATCCCCGACCAAGCGTCTGAAGCTCCAGAACACTGCCCTTGAGGCGGTAGAGGTGGGATCCCTCGCTGTGTCCGAGGGAAAAGCCGACCCTGGAGGGTAAACAGATGATGATGATGACGTAATGAAAGTTATTTTAAAACCAGATGTGACATTCTACAGCCTGGCAAGAAGGAAATCTTTGGAGATTTCTTAAACATTTCAAATTTCTTTTTAATAATGTTCACAATAGGCCATTACCTTTTCCTTCCCAGCCCTTCCTTATTCCATTATCGACAAAATACTCGTCCGATTTGGTGCTACGTTAAACCATCAGCAAAAAGGAATATTTTAAAATATCATAAGTAATAAAGGAATGATATGGAATATACCAAAACATATATTTACTCCGTTTGAATTATCGAATGAAAGTAGTCAAGCAAAAGAGAAAAATTCCAAGGACCTCCACTCCTTTTACCCAATAGATTACCTCTACTGTCCGGCTCCATGGCTAAATGGTTAACGTGCTCGCCTTTGGTCACTGGGGTTCCGGGTTCGATAGCCGGCAGGGTAGGTAATTTTAACCAACATTGGTTAATTTCGTTGGCACAGGGCCTGGGTGTATGTGTCGTCTTCATCATCATTTCATCCTCATCACGACGAGCTCTAATTTCGTCTCCGAAATAATGACTTAAGCATATATTCCTTCATCTAGTATCTAGTTATCCCTGCTATTTACTGGCGTATTCCACCTCTTATTAATTTTATCTCATATTTATCAACGTAGACTCGAGCTCTAATTCATTGAGCTAACTACATCATATTCATATGTCGTCTTCTATTCCTTAAAGACAAATTTCATTTATTCCTGATGATGTGGCCATTCCGGGCGCTATATTCTTATTTCACCTATTAATTACACTCAGGGGTATCATTTTATGCTCGTGATCTTAATATTTCTACCTCTCACTTGGACCTCATAATCGTATGCATCTCAATTATTTTCATCTCCTGCAATTTAGCAATGAATTCCATATTTATCAACGCTTTCATTACTCTTTTTTACTCAAACATGATTTAAATTCGGATATAGGATTATTATCATACGGGATATAGGATTATTGTTATTATCATATAAAAAATACAGTATTATATTTTATTACTTAACGATAATACGCTACCTCAGCTGAATTCATTATACGTTCCAAAAATAAATTTTGTTATTATCATCACTTCATTATTACCTGTAATCGGTTATTTATCATAGACATAGATTAAAACTGTGAAAAAATATAACAAAGTATCTGCTAACAGTAAAGACATTGTATGTTTTGACAAACTTGGCACTTTTTTTTTTTTTTTTTTTTTTGCCAGGGGCTTTACGTCGCACCGACACAGATAGGTCTTATGGCGACGATACTTGGCACTTTACTCTTCTCATTATTATTATTATTATTATTATTATTATTATTATTATTATTATTATTTATTGGTTCGAACCCCACTGTCGGCAGCCCTGAAGATGGTTTTCCGTGGTTTCCCATTTTCACACAGGCAAATGCTGGGGCTGTACCTTAATTAAGGCCACGGCCGCTTCCTTCCCAGTCCTAGCCCTTTCCTGTTCCATCGTCGCCATAAGACGGTGCGACGTAAAGCCAATAGCAAAAAAATATTATTTATTATTATTATTATTATTATTACTGTTGTGGTAGCTCTCCTTCGAACAAATGACTATTATTTTGATTCTGATAGACGTCGGATCTCTCAGATTATAATCACAAATATGAGAACTGACACCGACACACACAAGAATTATCTTATCCACGATGCGAGCTTAAAACATTCAAATCCCCATCGTAAATCTGACTGCTCCAATCTCTTAAGTGGACTATGATCATAATATCATAAATATTACTTATTATTGTTATTATTCGTATTATTATTGTTATTATGTACGTGAAGTCAATATTTACCTTATAGCTAATCTATTATTCTAAACTACGCGTACAACGCTTTGCTCGCCGTCATTATTAATTACGAAGGTAATACATTCAATATTTTCTTTACCTAATTACAGGACCATAGGCTGCTACTGCATTCTGTAGGCCTCCGCTTCCATGGCGAAGTTATTCCATGATGGACATCGTATTCACGTTATATGACACGTAATACACACGGATTGATTACATTTTAAGTACACAGATCACACGCATTAATTTCTTCACACGTTTTCTTGATGATTATCCCATGGTACAGATTATTTACACAAATAAAAATTGTATACAATTAGTTTATGCCCCAAGTTTGTATCTGGAATAAAACTATTCACCTAATCGACATTATCCTTTACCACTCAGCTGTTCATACTTCTGCTGCCTTTCACAGCTCCCGACACTTGTCATTTGTTTGTAAACAGGATTAGTGGTCAACTACCTCTTTCAGTCGAACTTAGCCTCCAAGGAATGTGACCTTGACCGTCTTCCCCTCCCGTTATCGGAATGGCTGCCTGTCAACTACCCTTATCTCGTAGAAATTGTGACGTTAAATGAGCTTACCCATACTGTCCTTCAACTGCTAGCTACTGTATTTAATTTTACGGATCGCTAGATTATTGTGGCTGCTTCTCTGACAATAAACTCGCTTCAAAGTTCAGCATTTTGAGTTCGTTAAATTCATTATTACTTTTCCAATGAAACAAGTCTGGTAAAAGTTTATGAAGTACCAACAACAAATGTTCGTCGCTTGTGACTAGTGGCAAGGGACAGCTCCGCGGAAATCTTAGCATCTTTCCAACTCTCCTCCTATACGAAGTTAATGAAGCTGGAATGTGACTGATACTAAATGACGGGCAAATCCCGTTGATAAACACGCCATAGCTGAGTTCTAACTGCCAGTAAGCCGTAAGAAAGAATGCATCATACTGTTTGCTAACTGCCAGACTTAAGACTGTAAACAGACTGCAAGTTCAACTGTCTGACGTAGACTGTTCAAAACACTGACTGTGGACTGGTGACAAAATAACACTGGTGACTCAAAACCCACTGACTGTTTCACGGCTTCCTCGGCTCATTTTGTAACATTCTTTCACCACGTCCCGGAACTAATTATTGAAGAGGGATGGCGCAATGATAGGTTAATTCACGTTGATTTTTCTAATGTCTGTAGCTTAATTAGTCAATTAACTATGGTCTATGACTCCGAAAATTGATGGATTTGCACTGCTCCGAAAGAATATAAAAATCGTTCATTCACATTCAAGTAAACTGATAAGCGTCAGTGGTGTTATTTCTTCAGGTGGATTTCTAACGACTTACCGCCATCCGGCGTCTTCCTTTGGGCGAATCCACTTTACACATATTTACGACGTAGATGATGATAACTAATTACTCCGGTTATAATTTAGCACTTAAATCGCCACAAAATTTATTCTTAATTATACGAAGACGAGAGCACTGTATTCCGTCTTTAATTCGCTTCTCAGTAGCGTAAATGAACTAACTGAAATGGCGTATGGCTTTTAGTGCCGGTAGTGTCCGAGGACAAGTTTGGCTTGCCAAATGCAGGTCTTCTGATTTGACGCCCGAAGGCGAACTGTACGTCGTGATGAGGATGAAATGATGATGAAGACGACACATACACCCAGCCCCCGTGTCGTGAAATGAACTAATTATGGTTAAAATTCCTGAACCTGCCGGGAATCGAACCCGGGACCACTGTGACCAAAGGCCAGCATGCTAACCATTTAGCCATGGAGCCGGACAACGAACTAACTGATATTATTACTTCCGTAGGGCGGAAAAAATTTCCGATTTTGAGATTGGTAGAATAATGCCTACCGCCCTTATGACGTCGTGCAAGAAGAAACAAACCACTTTATCAAGGAGTATAGGGTGTCTCTCTGTCTCCTTCCGATATCTTCCTTTCCTCGTCTCTCTTCTAGGTGTGGCCGCTATTGTTCCTACATCCGCTTTCACGTGGGAAGATTTCAACTGGGATGTCCCCGGTCGGTGCATTAGATTTTATTGGAGGCATTTACGGTTTTAGGTCTTACCGAAACCTGACTATAAGCAAGTCGTGGAGATGTACCTCAGCCATGGAAGGTCTCTTTGTTGCTGTCCAGGGAAGTATCTTCACTGAATTAGCTCTATGCAGTTTTCACATATCAAAATATGACAAATTAATTAATTTATCCTTGAGCCTATTCGCCTTACGGGTACAATATGGCGTATCACTAATAACCATGTTACTATGTTAGTACGTTGTTGCCTCTATAGTTAGGAACCAATGCATGAACGTAAATGAGAAGAGTAAAACACAGGTGGGAAAACCTAAGACACTTTTAATGCAAAATATTTGATTCCATTACACATTATTCACGTATACATTCATTGAAGTCGACTGAACATAATCTGGAAGGATTTATGCCTGACTGTTTTAAACGTGTTAGACGAAGAAGTGGTTTTAATATCTACCGGAATCGTGTTCAATAGCCTCGATACAGTGACTAGGAAAGAATGGCGATAGATATCTGTTCGATGCGATGCTACTTCGATTAATGATTCGGAATGAGGGTTATGCCTGATTTCGTGAATTAAAGTTTACTCTGAATAACACAAGCTATATATTATATGGGCCGGCCCCGTGGTGTAGGGGTAGCGTCCCTGCCTCTTACGCGGAGGCCCCGGGTTCGATTCCCTGCCAGGTCAGGGATTTTTACCTGGACCTGAGGGCTGGTTCGAGGTCCACTCAGCCTACGTGATTAGAATTGAGAAGCTATCTGACGGTGAGATAGCGGCCCCGGTCTCGAAAACCAAGAATATCGGCCGAGAGGATTCGTCGTGCTGACCACACGACACCTCGTAATCTGCAGGTCTTTGGGCTGAGCAGCGGTCGCTTGGTAGGCCAAGGCCCTTCAAGGGCTGTAGTGCCGTGGGGTTTGGTTTGGTTTTTATATATTATATGGATATGGTCCCTGTGAATGACATGGAATATCATGTCATTACATACATTATTATTATTATTATTATTATTATTATTATTATTATTATTATTATACAATATTTATATACGAGGTATGGGGCATCAGTCATAGCAACTATTTGTTTTTCCCTCACATTTTCACAGTGCTAGTATACAATGGCCATACAGTATGTCTTGGAAAGCACGACACACATAGTACATGGACACAACACGAGATGGTGGTGTATTGGACAGGTACCAGGGACAGAGTAATGAGACACCAGTAGTGAGTCACGCTCCGTGCAGAATGGATGTGACGAGGCAAGAACAGCTCGGGATGTACTGCAACACCCGCCATGCTTACCGGACTTGTCTCCGTGCGATTTTGATCTCATCCCCAAAGTGAAAGAATATTGCGTGGGAGCATGTTTGGGACACGAGAGGACATTGACAACGTTCTGAAATATGAGGTTGCAAAATTCACACATGGCGAGGCGACTGGTTACCGACGTCCCCCGCATCATTGGCAACGAGTTGTGGATAATTTAGGGGACTACTCTGAAGATTTACCGCAAAGATTACTGTACTCTCCGAGAATGAACATTATTGTACCACAAGGATTTTCTAGCTGACAGTTTTGTCGCTTTGTATCGTATACCTGGTAAACCTACTCGGCGTTTTTTATACATTCCCGTGTACCTTACGCTCTCCACTCCCGTCTGTATATTTCCATTTTTCTGGCAGATCCCACATCCGTGCCAATAAGAATACTTGCAATGACTTATTGCCCAACCCTCGTATAATTCGATAAAATGCCTTTATTAAATGTACACACGTGACTAAAAGCCATTATTATTTCATCGCCTCATTTCAACAACACCTATCTATGAAAATGGAGGTGAAATATAACCGCCACTATTAATATTACTATTCTAGGAGTGATGACATATGTTTTCCATGCACGCAGTTCTTATTTAAACATAACTTATGTAAAAATGCATTACCATAACACTCCAGTTGTTTCGTTTCTGTGAAGTAACCACTACAACTCAGAGAGATGTTACAAGTAAGATTAGTTTCCAAATTTGAATATCTCTACACACGCTTGCAAACTAGATCGGTTAAATGGAATTTATTCACTTCAATATTTATGAAGTGTCAAGGCTGTATCAAATTATTTAGGTGATAATTATGAGCCGTGTAGAAAATCATTCGAGTAAGGGTGAGTGGCGTCATAGACTGCACGGTTAAGAATTTTTCTAGTTTGAGAGTATCTACGTTGTAATGGGATATAAATTTTCTGTTGGATTAAAGGAACAAATAAATCAATTAAGTAAAAAATGTAGGCCTATATGTTTTGCCATCCTTTCAACAACGCGCTAACAGATACGTTTTCGGCAACATTGGGATGCAAAAGGACTAGGAATGGAAAGACTAGACCCTGTCTTCACTTAGTTACAGCATCAGCATCTTCCAGGTGAGAAAATGGGAAACACCTGATAATCATTTTTTCTGGCTGCCGACGATGGGGATCGAACCCGCCCTCTCCGGAATGCAAGTTTACACGTGCATGATTCATCCAAAGTAGCCAGCACGAGCGGTAATTAATTAATTAAATATATAATTAATAATAATAGTGAAAATGAAAACCTACAGCCTGTTTTCCAGTCAATGACAGGGTCAGGGATGGAATGAATGAAGCCCCCATCTTGCGGCGAGGATAGGAATTGTGCCGGCTCCAGAAGCCTGTCGCACTGCTCTGGGGCGATGATTAATGACTGACAGTTGAAATGAAACGATAGTGGAGGGTGTTGCTGGAATGAAAGATGACAGGGAAAACCGGAGTACCCGGAGAAAAACCTGTCCTGCCTCCGCTTTATCCAGCACAAATCTCACATGAAGTGACCGGGATTTGAACCACAGAACCCAGCGGTGAGAGGCCGATGCGCTGCCGTGTGAGTCACGGAGGCTTAGTAATAATAGTAATAACAATAATAGGCGTAGGCCTAATAATAATACGTCCCTCTGACTAATTTTACGTTATTCGGAGAAGCCAAGGTGCCTGAATTTTATCCGACGGAGTTCGTTAACCAGCCTCATGGTGTAGAGTAGCGTACCTGCCTCTGACCCTGAGGCCCCGGGTTCGATTCTTGGCTCATCAAGGATTTTAATTCCGGACTGGGGACTGGAACGGGATTCACTCAGCATTCTGAGACAAATTGTGGGACTGTCTGATATGAAAGGCAGCTTAGTGTTTTTGTGAAAGCTAAGCAGTGCTGCTGAGGATGTTGTTACGATGACCAGGTAATCTGGATTGGCAGGAGTCATCATGACAACCAAGGTCCTTAATGGGGTGTACTGTAGGAGTCACAGATATGTTTGTTGTGAGTTCTTTTACGTAGGCTTTTGGTAAATCAACCCTCACGAGGCTGGCGTACTTGATCACCTTCAAATACTTCAGGATTGAACCGGAATCGAATCCGCCAACATGGACTCAGAAAGTCAGCGCTCTTGCCGTTTGAGCCATTCATCCTGTAAACCTGTAACTAAGTAAATAAATAAATAAATAAATAAATAAATAAATAAATAAATAAATAAATAAATAAAAGGGGCGTGATGGCCGATTGGAATTGTTATTGGCTTCTCATTTAGACGGCCGCGGTTGGAATTCCGGCCAATGCATGTGGGAATTTTCAATTAATATTTGCGTCTCTCTGGTTCAGATTCCACGTCAAGGTGGAAGTCCCGCGGCTATGTGGACGATATCAATAGTCACGTAAAACTGCAAGTTCACTTGCTTTTAAATAAATAACTTCCAGTAATAGGGAGATAGTGGGTTCGAGCCAGACTGTCGGCAGCCCTGAAGATGGTTTTCCGTGGTTTCCCATTTTCACACCAGGCATATGCTGGGGCTGTAATTTAATTAAGGCCACGGCCGCTTCCTTCCCATTCCTAAGCCTTTCCTGTCCCATCGCCGCCATTAGACATGTCTGTGTCGGTGCGACGTAAAGCAAATAGAAAAAAAAACACACTTTAATTTCAGAAATAAAATAATTTATCAGTAAATCGGACATAAGACGAAACATTTTCTAACACGAAGATACATCAGCTTACTTACTGAGTTTGCGGCTGCTGTCTTTCATGTGATGCAATCGTAATTTCTAAAATAGCTTTCATTCGAACTTTTCATTATTTCAGCTGTTTTTAAAAATCCCGGGAATTCACATATTATTCAACAATTTTTGTAGCATTGGGCATTATAGTTGGAAGTTACCAATGTTTTACTCACAGTACTGAACTCATAATTCTAGAATTATGGGTTCAGTGCCGGTGAATAAAAGAGTTGCTTTCCAGAGGATATCATATGTAAATAATAATAATAGGTTTCCCAGTTTAATCTACACTAGCGTTTATGAAACTGGCTGAACAAAAAAGGAAACACGTGATTCTTTTCTTGCAAGTTGCTTTACGTCGCACCGACACAGATAGGTCTTATGGCGACGATATGACAGTAAAGGGCTAGGAGTGGAAGGGAGCAGCCGTGGCCTTAATTAAATTACAGCCCCCAGCATTTTCCTGGTGTGAAAATAGGAAACCACAGAAAACTATCTTCAGGGCTGTCGACAGTGGGGTTCGAACCCACTATCTCCCGCATACTGGATAGTGGCCGCACTTAAGCGACTGCAGCTATCGAGCTCAGTGAACCATGTGATTGAAATTAACTTTATACCATAGATTAGATACATGACAATATATAAATGTTTAAGTTTACAGATCTGCATATGATCTTTGAGCTTCAGTATTCGGTATTTTGTGCATCCTACGTTCTGCAATCAGAGCCTCTAAATGGCATGGAATCAAAAAATTTCTGGATATGTATGTCTACCTGGAGAACTTCCATCCACGAAGTTTGCATACGAGTCCACAAATCATCGACACAGACTACTGGAGGACCATGACGGACAAGTTGCCGACCAACCATATCCCGAATATCTCCGATTAGCAGCATGGCAGGCGAACGTGCAGGCCAGGGAAGCAATGGCACCCATCGATCTTCGAAGAAGTCTTGTACATTCCTTGCTACATGTGGCCGGGTATTATCCTGCTGAAATGTGGCATGTGGAGATCCCTGAAGAAGGAGGACCTCGGGCGTTATAATCCCCCGTATATGCCGGTTGCTGTTCAGATTGACCTCAATATGTAGGAGGTGAGTGTTGTTGTACACACTTGGTGCTTGTCCGCTAAGCTGCTGAACAATGCAGGCTGCCAGATTGCGCTCACCACGGTAACCTCGAACACGAATGCGGCCGTCACTGTAGGACAGGTTACAAAGCGACTCGTCTAAAAAACACTTTGCCATGCTCACTCAGCGGAAAGAAAACATCACGTCACAGTTAAATACCATGAATGAGACGGAAAAATATATTTTATGTCCGGATCCATGGCTAAATGGTTGGCATGCTGGCGTATTGTCCAAGGAGTCCAGGCTTCGATTCCCGGGAGGACCAGGGACTTTAATCTTAATTGGTTTATTCCGATAGCTCGGAAGCTGGGTGTATGTGTGTGTCGTCTGGAACATTAGAAATCATCATATATAGGGCCCCAATCTCATAAACGCGCAGGTCGCCTATAGATGTCAACTCGAAAGACCTACACCAGGCCTCTCCGGAGGTCATTCGACGATATTATTATTATTATTTATTTGTTTGACAACATACATCTGTAGCGGGAAATCAGCGAAAGCATCTCCCTTCCCGCTAGCAGAAACTCTACTACAAAGGCTCATCCTTCGTGCGAGGAAAGAGGGAACCTATATATCCCTTTGACGGTTTCGCGGTATCTGTAGTAAAGTATAAAACTACATTAATTATGTAGATCCAGGAAAATAACACATTCAAGCTCTTCTCTCAACGCTGGGATTTCAACCTCTAATCTCGAAACGGCACAACTCGCAAGGTGTTAAGTGAGCAGTACCATTGATTTTGGTTCTAGAGTACACAATAGGGAGCGTTCGATTTTATCGGCCTTCATTTAGCATTAATTCATGCTTGTTACGCTAACGTATCTGCAGCTAGAAATGTTTTTCACGCTCTCAATATGCAATAAATGTGTACCCTCTATACACTGCATGGCTCTTTGACAGTCTATTGAACGTCGAGCAGTTTCTGTATGAATTTCAGTCAAACACTGAGAATCGTAATCATGGAATAAATCATCTCTCGCCAGAAGTGTTACACTATTATTAATCTTCTCAGTGAATGTCCAGAGTGGCTTGGGATTCCATAAGTGTTTCCCACTCACAGTGTGCAGCGATAGCAGCTAATGTGAAGGAGTGTTAGAGAGGGAATTCCGTATCTGTGATGCCGGAGAGAGAATACACAATTTATTGTGACTTGATGATGTGTAATGCAGCAGCTCTAATGATGATTACCCACATGTGGCACCTGAGTCATTCTGCTTATCTTCTTGAAGATAGAAGCTGCCGAGTTCCAGTTTTGCAGACAGAAGGTGTAGTGTATGTGTGTGTTAGAGGGAAGGGGGCGGGGGAGAAAAACGAAGACAGAGAGAGATTGTAAATTTCTGGGTTCCGCTTTTCTCCCTCTAAATCGATGGTGGGGTTGCCATAGCGACACTTCCGGTTTCAGGGCCGATGTTGGCGTACGCCGCGAGGGAGCGCTGGAGATGTTATCCGAACCAAGCCGAGTAGAGACTCGCTGGCGACACCTGGTGGCTGTTCTTTGCACCAAAAGCCATAACCTGTTTAAATAGTTCTCGAAGCACCAACCAACAGGCATACCTACTTTATGCATTTAATTGAGAGTAACGGTGGTATATTTTTCGCAAACACCAATTCTGGGAATCAATGAGCAACCTGTAAGATTTCTTTTCACGGCCTAGGAATACTTTTTGAAAACAGAAAAATATTTGCATATTTCTAATCACTTTTCTTGTGACATACCATACTTTATTTTAGAAATTCTCAAATAGGATTATAGCTTTTATGGCTGCTGTTTCTGAAACAAATGTCCAATATTACAGAACATTCGTATTGTGTCGACTTTCAGTAGAAGATTTTTTTGCTAGTTGTTTTACGTCGCACCGACACAGATAGGTCTTATGGCGACGATGGGATAGGAAAGGCCTAGGAATGGGAATGAAGCGGCCGTGGCCTTAAGCAAGGTACAGCCCCAGCATTTGCCTAGTGTGAAAATGGGAAACCACGGAAAACCATCTTCAGGGCAGTAGAAGATCTTTAATTTATTAATTCATTTTTATTTATTAAGCCGGCCAGGCGGTGTAGGGGGTAGCGTGCCTGCCTCTTACCCGGAGGCCCCGGTTTCGATTCCCGGCCAGGTCAGGGATTTTTACCTGCATGTGAGGGCTGGTTCGAGGTCCTCTCAGCCTACGTGATCACAATTGAGGAGCTATCTGACGGTGAGATGGCTGCCCTGGTTTGGAAATCCAAGAATAACGGCCGAGAGGATCCGTCGTGCTGACCACACGACACCTCGTAATCTGCAGGTCTTCGGGCTGAGTTGCGGTCGTTTAGTAGGCCATGGCTCTTCAGCGCTGTTGTTTCACGGGGTTTGGTGTTTTAAATTTGTATTTATTTATTTATTTATTTATTTATTTATTTATTTATTTATTTATTTATTTATTTATTTATTTAGTTCACACGTTAGTTGAGCTTACATAATAAGTGTTAGATTGGGGAAGCTGAATATAAATGCAATTCAAAGTTGTAAACTCTACGGGACAATGGATTTCAGCCCGATAATTTTCTACGGTTTTTCCGTGGCTATTATCAGGAGATTCTAGCGAGAAATTTCACATTCATTCCCGAGATACTCTCCTAATTCCTACCTGCTGTATGCTGACAGTAACACACTCTTCTTCAGAACTTACAACAAGATGGTCAGTCAGACATCATCTTTACTCCTACGAAGTACACAGGTCCAAAATCACTAAGCACTTTCTTTTTCCTGGCCTTTTTCTAATTATCCGTTGTAGGTATTAATGTACATCAAGCCCAGTTTTAAAACCAAAACGTTTTTTACTAGTTATTTAGCGTAGCACTAACACATTGACGGTTTTCGGATACACAAGGATGGGAAAGGTCTAGGACTGAGAAGGAAGCGGCCGTGGCCTCACTTAACGTGCAGCCCCAGCATTTGCCTGGTGTGAAAATAGTAAACTACGGTGAACCATCTTCAGGACTGCCGACGGTGGGATTCGAACCCACCATCATATCAATGCAACCTCGCAGCTACTCGATCCTGACCTTCTCTAAATTTCGATAATATTTAATACTTGATCCTTAAAATAAACCTATTAGGCTATTTTGGTAACTTCCCACGTCCCGAACGCATTATATATTCGTATTCTGATATGAGTAGAAAAAATGTTCTTATGATCCTTAATTGAAAAATAAAGAGAGAAAATAACTTGGTAATTATAAGGTCATCCATATTCTTGAATGGTTTATTTCAGGAAAATAGAAATCTCATCTCGGTCCCACTGTCACTAAAAACATGATGAGTTTATGTTATTGTACCGTATTTTCCCCGCATTTAATGTTTTAACAGATTTTGTTTAATTATTATCAAAATATGAGTCGTCTCCCATGTAGGTGCAAACCTTGTAGAAACCCACAATAAACATTATTTAATATATAGGTTCTGTTGATTCTGAGAAATGTGTATCTGTGTGGAACTTCTACAATACCATACGCTCATTCTTTTTTGAACAACTGTATACCGGGTGAGTCAGCCGCGCCTGACATGTTATGCTGCTAGGCATCCCACCGAACGTCTCTGGTGCCGTAATGGTCTATTCTCCTTTGCAATATACAAAGCAACGATCGTCCTTAATCTCTCACTGCACCATTACCTTGGCAAAAACATGTACCGTATGCGACAGGCATTTACACAACGCATCAAACTGTCATACGGTTCTGTAAACAGTACGTGTCAATTGGATGCCGTTATGCATCACTAGACCAAGCGCCAAAAGCTGGTTTCGAGATAATCGCGTTTAAATTTGGTTCTATGTGTAAATTCGAGCGAACATAATTTTGCTAAATATGGTATTACTGGTGTTGTAGGATAATAGATTGTACCTTCTCACCAAATTTTAACATTTTTACAGTCGCACTTCATAGATTTTCTTGAAGAAATGGCGCTTAGTCTACTGATGCAATTTAAGTATTTTCTCAAGTACGAATAATGTATCACGATGCTACACAAATAACCCCTAACTGTTGAGTACCTAATGAGTAAAACTTCAAAAAATATAAAGTGGCGGCAGCCATGATTAAAAACTGATTCTCCTACTGTCTGAAAAGGCCCGCTAAGTGCTTGATCCATTAAGTTTTACATGGGGAAATTCTAATAATGTTATTTGCTTTACATCCCACTAATTACTTTTGCGGTTTTCGGAAACGCCGAAGTTCCGGAATTTAGTCCCGCAGGAGTTCTTTTACATGCCAGTAAATCTACCGGCAAGAGGCTGACGTATTTGAGCACCTTCAAGTACCACCGGACTGAACCAGGATCGAACCTGCCAAGTTGGGGTCAGAAAGCCAGCGCCTCAACCGTCTGAGCCACTCAGCCCGGCTGGAGAAATTCTAGAAGGGAAGCTATTCTCTAAAGTCGTTGGTATAACGACTTACTGATTTGAGGAATTTCATCTTATCTGAGTCAAATACAAATGGTAAGACATTGTAGTCTATACAATTTTTGAATGGATTTTCCTTCACGATAGGCCTATTATATTCTGAGAGTACAGTATTGACGTGATATTTTTAAGCCTAAGGGTAAGTTTTGTTCTGCTTGAGACAGAAAATGTGATTAAAGATATTTTCTCTCATAAATACACACAAAACACTGGACAGGTAATACGACTGTTGCTCTCAGTTCATTCAATATCGAAATCAGGATCTCCATTAAATCCATCTACGTCATCCACGATGTCAGAATCTGCTTGAAGATTCTGGTAAAATTGTTTGGCATCTGCAGGTATTAGGTGCATCAGCGAACTAATGTCTCTTAGTTTGGCTTCAGAGATAGGTTTTCCTTTTGGCCACAAAGCTATTAATGCCTGGTGAAAGAGAACTCTGCTTTCCCCCTGGTCGTCCCTGTCTTGACTTAGATTTACTTCCTGAGATCACCATCAAATGCTAGAGAATGATTCTCAGACGCAACCTTCGTAGCAAGCTGCATTAGTAGCATTGTCTTTCTCCTTACTTTTGGAAGTACTTGATACATCGCTGAACTTCGTCACTTGATAAACCACTCATTGTATCATCACGTAAAAATGTCAGCACTATCGAAAACGCGAGCGCCCTCGCTGTCATCCGCGCGCAAAGTGAGGAATCTGGCGCTTGGTCTAATGATGCAAACTGGAACGTCGCATAGTCTACTGATGCAATTTACATTTTAACTGATTCCCGCTTTGTCGCTTAGGTTTTCTGTTTAATAACAACTAACGGCCTCTTGTAATGCAGTGGGGAATTTTTTACAAATAGTTCAAGCCTTCCTCTACAAGTTGGCGCTAAAATCTCAATTTTCGTCAAATGGCGCTTAGTCTACTGATGCATAACGGCATCCAATTATGAGCATTCAGTAGGGTACGAAATGAACGCTAAAAGGGGAAGTAGTCGTCCATTTAATAGGCTTTCTGGAAACCTACTCGCTAGAGTCGCTGTGGTGTCATAGATTAAGTGCGCTGCTGTTAATACAGCTGCGTTCGGTAGGTGGGTCCGAATCCCACTTGAGCCTGTACATTTTATTCGCATTTTGTACTACGCAAATCATCCACAGAGCCAATATACCCGAATGTCCTAACGTCGTGGATTATTTCTCTCTCTCTTTCTTGATTACCCTCCAGGGTTGGTTTTTCCCTCGGACTCAGCGAGGGATCCCACCTGTACCGCCTCATGGGCAGTGCCCAGGAGCGTGAGACTTTGGGTCAGGGGATACAACTGGGGAGGATGACCAGTACTTCGCCCAGGCGGCCTCACCTGCTATGCTGAAGAGGGGCCTTATGGTGGGGATGCGAAGATTGGAAGGGGTAGATAAGAAGGAGGGAAGGAAGCGGTCGTGGCCTTAAGTTAGGTACCATACCGGTATTTTCCTGGAGGAGAAGTGGGAAACCACGGAAAACCACTTCGAGGATGGCTGAGGTGGGAATCGAACCCAGTCAATTCGGGTGGTCTAGCATGCCAGGTGACAGGTTCTCCCCTTCCTATCCATCGACCTGGATGTGTAACATTTGGGTAGTTTTACACGCTCACCCAGGGGCACATCCTCTAGCAGCAATGGTAGTTTTTCCTGAAGAAACTGTAGTTGTTGTCAAATTAACCTCAAAATTATGGTCCAATTATGTGATCACCCAGTATACCACACCTGGCATTTACTCCCCATCGTGTCTGAAATCCTGCCTGCCTTAACCAGTGGGGATTTTCAACACTCCAGTTGTGCATTTTATGACGATTCACAGAGCCTTTATTATGATATTGTGCCTCGTCCGAAAATAAAATGTGACATACAAACGCTGGATCATTTGCCACTTGCGTCAGTATCCACACATACATAAAACCTACGTTTTTCGAAATCTCGTCCGTGGAGTTCTCTACGCAGTTGCTGGTGATAGGCCTACGGACGAAGAAAACTGGAACGCAATATGCTTACATCAGTCGACTGGCTGATGTTGGCCTGTTGTGCTACTGCCCGGGTACTCGTGTGAGGATTCACTACATAATGTCCAAAACCATCTCAGCAGTTTCACCAGACGTGACTGGTACCTCTCTAACAGGACCTGTTCGGGAAAATGGCAAAGTTGTACGCAACGTTTCTCCACCCTCCTAAACGTATTTGCGTATGGTTGTTGTCTGTGTAGTGGCTGCCTGGCCGAGGCTGTAAAGGCGTGCCCAGTTCGTACGGAAGGACGTGGGTTCCAATCCCCGTCAGGAAATCGTAAAATTTAAGAAACGAAATTTCCACTTCCGGAGGTACATATGGCCCTGAGTTTCACTCAGTCTACACTAAAAATGAGTACCAGGTTAATTCCTGGGGGCAAAGGCGGACGGGCGTAGAGCTAACCACTCTATCCCATCACGTGCCGAGGTTACGAATGGTGGAAGCCTTTACCTCCCACCCCTCCAAGGGCCTTCATGGCCTGTACGGAGATGACTTTGCTTTGATTTGCTTTGTTGTCTGTGTGGAAATGTTTCCTGGTACAGGCGTCAAAGTTTAAAATGTGAATAAAGATCTACACCCCTCGTGGGATTCGAACCCACCTACCAACACAACATGCGTCAACACGTCTGTGGTTAGTCCACTATACCACGTTGACTGTTGCGTATGGTTTATCAGAAAGCTTACTTAGTGTGAAACTACGTCCCGCTTCACAAACTCACACACGGTTTCTATCAGTATACCATCGCTTTCAGCGATAATTTCATAACCAATCGAAAGCTTATAAATGGCACGTACATTTTACATAACCGTATGACAGTTTGATGTATTGTGTCAATACCTGTCTCATACATGTTTTTTGCAAAAGTCGTGCAGTGATGGTGCAGTGCTTTAAAGGCAACTGTAGCTTGGTACTCGGTAAGGGAAAATCGACCATCACCCCACTGACGTTCGTTGGGATATCTAAAAGCAGAAACGTCAGGCGCAGCGGACTAACCCGGTATTTTGAAGACATGAATATTTACCGTCTTTAATAATCTGACAAATTTATGCGAATTCGAGAGTTAGATTCCTCTTTAAAGAGTTTATTTAGTCTGAGGAAAAAGGCTGCCTGGCCGATGTTGTAAGGCGAGCTTGGTTCATCTGAAAGGACGCGGTTTCGATTCCCGTAAGGTAATCGAAAATTTTGAAACCTTAGGTTTCACTCTGCCTACAAGAGAAATGAGTACCAGGTTAATTTCTGGGATCATGCGTGGATGGTTGTAGAACTAATCGCTCTATCCCACAAGTGCCGAGGTTACCTTCCACTCCTCCTCACAAACTGGTCTTTGTGACCTATGTGGTGAAGGCTTTGTTTTTTAAGAGTTAATGTGGGATTCATGACATTCGTAATATACTCTTCTCTCATTTTATACATCTCTTCAGTGACGCCAGAATTTTCTACGACAGTTGGTGGTGGAAATGCTGGGAATCCGAGCAGTCTTCGTGCTGGAAACTCAACTATGTATCATAGCCTACATTGAAGCTGCATGCACATCGCTCGGGGCAGTCAGCTTCGGGCTTACATGAGCGGCGGATATTATGCTGTAAAATTCAGTTAAATACGTTTTCACTAAAAGTGAGTAAAATGATATTGTTTACATACACCAATCATACATTATTATGTACAGTAGACCTATTGTCCGGCTCCATGGCTAAATCGTTAGCATGCTGGCCTTTAGTCAAAGGGGTCCCGGGTTCGATTCCCTGCAAGGTCGGGAATTTTAACCATAATTGGTTAATTCTGCTGGCACTTGCCTTCGGGTGTCGTCTTCGTCATCATTTCATCCTCACCACAACGCGCAGGTCTCCTACGGGCGTCAAATCAAAAGGCCCGCATTTGGCGAGCCGAACTTGTCTTCAGACACTCCCGGCATTAAAAGCCATACGCCATTTCATTTGATGTACAGTATTTATTTCCGCAATCTAAAGAAGGTATGGATAAAGTTTGTATAAGATCTTAACTCTCCCACAATGAGCAAGTCATGCTCATGTACACGAGCATCTCGGATGTTCTCTTGTGCTGTACATGATCATGTCCTTGTTCAGCAAATGTTGCCCTTTCAAACTTCAAATAACAGAGATGAGAAAGGTTTTCGAAATTAAATTAAGTTTTTCTTGTCAGTCCTATTTCTCTGGGGCCGTACTAGCTGGAGCAATACATGTTTGATAAAATCTGGCACTAAGCAGAGCTTCAACGATTGGCACGGCAAACGATTGAAAGTGTACTAAGATACGTTTCAAACGACGTTCCCCGGAACAAAATATTTGTTCAGGCAAGTGGATAAAATGTGCCCAGCTCCATAACTAAATGGTCAGCATACTGGCCTTCAGTACAGATGGTCCCGGTTTCTATGCCCTCCTAATCTAAGGACTTAAACTTCATCCTCCGACTCGGGGACTGGATATTTGTGTTCGTCTTAATACATACCACTTCCTTATAGGCTACACACAAAACTTCACTCTACCACCCACAGAAGCACGCAATAGTGAATACATCCCTCTTTATTTTTGACTTTTGCATCCGGGAGACAGTAGGTTTGAACCTCACTGTCGGCAGCCCTGAAGATAATTTTCCGTAGTTTCTCATTTTCACACCAGGCAAATGCTGGGGTTGTAACTCAATTAAGGCCACGGCCGGTTACTCCCCACTCCTAGGCCTTTCCTATCCCATCGTCGCCGTAAGACCTATCTGCGTCGATGCGACGTAAAGCAAATAATAATTAAAAAGTAAAAAAGCAATAATAATATCTTCTACTTTCGTTACACACAGACTCTGCGGAACGTTCCCTTTGTTTCATGAGGGAAGAATTCATTTAATGGAAAACCTGAAGGACAGATAAAGTATTATAGGACTACATCTACGTATATTTACAAATAACCTGCAAAAGGTATTTTTTTCCCGGCCTTTTTTCTGTATTTATTCTGGTCGGCAATTGACCTATATTAGGACCATATTTACGGCCGGATATCGTTTATGACATCAACCCCATCTGGAGGAATGTATTCGCTGTTAGGTGTTTCCATGGTGGTCGGCAGTGTAGTATGTTGTAACTTATGTAGGTGAACAGAAGTGTATTCAGATGACTAAAACACCCACTCCCGGAGTTAGTGTAATTAATCATACACTGTCAGAATCCCCGCCCCGACAGGAATCGAACTCGGAGCCAGTAACCTGACCACTCGTATAAGGAACCAGACAGCCTACGAACGTTACTGACGATAGCAAATTTATCAAGTAAGCTTATGTACACTTATCTGAAAACGTCAAAGTAACTTACTCCTGTTAGGCGGACTAAAATTTACACTAAATTAACAGGTAACTTTACGTGTCGTTAATACTGAATAGGGCCTATGATCTGTACAATCCTCTTTATAGGCAAACATAATTTAAATCCTGATATTTACTGTCGGAAATTAAAAAAATAATTATAATCTTGTTAATAACTACAAAATATGGAATGAAACTAAAATTTATCTCCTTATTCAAATCCTGAAGAGACATTAGACCTATCTGTCCATCTGAAGAGAAATCCCGCAAATCGTAAGCTATCACTGCTCAATGCAGATTAATATTCGCAACTATTGTTTCGTTCTTCTGTTAATCTCAACGAATGACAAAATGTATGTCATTACAGAAAACAAGAAAACTATAACTTACCATTTTTCGTGGCTGCCAATTACGTTCCCTTAGCCACAGATACTACCGTCTTACGTGGAATCTCAACAACAGGGATATGGTTTTTCCTTTTGAAAATCTCACATGGATTGGTCATGATTCGTACCGCTGGCATCTCAGTGTAGGATTGATTGATTGATTGATTGATTGATTGATTGATTGATTGATTGATTGATTGATTGATTGATTGATTGATTGATTGATTGATTGATTGATTGATTGATTGATTGATTGATTGATTGATTGATTGATTGATTGATTGATTGATTGATTGAAGATATATTTATTCTGGTAAGATTAAGGCTGGGTGGTCATTCAAACCAAATTAATGTAAGCCTTGCCGGACTGAGTAGTTTAGGCTATAGAGCGCTGGCCTTCTGAACTCAAGTTGGCGGGTTCGATCCCGGATAAATCCGGTGGTAATTGAATGTGCTCAAATACGTCAGCATCATGTCGGTAGAATTCCTGCGGGACAAAATTTCGTAACTTCGGCGTCCCCGAAAGCCGTCAAAACTAGTTGGTGTGTCGTAAAACAAACAGCATTATTAAATAGACCCTAATGGTGTTGGCTTTACATTCTACTAAATACTTGTATGACTTTCGGAGATGCCGAGTTGCAGGAATTAGGTCCCGCAGAAGTTCTTTTACGTGCCCGTAAATCTACCGACATGAGGTTGATGTATTTGAGCACCTTCAAATACCACCGGACTGACCCTGGATCAACATTCTGAGCCACTCAGCTCGGCAATAACATTATTAACAAAAGGCTACATATTATACTGACAAACACTGTAACAAAAACTTTCCTTATCATTTGATAACGCAGATGTCACATAAGTATTTAATTATTAGTGAAAACCTACCACCTGTTTTCCAGTCAATGACCGGGTCAGGGATGTAATGAATGATGCCGATATAGGCTATTAGTACGATGGGGTCGCCACTCCCAAAGTGACTTATTAATGAGTGATAGATGCTATGAAATGAGTATTGAGAGTGTTGCTGGAATGAAAGATGACAGGGAAAACCGGAGTACCCGGAGAAAAACCTGTCCCGCCTCCGCTTTGTCCAGCACAAATCTCACATGAAGTGACCGGGATTTGAACCACGGTATCCAGCGGTGAGAGGCCGACGCGCTGCCGTCTGAGCCACGGAGGCTCCCTTAATTATTAGTATCCGATATAAATTAAGTAATTTTCACACAGGATACAAAATGTGAACTAATACAGATATTAAACTAACTGTGTTTAAACGGTCCGCCTCCGTGGTGTAGTGGTTAGTGTGATTAGCTGCCACCCCCGGAGGCCCGAGTTCGATTCCTGGCTCTGCCACGAAATTTGAAAAGTGGTACGAGGGCTGGAACGGGGTCCAATCAGCCTCCCAACTCAGCCATCCTGGAAGTTGTTTTCCGTGGTTTCCCACTTCTCATCCAAGCAAATGCCGGGATGGTACCTAACTTAAGGCCACGACCGCTTCCTTCCAATATTCCCATCCCCCCACAAGGCCCCTGTTCAGCATTGCAGGGGTGGCCGCCTAGGCGAGGTACTGGTCATCCTCTCCAGTTGTATCCCCTGACCGAGAGTCTGAAGCTCTAGGACACTGCCCTTGAGGCGGTAGAGGTGGGATCCCTCGCTGAGTCCGAGGGAGAAACCGACCCTGGAGGGTAAACAGATAAAACGTCTTTTTAACCATAAGCCCATTATTGTCTTATAGTAGATTCTTCTTCTTCTTGGTCTTTACTATAAATTCTATACAGTTGATTCTTCTCCTTCTCGGTCGTTTTCCAATTCCTTGAGGTCTGCACGATGTGTGGCTTAGCCCAGATCAAGGGCCCGAAGCCTTTCCTAACGCCAACCTTATGTGGAGTGATGAATTCGCTGTTGAATGTTTCTGACAGTAAGGCGCCTATGTTGTGCTGCGTGTAAATGAATACCTGTATTAAGATAAACACAGATACTCAGCCCCCGAAGTAGAGGAATTAGCCAGACTAAGCTAAAATCCCCGTTACGATTGAGAATCGAATGCGAGGCTCTCTGAACAGAAAATGACTACGCTGACCATCAGCCAAAGAGCCAGACATAATTAGGAATGTAAGACAATTAAATGACAGTGAAATAATTAAGACGCAAGTGTAAAATGCGCGATGTGAATTTGTATGTGTGAATTAGTGATTACTGTTAACAAAAACGATTATATTTATATTTAATTTTCCAAACGGTAGGTTCAAATGAGCAGAATTTACAAGTGATAATTACACCGGGCTGTTGACCATGATGTCGTAAAAGTAATTACAACTTTGACGCGAAGAGGAGTGAAGAAGTGTCGGTTTTCTGAATAACAAAATATGCTCCCCATACTTGAGCAACAAATGGTTTTATCCACCCCTCCTCTCCCTTTGGCGCACCACTCCCTATCGAGAAGAAAATATATAGGCTTGTATGCGGTTCATTAGTCGCTGTAGGTACCTAAACGTTAGAGAGTCTTTGTTTGACGTACGGTATTAGCAGGGATGAAGAGGTTGAGTTACCACGAACCCATCAGCTGGGAGCCATGGAGCCGAGCAAGAAAACCAAGTGACACAATTCGAACAGTAACATTATCACAAGTGTGTGTGTCGGCGGGGGGGTTTGAGCTAATATTTAGAAGTCCTAGGTTGAAATTTTGCCACTGATAGTGACTTTTCTGAGCGTAGTTTCCCTTGGTGTTTCAAACTCGTACCCAAGAAAACTGCTAACAGATCCCGTCATCTCCGAAAACCGTAAAAGTAGTTAATGTGATGTTAAAAAGTACCAAGTCAACATGTGTAACACAGTTTGCACCCCGTACCCCAACAGGGTAGGCAGAAAGCGGTATTGAAAAAAAAGGAAGGAGATGTAGAAGAAGAAGAAGAAGAAGAAGGAGAAAAATGGGTTAACAAATAGGAATGAAGGAGAGGACAGAAGAAGGAGGAAAGACTGATGGGTTTTATGAAAATATTGTCAAATTACCCTTACTTCACAATCGACAAGATCCATCAGTCTCTCAAGTATAGACTACTCGCGTTACTTGGAATCGAAGTTAATATAAACGTGTAGCAGACATTAACGTTATACCCCCGCCCCATCTCCCCTTCGAGCTGTCCCGCCTGCCTTCGCTCGCACTCAACCTTATCCTTTAATTTAAAATTAATATCGAAACGGGTGGGTTTTGCACTAGCAGTAGTTGAGGCGGGAGCGAGCAGCAGGCGCCCGGAGGAAATGAGGGAGGTGCGTTACAGACGAGGAAGGTGCATTCAAATGATTTCATATTTCATAACTTTAGAAGAAAGTGGAAGATTACGGGGAAGTCCTGTGTTCTCAAATGAAGCAAAGCCTCATTCCATGGAACAGTCCTTATATGAAGAATCCTTGACTGCGCAACTTCTCAAAAACAATGCAGTGAAATGTAGGGAGAGGCTTAAGATGGAAAAGTGAAGTCAATGGGGTGCATTTTGATTTTATACAACATGGAAAAGAATAAAATAAGATGGTCACTTGTAGAAGATTGTGCAGAGATGGACAAGGTGATGCACGTGTAATGAACTAGTATAACTTGGAAACAATTCTCTAACCCATGGGTAAACAATGAAACTATCGAGTTCGATTATTATTATTATTATTATTATTATTATTATTATTATTATTATTATTATTATTATTATTATTATCATCATCATGGTGGGAAAGATTGGAAAGAGGCTCTTCTGAGGGCTTTTGCAGGCCTACTTCCAATTGCAGCTCTTCTGCCCATCCCCGCACAACGCGAAACCAATCGAGCCGTTATTAAAAGCCGACAACTTCTTTTTTTTTTTTTCACATTCTCAACTCTCTAGTTAAAGGGAAATTTCAAGGGAGAGAAATGTATTGTATAAAATTACACCATTTTATGAACTAGCACCCGTTAATTTTGTAAATATTCACATTATATTCATTGGCTAAACAATAGAAAGGGTGGGCGACGTCTGCCGCGGATGGAACTGCGCGTTAGTGTGGTGTATCACAGTATTGTGTGTGTGGTATGTGAATTACAGAAATATTGAAGACACCATAAATGCTCAGCGCCCGACCCAAGGAAATTAACTGTTCACGATTACAATCCCTCGATTTGGCCGGGAATCGAACCAAGAGCCCCACTGACCAAAGGCCAAGTCGTTGAACTCTCAAGCATGCAACCGGACATCAGTGTTGTTGAATTCATCGGTCAGTAAAGTTGTGAAAACATCTTCAAATTTGGTCACTTGTTTGAAATTGGCTGCCATGGAAACTGAATGCGTTGGCTAAGCTGTCCGTGTGTAGGCTATACTGTTATTCTCTTACACAAAAATGCCCTACCGAAGGAATAATACAAGAGGAACTATTGCGGAAATACTGCTATTATTACTACCACTCATGATAATAATAATTATAATAACAATTACAACCACCCTTTCGCTACAAAAAGACGGACGTCGCAATTTTTGTCTTGAAGGGCTTTTCTTTAGTGTGAGTGAGAGTTAATTCATTAACAGGAGACTCTTGTATTTTGGCTCTACTACCTACATATGCAGGCTACGTCTACACTCCTATTCGTCGAATGTACCAGAAGAGCTTATAACCAATGGCTCTACGCTGTCAGCATATGCTAACATCGGAATGTACATCTGCGTTCACATACCTTCCACATCCCTGTACCTTAAGATGAAGTTCTCCAGGCAAATTACCTTGACTGCTGACCATGTTCCCATAATCAATGGAGGAAGCTGTGCCACTGGATTATGACGACCTATTTTGAACATCTTGCCGGCAATGTCTAGGTTTTGAACCACTGCCAACAAGGTGAGAAACTGAAAAAAATAGTAGTTCTCAGGAATGCTGTACACATGTACATTCGATCAAGAAAAATGATCGCATGATACTGTATGCGTTCTTCGCAGATATACATTCCTCAGAAACAATTAAACCTATTGATATAATGTTTGTTGTCGGTATGTACATGGTTTGTATCTACATGGCATGTGAATTTATATTTTGGTAATTTCAATTAAATCTGGTAATGTTTTAAATGCGAAGAACATACAATACCATGCTTCCATTCTTTTCTTGAGCTACGATATATGTCATTACAAGAGGAGTTAAGTATAAGGTGAAAAGACACCAACCTAAGGCTATTATTTTCGAGTGAAATGGATTTGAGAGGAAGGGAAAGAAATTGTTTACACTGAGCCGTGACATCAGAGAGCGAAGCAAAGTTATGACTGAGAGCTCAGCATGTCGACCTACAACTGGCGGCGTGTCAACAATAGGCAGCCTCAGGGCAACACACTGCGGGTTGCCTATACAGAGGGCACCCAATGAAACAGCGGGCCGTGGGGGCGACATGCAAGTGCAGGGCACGACTAACGAGGATTACGTCCCACAGTGAGGTCGGGAAAGCACAAAGTTTTTGATATAACTGAAAGCACCACACAACGTCTAGCTCACATGAGCTATATCACATATCCTTGTCCTAATGAAAACGATAGAAAGTGTGCCGGTAAATGGTACAAAAAGCATCTGCCTCTAACAGGTAGAAGACGAATAGGAGATATGGGTTACATTTCACACAGTGATCGTCATAGTTCGAAAAATCCCAGGTACAAGGTTTTAACTTTGTCCATAAGCAGTGAATGAAGATGGATTAGCGAACGTGAGCTCTGCTTTCATGTCCATTGTCCACTGATATGTTTGTACTGTTTAAATAATGTCGTCGGGCATATTTATCCACTCCGTTTGGTTCACTATATTTTGAGTACACTATTTTCTAGTCCACAAAGAATTATAATATCAAGTCAAACCATTCTTGAAAATTAATACAGCGCTTCCCCGCGTTGCTAGGTCAATATGATCTTGGAATGATCTGATGCAAAATTATGGCAGAGTTGATTTATTCTAAGAAAAGTAAACCAATGTTCCATTTCAGTCATTACACATATACCTTTTATTCATTCATTCATTCATTCATCCAGTACTGACGGTTCACGACGATATTGGCGATGCGATCAGCGCAGCTCCTGCAATACAAGGTTAACAACAGTGATTTACTTTGATAACATATACAAGTACTGAAATATTGAACGAGAGACCATCAGCATGGAGCAGGTGTGCAAGGACAAGTAAAGAAGATGAGGACCAACTTAAGGCGCCGCGCAGAATCAAATGTAGAAGAACTTCCAGCACAACATATATGAATGACTTCACGAGACGTGCAGGACGAGGAATAGCTTTTGATGTTGACAGATAGCAATATCTTGCGACTACAGATCAATCGAAATCAAAATAGAAGACGATCTACCAACTCCGCATAATTGGAACGTATTGACATTCTCGATGAATACCGAGTTACCTCTGCTCAGGACAGGTTTCTTTTGCACGATTCTGAGTCGTAAATTAAGAGCAGCATTCTAATTTTGCAGCAACTGCAAATCTCAGGCAGCTCAGCCGAATAATGTTAAGATGGAACATTAAAGGAGCACCAAAAATTCATGGAACTCTTTGCGTTTCATGGAATTTTCCATGGGCACATTTTCCCATTTGTAAAACCAATGACTCCGCGGAAAACGGAGAATATGTAGGTCTACCGACTGCTGTACGAAGATGTTATCATTAAAGCTACATACATACATCTTCATTATACAGACTAGTGTTATGACTTTCTGCTCGCTGTCTTCAAGCCTCTGTGAATTTACTAAATTCCGCCACAATCCTCTATATGTAACTAGCTCTGTGGCCTCGTTTAGATCTATACCTCATATCCTTAAATCATTAGAAACTGAGTCGTCTTTGTCCCTGTCTCCTTCACTTACCTCTATGTCCATTACTATTATACAGTACTCCTAAGTAACCTATCCTCCTCCTTTCGCCTCGCATGCCCCTACAACCGAAACCAGTTAATGCATACACTTTCATCAATCGAGTTCATCCCTAACTTAACACTTATCCCCTTACTCCGAGTACACTCCTGTCATTGCTCCTACCTCTTTATGCCAGCGATCATTCGCGCTACTTTCATTTCTGCTAATTCTCCCAGCATTCACTTCCGCAAAACAAAGTTGGTCTGAAAACAGATCGATGTAAAGATAGTCCTTCCGGTAGTCGACTTATTTCTTGCAGAATACTGTTGATCGCAATTGCGAGCTCACTGCATTAGATTTACTGCAATTTGATTCAATCTCACTTGCTATACTGCCATTCTGGGAGAACACACATCCTAAATACTTGAAATTATCTACCTGTTCTAGCTTTGTATCCCCAATCTGACATTCAATTCTCTGACATCAGTTTAGACTTGGAAAGGCTTATTTTCGAACCATACTCATTACACCTATTTCCAACTTCGAAGATATTAGACTGCAGGCATTCGATACAATCTGCCATTAAGACCAAGTCGTCAAAGTAGGCCAGACTGCTTACTATATTATCACCTAATTAAATCCCTCCATTCCACTTAATACCTTTCAGCAGATGATCCATGTATACCTTGAACAACAAAGGCCTACTTTCACTGTAAATTCTCAGATTTATCTTAAGCCATAAGAGACATCGACGTCGACCATCAGCGACTTAATAACTACTTGAAGAATTCCCGCCTCCTTAAACACTCTAAAATTCAAGCAAACATTGTTAGCTCTCAAAAATTGTTGACTACCCCACGAGATTAAACTATTCCTCCTGATATACTGAACGGCAGAGTAATTCCATTCAGACAAACTGTGAGAAATACTGGAATGACAATGAACGAAACTTTAAAATAGTCTGAACATATTAAACGTGTTTGTAAAAAGCTATTTTCGATGCTTCATTCTCTTAAATGAAACAGCAATATTTTGAAATGTAACGTGAGATTGAAACTCATACAATGACTAGTTCTTCCGATCCTCGACTACTGTGAACTTATTCTTGTAAAATAAACAAAGAAGCAGGCTTTGAAATTTCAGCGAGCACTTACTTGTTGCCTTAGATTTTAGTTTTTTACAATTTTGCTTTACGTCGCACTGACACAGATAGATCTTATGGCGACGACTGGACAGGAAAGGGCTAGGAGTGGGAAGGAAGTATCCGTGGCCTTAATGACGGTACAGTCCCGACATTTGCCTGGTGTGAAAATGGGAAACCACAGAAAACCATCTTCAGGGCTGACGACAGTGGGGTTCGAACCGCTATCTCCCGGATGCAAGCTCACAGCTGTGCTTCCCTAACCCGATTGGATACGAAAGGGCTAGGAGTGGGAAGGAAGTATCCGTGGCCTTAATGAAGGTAAAGTCCCGGCATTTGCCTGGTGTGAAAATGGGAAACCACAGGGCTGACGACAGTGGGGTTCGAACCCGCTATCTCCCGGATGCAAGCTCACAGCTGCGCTTTCCTAACCGCACGGCTAACTCGCCCGGTGTCTTGGATTGATTTACAATCTGAGTTATGGTACATATGTCACCCCAAAATATCACGCTTTTTCATGGCTGAAACCTGACAAACGACGAACGTATCACATACAGACACTGAAGGCAGACCACAATACATTTTCATTCCAACTTAAGTTGGTACTTGTCCTCCTTTCACAGCAGTAATAACCGCTCTGGCTTCTACCTTTGTATTCCTGTTCACCGATCCTCTATGTAGCCTACATCAATTATTTTGTTGTGACGGTTTCCAGACTTTGGAATTCCCTCCCTGTCAGTGACAGAGATACCACATCATTACCACTTAAGACCGCTGACCGAGACTGCCTGCTGAATGAAGCTGACTGATTTGTATAACTGGATGATTGAATGACTGTGCATTAGGAAAGTGCATTGTATTGTGTAGTTTATTTACTACTAGCTGATGTACCCGTGCTTCGCTACGGGAATCTAAGAAAGACTGTCTTTGTGGTTTTCCTAACTACATTTAGTTAACTTAGGCCATTACATAAACGTCAGTAAGAATGTAGTCCGACTCGTTGGCTGAATGGTCAGCGTACTGGCCTTCGGTTCAGAGGGTCCCGGGTTCGATTCCCGGCCGGGTCGGGGATTTTAATCTTCATTGGTTAATTCCAATGGCCCGGGGGCTGGATGTTTGTGCTGTCCCCAACATTCCTGCAACTCACACACCACACATAACACTATCCTCCACCACAATAACACGCAGTTACCTTCACATGGCAGATGCCGCCCACCCTTATCGGAGGGTCTGCCTTACAAGGGCTGCACTCGGCTAAAAATAGCCACACGAAATTATTATTATTAGTAAGAATGTAGGGATTAAAAGCAATGTTATCATATAAAATGCTCGCTCAAATGAAAAACTGCACATTTTCTCGCTTTTAACGAACAGTAGGCCTACTACGATGCCGATCTAACAGTCCAAAGTTCCAGTGCTGGTATGACCAGGCCGCAGACAGCCGTGAACACTACTCTGCCATTGTTCTGTTAAATATATACACTGCTCATTCCAATCAGTGCCTCAGGGTAGGGATTGAATAGCTCGAATGCTATGATGAACCAGTTTGTAACGTACCAGTAGTATCAGAAAATGTATGAACCAGTGGAATGGCATGCTTAAGAAGAAAGTTATCTAACTTCCCAGCTACTTCCCGCCAATATTCAGGCAGGCTGTTATACTCGGTACGACAGGGCGAGTTGGCAGTGCGGTTAGGGGTGCGCAGCTCTGAGTTTGCATTCGGGAGGTAGTGGGTTCCAAGACCACTGTTTGCAGCCTTGAAGATTGTTTACCGTTGTCTCCCATTTTCACACCAGGCAAATGCCGGGGCTGTACCGTAATTAACGCCAGGGCCGCTTCATTTCCACTCCTAGCCCTTTCCTACCCCATTGTCGCCATAATACCTATCTGTGTCGGTGTGACGTAAAGCAATTAAAAAAAAATACTCGGTATACAGCAGTAATCCCATCTATCGCACATGACTGGCAACAGAAGACACTAAGCACATCACAACAAACAATGGTCAATGTAATGTTATTGTTGTTCAATGTTATGAGCTTTCTGTATTCTAGGCCTTCACATTTAGTTTTATTTCAACTCTGTGATATTAGGGCGTCTTACGAAATTATTTATAGCGTAGACTGTAGTTCTTTATTTCCCGACTTTACATAACGATTTTCAGTAAATTCTGTCTACCCATTTTTCTCGTGCTTTGGCATTACATGGGCGCCCGCAAGGGGGGGCAAGGGGGGGGCGCTTGCCCCCCTCCCTGGAATTCTAAAAAGTTGATGTTCAATTGTTTAATATCATACCGGATTATTTCATAAACTGAACCTACTGACAGTCATCCAGCATCTGTTATATTCGCAAATTTCTGTAAACAATTTAATGTTGCTGACGTTATATTGGTATTTATATTCAAGAAAATTGTTAATGAGCCTCCCCTTGGAAAAGATCCTGCGGGCGCCCATGGGCATTGATATGGTCTTAGCAACAAAAGTACGAATTCATGAATATGTCTGTCATCGTAGCCGGTACGGTAAAAATGTATAAGACATAAATGATTGGAAATTTAATACTATATAACTTAAGTGATGTATTATTTTTCGATAGGACCACTAATAACACAAATATTTCAGAATTAAATTTTAGGTCATCCCCTAAACTACCATTCCACTCAGTGTGCATAAAATTATTTACAGCCTAAATTGTAGCGACTTATTTCCCAATCTTGCATACCGATTTTCATGAAGATAGGACCACTAATAACATACAAAATTGAGTATTCAAATTTAGGCCTTCCCCTAAACTACCATTTCTTTTAGCGCGAATACGTTTCTTTATTACGTAGATTGTAGTGACTTATTTCTCGACTTCGAATACCGATTTTCATTAAGATAAGACCACTAATAGCATAAATATTTGAGAATTAAATTTTATGCCTTCCCCTAAACTACTATTTTTCTCAGCGTGAATAAGATTATTTATATCCTAGATAGAAGCGACATATCTCCCAACATTACATACTGATTTTAATTAAATTTTCTTCAGCCGTTTTCTCGTGATGCGTGTATGGACAGACAGACAGACAGACAGACAGACAGACAGACAGACAGACAGACAGACAGACAGACAGACAGACAGACAGACAGACAGACAGACAGACAGACAGACAGACAGACAGACAGACAGGAATTACGGAAAAGTAAAAATTGCATTTCCTTGTTACTGTGGACATGACCGATACAGAAATACCATTCTTTTCAAATTCTGAGCAATGTACAGACAAAACTCTTATTATATACATAGGCCTAGGCTATGGATATAGCCTATTATTATGTACTTTAAGCTCTGCTCCTACAGTGGTTAAGTGTGAGAGAGGGCCAATGGCCCTAACTACGCCACATACAGTACAAAGGCATAGGCCTAGTCTAATAAATAACTAAGAAATATTTTCTAAGCCTCTCTCGCAATTATGACCTCTTCTTCTTCTTCTTCTTTTCCTTCTGCCTTCTCCAAATCGTGGTGTTTTCACGGGTTTAGTCTAATTTATACATGTTTACTTGGCCAGTTTTATGGCCGGATGCCCTTCCCGACGCAAACCCAAATTGAGGGATGTATTAAACTATTTATGTTGCGGTTTGCAGCACGGTGTGATGTGTGTAAAAGACACGGTGTGCATTGAGACAAAGGGCCAGTCCCGTGGTGTGAGGCCAGTGTGCCTGCTAATAGAAAACTTGAATTTTCCGGGTGCGTTTTTCAAGGATTTTAATTCTACACTGGAGGCTGGAGTGGAGTCTACTCAGCCTCGTGAGTCGTTTTCAGGAGATGACTAGTATTATGAGAGACAGGGAACGCGGTCTCGAAAGTCAAGAAATATGGTTGACGATATCGTGACGCTATTCACGGGCACTCTACTATCCGCAGGCAATCTGGCTAGGCAGCCTATGTCTCAGTAAGCCAAGACATAAAATGGGCTTATGTGCTACAGTTTTCTTTAATTAGGGCAAACGCAAATACCCAGTCCACGAGCCAGAGGATTAAACAAGACGCAGCTAAAATCCCCTGCCGAGAATCAAACATACTGTAATACGCTAAAAATTCAATCAAAGAATTCAATATCCCAACATTCGATCCATCTACCATTTAAAACTTGCAGTGCATTGGATAGGGCAGTAAATGTTTCAGTACCAACAGAGGATGAAGCGGTAAACTGTCGGACGCCTTACTGTCTACAGCCGTATTTCAGTTACTGCATATCCACCAGTCCAATGCACTCTCCTTGGGATGCTACAGAGCAAATTAGCTATGGCTTAGTCTATGGCTTTAAGTTGGTAATCGCTCGGCTTAATAGAGTAGGGCTACTTGATTTGTTCCTCTAGAGACATGTATTAATAAGTTATTTCCTAACGAAACTAATTTGGCTATATTTTCGATGTTCTTCAAACTGAGGATTAGGCTTCTTCGTTAGCCTATTTTCAGTAGTATTGGCGTAATAAGAAAATGCTCCACTCTACTAATTTATGACATTGTTGTGATATACATGTATGTGCGTGTGTGTATAGGCCTACTACTTAATTGGCGAACTGAATTCCAATTATTCAATTTTTATCTTTTTACGATTTGCTTTACAGTACGTCGCACCGACACAGATAGGTCTTATGGCGACGATGGGATAGGAAAGACCTAGGAGTGGGAAGGAAGCGGCTGAGGACTTAATTAATGTACAGCCCCAGCATTTACTGGTATGAAAATGGAAAACCACGTAAAACCAGGGCTGCCGACAGAGGGGTTCGAACCTACTATCATCCGGACGCAAGCTCACAGCTGCGTGGCTCTAACCGCACGACCAACTCGCCCGGTAATTATTTATTTTTATCAATTGCAATATTGTGAGCAGAATTAATGTGAGCAATTGTGTTGTTACGTGTACCGACTCGAAAAAAGGAATGAGTGCATGGTATTGGATGTTCCTCACATTCAGTATTTTATAAGATTTAATTATTATGAAAATATAATTATCCGGGCTGAGAGGCTCAGACGGTTGAAGCGCTGGCCTTTTGACCCCAGAATGGCAGTTTCGATCCAAGCACAGTCCGGTGTTATTTGAAGGTGCGCAATTACGGGCATGTCGGCAGATTTACTGGGACGTAAAAGAACTCCTGCGGGACAAAATTCTGAACTTCGACGTCCCCGAAAGCCGTTATTGGCCTGCCAGCGCGATGGACTAGACCGGTCAGAGCTGGACTGAAGTGCTCTTAATAAATAGTTGACACTGGTTTACGAAAGCAGGCCACATTGTTTTCCACTCCTGGCGTCCAATCGAATGATTTGTATCTGCTCACTGGTGTATGTGATATCTCACAGGAAGCGGCCAGTTCAATGGTTTGCAATACGCACGCGCGTCGCACGCTACGGGCACAAGCTCTGGGTGGTGGCGGGCCATTTCAAGTCAAGTTGGCTTTTCACACGCAATGACAACAATTCGGCTTGCCTCTCGATTGATGAACTGTGGCCCTTCCAACAACCCCTCTTTCTCCCCTCCAGCGAGCGCGTTCCGTTCAGCAAGTTTCTCCCGCCGGAAGGGCCGCTGCACGATGTACCCGTGACGTCATCAGTGTTCAGGTTGTTCGCAGTATGCATATTTGCACCAACCTCACCTCGTGGAGATCCTCCATTTTTCTTTGCTAGTTATCTAACGTCACATTGACACTAAACATTATCTGCGACACTAAGGTAGTGAAGGGGTAGGATCGGGAACTACCGGGCGAGTTGGCCGTGCGGTTAGGAGCGCGCAGCTGTGAGCTTGCATCCGGGAGATAGTGGGTTCGAATCCCACTGTCGGCAGCCCTGAAGATGGTTTTCCGTGCTTTCCCATTTTCACACCAGGTAAATGCTGGGGCTGTAACTTAATTAAGGCAACGGCCGCTTCCTTCCCATTCCTAGGCCTTTCCTATCCCATCGTTGCCATAATACCTATCTGTGTCGGTGCGACGTAAAGCAAAATAGCAAAATAAAAAATGGTGAACTACGGAAAACCATTTGTAGGACCTCAATATGCCTTTGTTAGCGGGACTTAGTGTTTACAGTGCACTATGTCTTCTAGTATGGGCTAGAACAATCTTGTTACTTTCATTGATCTGTTTCAGCTCTATCCTTGGCTTTGACAAAATGAAAGTGACTGAGGTATGAGTGATGCTAGTAATGCCATTCCTTCTGCAGCCAGTCCCTGCTATGAATGGTGTGAAAATATTGCTCATAGGGTCGGCTGGTGCATGCATTTCAGTGGGCTTGGCAAACTGATATGTAATAGCAACTTCTGGCTCGGCGAGGAAAGCAACGGGAAACGACCTCACTCCTCATTTCCCTAGTACGCCTCTTCAGTGATGCCTAGGCCATCTATGACAGCTGATGGTGGAGCTGTTGAGGATCCAACCAGCCTTCGGGCTGAGGACTAAACACGCACACAGGACCTCAATTCTAAGGTTTGAATCGCCGGCTCCAGCTTACAGCTACCGAACCGCTCAGCCAATTCGCTCGATTATGTGCTCGCTTACTTTCTAGTGCAGTAGTTTGAAAATCCACAGCCTGTTTGCAGTAATTCGACCGGGTCAGGAATGGAATGAATGAAGACCCCATCTAAGGCGAGGTTAGGAAACGTGCCGGCTGCCGAAACCTCTTGCACTCCTTTGGGGCGATGATTAATGAATGACAGATGAAATGAAATGATATTAGAGAGCGTTCCTGGAATGAAACATGACAGGGAAAAACGGAGTACCCGGAGAAAAATCTGTCTCGTCTCCGCTTTGTCCAGCACAAATCTCACATGGAGTGACAGGGATTTGAACCACGGAACACAGCGGTGAGAGGCCGGCGCGCTGCCGTCTAACCCACGGGGGCTCAGTGCAGTAGTTAGCAGACGAAAATTCCTACAGCTCTTAAGGGTAAGTTGCTCTCCTTCTTTACAATGTCTCTTTACAATTAACTTCTTTCGAGGGAGTTGGCCGGGCAGTAAGGGTCGCGCAGTTGTGAGCTTGTATTCGGCAGATAGTGGGTTCGAATCCCACTGTCGGCAGCCCTGAAGATAGTTTCCCTAAGTTTGCCATTTTCACACCAGGTAAAGGCTGGGGCTGTAGCCCTACCTTAATTAAGACCAGGGACGCTTCCTTCCCACTCCTATCCCTTTCTATCCCATCGTCGCCATAATACCTATCTGTGTCGGTGCGACTTAAAAGAAAATTGCCTAGGTGGATACTCGGTTCCATATTTTGGAAATTTAATTAGTAAGTGCACGCCTAATGGAACTAGGATTAGGAAAATATACCCGTTTTCTTCACTCGAACATCTATTTTGGGTTTAAATGAATTAGGCTACCGAGGAAAGCAATTTCATGGAGAGCTGTAATGTAATCCCGACTGTATGGATGGTCAAGTCGTAACTTGGTAGACCAACATATTTTGCTCATAAAGTAGGCTATACTTCACCCATACTGGGTATGCCATGGACAAAATACATGTAGACCATAAGTTACTGCATATGAAGTAAGGCATTCTGGACTACCTCGATTTTTACCCCTTAAAACAACAACAACAATCATCATCATCATCCTCGTCATAGGCCCTACTAGATTTCTTTAGTGTGCAATTAGCAGTTTGTAACACAATACAATAAAGAGAGAGAAATTGGACCGCCATAATTCTGCTGAAAATGGAACAGCTTAAGGAACGTTTCAGGAGGGACGATGACATTTCTCTTACGTACAATATTATACTGTTGGGATCCCTGGCACCGCGTTAAAATAATTTACCCAGAACATAATCGCCAGTAAAACGTAGGTACTTACATTACATGAAATTTGACCGAAACTACAGTAGGTAAACCTTCTGAAGGTTGGTCAGAGTAGGCTGTTTAGTTTTGGCAATGCATTAATCGATGTTAATATGTGATGGGAATGTCATAACAATTTCGTGTGGCTCTTGTAGCCTGGGCGCAACCTTTCTTAGATATAGCCACCGTTTTCCACGTGAGCTACTGCGTGTAGCTCTGTTGTGCATTGTACTGAAGCGTAGAAAGAGCATAAACGGTCAGTCACCGAGCCACTGGAATTAACAATCAACGATTAAAGTCGACAAACCGACAGGAGTCGATCCTGGGTTCTCTCGGACCAAATGCTAGCAGGTTACCGCTCAGCCAAGAACGCGGACATGGAGATGGTGAAACAATGATTTAACACTAAACATGGAAGAAGGAAAAATCCAACCATTCAGAAAATAAAGATATCGGCTGAAGACTGGTAGGAAACCTAGTAGCCTACTCTCGGGTTCAGAAGAAAACATGAAACAGTAAACACGAGTAAGACGAGCGTGGTACAGATAAATTGTAACTATATCATTATCAACCAGGCAACAATATCACAGTAAACGATATTTACGTAGAGGAACTACGTAGTTAAGAATTGGCCGAAGAATTTTGTCGTGTGGAGACCCAGTGCACTGTAAACAACTTAATAATAATAATAATAATAATAATAATAATAATAATAATAATAATAATAATAATAATAATAATTGTACCGCATTCAAATTCAGCGCCTAAATGAACTCCTCTATTGGTAAAACAGTGAAACTGAAACTACACCAACTTGGAACATTAATCAGAAAATGTCACCACAGAAATACTATGTAACTTAATATTGTTATTGTGCACTTTCCTAAACTGAGTGAATTTCTCCTTGTTTTGTTTGCCTTCCATCAAGAAGTTTGAACATTCTTCTACAGATGACACTACTAAAAACTATGGTCATGCAACCTGGTGCAAGGTGGAAGAACTTATAATTTAAAGAAGTTTTGTATTTCTAAGTGATTTTTTTACTGATTGATGTTCATTTATTTTTGGGTTGGCAATATTTCTTTTTCCTTTCCGCCAGTTTTGAATCTGGCCAATGAAATATTTCTGTAATTAATTTTCAGCCTATCACAGGCTTCTTGTTCGATTTTGAGTGTTACTTTTCAACCTGCCTATAAAATTGAGAGGGTGTGGCTGGTTTAGTCTTGAATGATCCCGAACCTTCCCTGAGGGTTTATAAGCTGCGGCTTTTCTCGTTTCTTGGCCAATTCATCGTCATCTTTCTGAGTGTGCGTGTTAAGCAGGAGGCGGGCGGCCTCTTTCGTCGGCAGCTAGAACAGATACAAGGCAATGGCCACATAATTATATCTTTCTTGTTGTAGCTACCTCCGCAGATTATTCCAAGGGGAAGGTCCGAATCTTTAACCATGTAACCTACGTTTCTAAAATGTAAATTTCTTCCGGCTAGTGTACAAATTTCATCAAATCTTTAACTGTTAATCGGGGATAGAGAGTGATGTACCCTCTCGAACTCCCCTTCATCTTGGTTTGAGGTGACTTCTTTTTGTAACGGTTTCCTTCTCTAATGTGTTAAAGTCGTTTCTATACGAGTCACCTCAGTAGTTTGGGAATAGCCCCTGTCTCAACGGCCTAGAGCCCTTTAGGATTTTAAGTGTTTGTTATCTTGGAACGCAGCGCGCGCCTCCATTCATTTTGTGTTTGGGCCAGTTATTTAACCTGTTATGTTTACATAAAGGCCCGGTAGGTTGGGTACTAAATACCCCTGTATAAAATCATTTTTAATTTATAAGTTGTGCCTTGAGAGGCCAGTGATTGTAAATTGATGTTGCCTCGAGTAGGCTTGGAAGACTGAGAGCCTGTTAGCTCTTTTTCAGAGCTTCGTAACTGTAAAGAGTGCCTCTGGAAGGCCAGATATCGAAGTTTGGGAGCAAGTGCTCTGTGAATTAGGGGATTTCTGTCCTTGAATAAATTTGTGCTCTTTTGTAAATTTGAGCTGGGAGCTCAGAAATCGTAAAACGTGGGGCTTGAAGCCCAGGATCTGCAAGATTCACTAATCTTGGATTTTCCTAACTGTTATTGTACCTGATGTTTCATTGTTATGAAAAATGGTTAAGTTTGAAGTTCTAAAATAAATATAACATTTGTTAAAGTTTCAAATCTATTCCTGACGTCGTAGTTAGACCCATTCAAGCCCGCACCTTTTTTCACCTCTGCGTTCCACAGATACCCCGGAATAATAATAATAATAATAATAATAATAATAATAATAATAATAATAATAATAATAATAATAATAATAATAATAATAATAATAATAATAATAATAATAATAATAATAGACTAATAATAATAATAATAATAATAATAATAATAATAATAATAATAATAATAATAATAATAATAATAATAATAACGGTATTCGTTGTAAGTCCCTTTAACTACCAGGGGATTTATGAGACGGCAGAATTCTGGAATTTTGGATTGCTGAGGGGCTCTTGTACGTAACCTATATATGAGTGACATGGATTTCTTACATTAAAGCGGCTATAATACTGTACGTCTGCATCAAGATGAGCTATGCATGTTTCCATCTTCAAAATTTCACCGACCTAGGGACACAATAAGATAGCTCGCTCGTTCTGGTACGTGACTTATATTCGCAGTACTGATGGGTCTTTGTCATTCAGTAGAAGATGGTAGTTATGTGCACGGTATCATTTTTACGCCATTGAAGTTTGAGAAATATATCATTAACACTAAGAAACGGAACAAAAACGGAAAGTGATGTAAAAAAATAATTACGATAATGATTTTTACGTTGAGCACGAGGGTAAAGAGAGCGTTAAATTTACAAGTCGACTTACATATATCTGTTGATTAAAACATATTGCATGGAGGATTTCACGTCCTAACGTGTCACAGTAAATCAAAAATATGTCGTAGGCCTACCACAAGCACAGCTTCGTTCGTATGTCTAGGCACACTACATCGTGATGATGAACCTTCTTCTCCTACGCAAACATTCTGACTGTAGATATCGTTCACATCGGTACAACGTGATCCACTCGATGGATTATAGGAACATATATTTACTCCCAATGCCAGATACCACGTTTCGACCGCAGAACGCAGCACGAAACTTTCGAAGAGCGATTTGCTACTCATTTCGAAAGAGGAAGATAGCAAAGTTACTTCTATATACCTACATACAATTAATAATAACGTTATTGGCTTTACGTCCCAATAACTACTTTCACGGTTCTCATAGAGGCCGAGGTGCCGGAATTTAGTCTCGCAGGAGTTCTTTTACGTGCCAGTAAATCTACCGGCACGAGGCTAACGTATCTGAGCACCTTCAAATACCAGCGGACTAAGGCAGGATCGAACCTGCCAAGTTGGGGTCAGAAGGTCAGCGCCTCAACCATCTGAGCCACTCAGCCCGGAACATGCATACAATTTAAAGGATACTAGTTCCTTTGTAGTAATTGAAGTAGTAATAAATTCTGTTGATAATGAATAATTGTGAAATAATCAAGAGCTTTCAGAATTTTGTGTACCTACCTCGACACATTACTTTTGATAAAAATGTAAGCGTACTGACTTTTTCGCCCTAAATTCATAAATTCCTAAATTCCTTTGAAAGGTAATGTTTAACAATATTCTAACTGTTGGCCTCAACGTCTCCGCTGCTACTTAAAATACAACTTAGAATATAGGCCAAAGCTTTAATAATAAATGTATTCGATCGGTGTGGATTATAGCGTAGTTGTTTCACGGGTGAAATCAATAAGAGTGAAATCACTTCCTATTGCTGATGACATGAGAGCGCGATATCTGACCGCAAGGCATCCGTGAACAAGCGCTGTAGCTTACAGATGCTCCTCCAAGCCTAGATTACGGCCTAACTGCCCCGTAGATTAACCCTTCCCCAAGCCGTATTGCGGCCCGCATGAAACTGATCGATGCCCCTTCCCCACTGCACCCCGCGAAAAAACGGGTGGGAGAGACACTTTTGTTGTTTCCTATCTTTTAAAGCCAAAGGAAGGAACAGTCTATCTCCATAACATCCACGCGTGTTTGTCGGCACTTGGTTCTCCCCTCCCTGCTCCCTCTTGCCACGCCGTCAAGCCATCTCCTTCATCCCCCTCGACTAGACAGAGAGAACCTACCGAAAGTGGGGGGAGAGGGAGTTGAGTTTGAAATTCTGTGACGCAGTATGGGAGCCGCTCCAACCGCGGCCTCTGATTGGTCACCATCGATCTGTGTACCCCAGTTTCGCCCCGCCCCATCTCATGTTAACACCCTCCAGAAGCAGGGCCAAAACGCAAACCTCGCTCCGACGATCCATCAGAAGATTCATCCACCATCCGAACCTCCAAGTCGACGAGACACCGGAAAATGTGCGAGGTGACACCGGAGCAGGAAGGCAGGCAGCGTGTCACCGGAACTTCAGCAGTGACGCTTTTCGGGCTGGGAATTGTTACACTGTGGCGCGAGGCTTGCACTCAGGTGTGAAGTGTGGATTATTAACATAACAAAAGGTTCTGTTCTTGAAGATAGTCAAGTTATACTGTCAGCTAGCCAGAGTATGGCTGAATTAGCGTGATCTAGGCCTTCCACGTGCTAGTCGGACTAGCAGACACTAACACTGGACCGCCGTAGCCGCGAATTGCGAACCATGTTGGACATCAAGACATCAGCTGACTATCTCAGCAGGACGGGTACTTTCACCAACTTCTCCATGCTATTTGCTGGTAAATACCTTCACTGTATTATCTTCTTATTGCTATGTGTTGAGCACAACATTTTATCATTGTGTAAATTGTAGCATGGTTGATAAAGTGTGACGTTCAATGTAATTTGAGTACTAGATGTCATGCTTGAGCACTCAATGTATATTATATTCATGATATTTTAAGATGCTATGAACAGTATGAATGTACGCCATTGAGCACTGTACATAGCAAATTGTTCCTTAATCAACCAAGAGATTTTTTTAATGTAGTCAATTATTGGGTTATTGTTACAATTGATTCTAACAATCACGCCTATGCGACTGCATACAGTGAACTCGTACTGAAGAAACAATGTCGTGGAAACCTACATAGACCATATTTTGTTTTAAGCCATTCATTTATTATTAATTTTAATTTCATGTTGTTAATGCATTGGAGATCCCGAAAATATTCCGCTCTTTGCTTTCTGTAAAACACGTCTTAATCACTTTCGAACAAAACCAAATAGGCCTACCATAGGAATTCAGATACAGTATATTATATGTTAACATGGCTGTTATGAAGGCATTTCATTTTGGTCGATGTTTATTTCTGGGTAATGTCAATATCTACTTATGATTCTTACTTAGGACCACAATTACACAGTTATAAACTTCCGGTGAGGAATATGTACGATAATCTTGAACGCACTCACGAAGCTTTACATTTAGTATTTCGCATTGTAAGATCAATCAATCACTACTGATCTGCATTTAGGGCAGTCGCCCAGGTGGCAGATTCCCTATCTGTTGTTTTCCTAGCCTTGGTTAACATTAGAAATGGCTTCCGGGAACCAGTAGAAAATACAGAGTTTTCTTAAAGATTACACTTAAAAATAGAATTTCCAACCATGAAAGAAGAAGAATTGTATGATTTTCGTGGTACAGTTACTTTGCTCGCTTTAAGATATTTGCTCTACGTAAAAGTAGCACATTCATAAGTGTTGCACTATCCTGAAGAATCTTCGTTTCGAATAAGAAATCAATTTAATTTGCTGCACAACAGTATGAGATGAGCGGATGTTCTTTAGCTACTCCTCTACAAGGAACAGCCACAGTCCACTTATTTTGGTCCAGCTGATACGTGCAGAGTCAAGTGATCTATATTGAAATTGCGATTGTGTGTTTCGGAATATTTTCAAGCTGAAACCATCAAGTATTCGTAGGTTAACATTAGAAATGGCTTTCGGGAACCAGTAGAAAATACAGAAGTTTTCTTAAAGATTACACTTAGAAAATAGAATTTCCACCCATGAAAGAAGAATAATTGTATGATTTTCGTGGTACAGTTACCTTGCTCGCTTTAAGATATTTGTTCTACGTAAAAGTAGCACATTCATAAGCAACTACTATAATGTTTACACATGTTGACTGAGGAGTCTATAGAAATTTAATGAACGTCATATCTGTTTCCTATTGGGATAACTAACAATGAAATCCTACTCATTTTCCCAATAACAGTACGTTTTATTCCTCGTTCAAACTTAATTCAATCACTTTCGGACATAACTCAATTAAAGAGAACAATATTTATGGCGATAGCAAATTGTATCTGTTATTCCGCACAGTAAGAATGTATATCACTAAAGTTCGGAAAGCATCAAATTTACGTTGTAGTTGTAAGGTACACTTTGCTAAAGTGAATATGTTGACGTCTGATATGGCGCAAAGTCCCATGCTGCACAATACTTCTACCAGCGAACGCTGCAGAACATCCAATCGTTGTGTTCTGTTATAAATATTATCGTATGGTTGAAATGATTCCTGCCAATACATGTTGGATCGCACGCCGCCGGCGAAAATAGCAGTAGATATTTATGTTATCTGAAGAGAGTTAGAATCAATTGTACTCCAGACAAATACCATTAAATGAATCTGGATACAACAACCATTCAGTGAACATTGGAAACAGAACAATGGCATGTCCGAGATAAATTTCACTCATACTTTCAAACGAGGTATTTTATTCTACACGATAAGAATCGTAAATAAAACACAATCCTATACAAGATCATTCTACACTCCAAATGAAAATAAACTACCAATATGAAAACGAATTTACAGGAAAACTAAATCTTTACGGAAACATTTCCTTTAGTGATGAACCTGCTCGTGATACTGTTTCATTTTCGGCTTCGTAAATGGCAACAACAGTAAGTAGTAGCCTTTAACCGTTATTGATGCTGCTTCATGTAAAGGCTTGGGAGATGGTAGTATTCAGCTTCGCGTATTTATTAGTGTGTTAATTCGATCTGATTGCCCGTATTGTTGTGATGTCTGATATAATGTGTGTGTGCTTGTGAGTGTATAGGTGTGTGTGTGTACTACTGTAGCCTACTTGGGCTAGAATTAAGAGTCACAGCCTAGAGAAAGAAAATTTTTCAAGAATGGCCTGATGTAGAAACGAAAACCTCAAGAAATGTCATCTCATGTCTGGCTGTCATTACATTCGAATCCATCTGTCCGTCGAGCCAAAGTGTTTGTCACCACTCAAAGTGTGAGCTATCCTAATCGGCAGGCTCCAAGTAGACTCACTGTGTCCCAAATTCAGGCAGACACTCTGTTAAATAATATTTAGAACTGTGAATCCAGTGTAGGAAAACATTTTTAAAAAATCGTATAAGTTTTTCTGAACTGGATTTTTCAGTGATGGGTCATTAAACAAATCTAAGCTTTTAGTCTGGAGAACGCAACTTACGCGGGCCCGGTGGTGTAGGGGTAGCGTGCCTGCTCCGGGTTCGATTCTAGGCCAGGTCAGGGATTTTTACCTGCATCTGAGGGCTGGTTCGAGGTCCACTCAACCTACGTGATTAGAATTGTGGAGCTGTCTGGCGGTGAAATAGCGGCCCCAGTCTAGAAAGCCATGAATAACGGCCGAGAGGATACGTCGTGCTGACCACATGACACCTCGTAATCTGCAGGCCTTCGGGCTGAGCAGCGGTTGCTTGGTAGGCCAAGGCCCTTCAGGGCTGTAGTGCCATGGGGTTAGTTATTTAGTTACTTAGAACGCAAGTTACAGATTTACGTTGTAAGACACTAGCAGATCTAAGTTATATAGGCCTACCTGTGAAAGAAGAAAAATGATTCTTTCTCTTCCAGATAACTTATATAGACTACTAGAGTATAGTGCATTAAGAACTACCTGAAGTTTATTTTACATGTAGATAGATACCTTAGTTGTACTAGTGTCTTATAAATGTTTAGGCCTATTTCTTTGCTCGATAGACTGAAAAATTTAAAGTTTCACTAAGTCAGAACTGACAATCCTTGTTTCAATTCAATAACATTATTTGTTTTAAATGTGGCTTTTCAATAGGCTATACCAAGATAATAATAATAATAATAATAATAATAATAATAATAATAATAATAATAATAATAATAATAATAATAATAACAACAACAACTTACTAATAACCTGTAGGTCCTGCACACGGTTTCATTAATTCTTAATAGCTCCGACTTCCTAGAATTCTAAAATGTTATCTCGTTGGTCAAGAAATATAGCCTCCCGTTACGTGGTTGTTGTATTTAAACACTTCAGAATCACAAGTGAACACACATCCTGAGTCTTTGAGGTGTTAAGCCTATTTAAAATGAAAATTTTGTTCCACATTGTTCCCTTCGTTTACTTGCGTACGACGACTCTCCGACTTCTTGGCTGAATGGTCAGTGTACTTCCCTTCGGTTCAGAGGGTCCCGGGATCGAAGCCGGGTCGGGGATTTTAATCACTTCTGATTGATTCTCCTTGCTCATGGACTGCATGTTTGTATCTGTTTCTGTTCCAACATTCATATTCAGACAACACAGCACATAACTAACAACTACAGAAACATGCAATAGTAATTGCATCCCTTCATGTAGGGTTGGCGTCAGGAAGAGCGTTCGACAGTAAAATACGACCAAATCCACATGTGCGACGCAGTTCGCTCCCGCGACCTCACATGCGTGTAAAAACGGAAGAAGTAGAAGACTTGCGTACGACCATTGTGTTTCTGTGTCCTGTATCTACGTTGGATCCAACGATTCACAGATATTAAGGCATAAATAATTACAAAAAATTAGTTGGATATGTGGACGAACCATTCGTAAAAGTAGGCTACTGTTTCTGGGAAAATCAACCACATATATTTTAAATTATATATAGAATTAATCAGCACGAGATTACTATTTTAATGACCAAGTAATGATCATGATGGAAACTGGTAAATGATGAATATTAATGATAACAGATGTTTGATTGCTCACATCCCAAACTTCATACAGGAGCCCGCTAGTGGGTTCGAATTTGAGGCCATCTGTCGGCATTGAAGTCTTTGTTTGAACGTGTAGATTCATAATAAAGTAATAATAATAATAATAATAACAACAACAACAATAATAAAAAGCCTGATGTCCATTCAATAACCATCGGTTTTTAGGTAAGTTGAGTACCAAACTTTTGCCCCGAGAATAGTTTTTAAATCTGCCAGTATGTCTCCTGTGCGGATTTCTCTCATATTTAAATATTTCGAGGTCTAAATATCAGCCAGCATGTCGAAATTCGATTCCTCATTGAGCTTCAATAGGAGCACATAACCAACGTGATACGCAGCAGGATAGTCTCAAATAAAGAGATAAGACATTATTATAATGCTCATAGATTCTTATTATTAGGGCCTATATACCGGTACGCTTACTTGAAACCTATTCCCCGTAAACAGCAGATTGTACCTTGCATTCCCTCCTTCAGTATAGTCCTACTTCAGTACGCACGTAACTTACGTCTACCCTAGTCCCGTTTCCTAATACGGGGTCAGGGATGAGGTGAGATGAAATTATTTGAAGTATTTTACGGCCGGATGCCCTTCCTGATCCCAGCCTCAGTTGTAGAAATAATAAATATGAAATGTACGATTTCCTACTTTAATTCTGGGCTAAATGACAACCATAGCGCCAGTTACATTAATTCCAAGGAAAACACTACTCTTCCATGTTCATCTCTGGAACTACTCACAATTTCGAACACAGTTTATACCATTAAATCTGTAAATAATTATGATACATGGGGTTAAAACTCTACGAGGAAATAATGCACAACTTTCTCTCCAATAACTGTAACTAGGAATTTCAGAGGAGCTGTCGTGTACAAATAGATTTGTGAAGACCATTTCGATACATTTTCTAACAGTTATCTAACTGATGGTCGTTTATTCAGAAGTGATGAAGTGGTAGGCCTACATATGTGTCGATGAATAATCATCTGTGCGGATAGAATTAATGAAAGAAAAAAATAGTTCTGCAAGAGACAGGATTGAACATTCGGCAAATATATATATTTGGATTTGCCTTACGTCTCACCGACAGAGAGAGGGTTTTATTTCCTTTTTGCTAGTGGCTTTACGTCGCTCCGACACAGAGAGGTCCTATGGCGACGATGGGAGAGGAAAGAGCTAAGAGTGGGAACGAAGCGGGCGTGGCCTTTATTAAAGTACAGCTCCAGCATTTGCCTGGTATGAAAATAGGAAAATACGGTAAACATCTTCAGGGCTGTCGACAGTGTGGTTCGAACCTACTATCTCCCGGATGCAAGCTCACAACTGCGCGCTCCTAACCGCACGGCCAACTCGCCCGGTATTCGGTAAAGGCAAAGGAATCAACACCACCAAACCTTGATGAATATATTAAGCTTTGATCTTCGTGCCGTGGCTGCTCATACGGAACCTGAAATCATTTAAATCCGAAGGAGGATAATTAATATGGATCATCTCCATAAAGAACGGGAATTTGTCCCATTGTAGAAGCTGATTCTAGAAATAGTAGCCTACACTTGTTTTCCTAAGTACGTTTTTATTTTTTTACAATTTGCTTTACGTCGCGCTGACACAGAATGGCTAGGTCTTTTGGCGACGACGGTATATGAATGGGCTAGCAGTAAAAAGGATGTGTCCGTGGTCTTGATGAAGGTACGGCCCCAACATTTGCTGGTGTGAACATGGAAAACCTCAGATACCCATTTTCAGGGCTGCCGACAGTAGGGCTATCTCCCAAATGCAAGCTGACAGCTACGTGAACCTAACCACGGAACCACTCGCTTCGTTAGTACGTTCATCTGAATAACAAATTTCTCATAATTTGAACCATGCACTAATCATTTAACCTGCGTCCACCGAATTAGACAGGTGAGGAAAACTGCGCCTTTTTCAGATATGGGGACGGTGAAGCGACAGATGTTCGAGACTCGCTTACCTCTGAGCACGGTTGGCAACGCTGGGTGTGCAGTGTTGCCTAATCGAAGCCGGTGTGCTCCAGGTCCACGTGTTCTTTAAAGTACAGTAGTTCTTTTTTTTTTTTTTGCCTAGGGGCTTTACGTCGCACCGACACAGATAGGTCTTATGGCGACGATCTCTTTTCTATATTGCACAGTACAACGTACAATATTCAAGTATTCAAAGTAATAGGCCCCTATCGTAAATCCTTAAAAAAAACATTTTAAAAACTGTTCTAGTTTAATATGTAATTCGAAAGTATTTCCTGTGTCCTTTGCTGGAGGGCTAGACATTTATACGACAAATTTCCGGGCCATTTTCCAGGAAAACAGAAAGACCCATGGTAACATGTTTCAGATAATAAACTTCAGTTAGACTATTTTCTACATTTCTCCCGTAGACAACATTTGATTGGCTGAAATAAGAAAACCGTGGCCGCTTACTGAAAATTTCAATTTATGATTTTACGGATTTAAATTCACTTGTTCAATTTTTTATTCTTAATAATTGTTTTAATTGATTTAATCTGGAAAATAGTTATAGCACTGAAATCAACAGTCCTTCCTGAAGTTTGTAGTATCATTTGTAATGCAAAATTAGAGGAGTTAATATCAGGAGCTTGGAAGAGAACAAACTGCCTCACGGTCCGAAATGAATTGTTCAATATTAGACATTTCTTCGCCAGTTGCTGCATAAGCTTGACAACAAGCGTAATTTCTCTGTCCCGCCTAATTCGGTGACCGCGACAATAGTACACTCATATTCATAAAAACCAGAACAACTTGAAAGACTAGAGATAGGAAGTGCATATTCACAGGACATGTGCGTTAGTGTGTTCGGAAGAAATAATTAGCATTTGAAACATGTCGGCCCTCAGGTTCCTGGTCCACATCGATATCTTGGCGCACCACCATCGACAGGTAAAATGTGTCTGCGGCTCTTATTGTCGCTATAAACCGAAGGTAATGGATCAGTGTGACTTGAGCAGACGTGCAGGATGCCCCTCAGACGTATGCGAGAACCGTATCGTCAAATGAGTGAGTTTGAATGACGGCGCATTATTGGCATGTGAGAACGTGATATACCCATCGGGGAAACTGCTGCTCGTGTGGGAAGAAGTGTTACGGCAATGCAACGGGTGTGTACAGAATAGTTCACAGAGGGCCGTAGAACACGACGAGATGGGTCTGTTCGCACCACCCAGACCATCCCCCGAGAAGACAGACACCTCACCTGAATGGCGTTGCAGGACAGATCTGCGTCCTCCTTGGCTCTGGCACAACTGTGGTACAGTGTAAAACATCGTACACTATCAGAAGTGACAGTCCGTCGCCGTTTAGTACGGTCTGGGTTACCGGCACGTCGTTCACTTCTCCGCCTACCTTTGGGTAATGTGCATAAACAAGCTAGAATGCAATGATGTATGGAGCGACGTCACTGGGGACAGGAATGGCAGCTGATAGTATTTTCGGACGAATCCTGGTTCTGTTTGTTTGAAAATGATGGCCCTTATTTTGAATCCTGGCAGACAGGGGGGGGGGGGGGCATCACATTGACTGCATTCGCACAAGACATTCAGCGCCAACTCAAGGCCTTATGGTGTGAGGTGCTACTGGGTACAACCACAAATCACAGATGGTGCGTGTCCAGGGCACTGTGACCAGTTTAACTTACGAGAATGACATCCTGCGACCCGTAGCCATACCCTTTCTGTACGACACCCCAGACGCCATATTTCAGCAGGACAGTGCGCGACCACATGTTGCTCTACGAACACGCGCCTTCTTGTTGTCACAGGATGTCCGACTGTTGTTACCCTGGCCCGCCCGACCACCGGACTTGTCGCCAATCGAAAATATGTGGGATATGATGAAACGACGGGTGAAGCGCTGTGACCCAATGCCAACCACCAAAGGTGACCTGTGGAACCAGGTGAATGCTGCATGGATGGCTATACCTCAGGACATCATTCGCGCCTTATACGCGTCGATGCCATCACGCATGGAACAACTTATCAATGCCCGTGGAGGACCCAGTGCCCACTAGGCAACATGACTTATGCTGAACCTAGGTGACTGAAATGCAGAACATACTAATGAACGTGTCCTGTGATTATGAGCTTCCTATCTCTAGTCTTTCGTGGTGTTCTTTTTTTTTGTGAATATTAGTATAGTTTTATCTTTCGAAGATTAGACTATCTGTTCTTCGTCAGTAATAAACGAAGAACATTTTAGGCATCAATGAGATCTATTTCTGTAGTGCCTGCATCCTATAGGAATTCTGTAGATTGTTAGTGAAATCAAAATAAATCAGTTAGTTAAATACTGCAACAGACCAAGAAATCAAATCAGGACATTTATATGATGTGCATTTCACTATCAAACTTGAATCTAAGTAAAGAAATATCGGAAATATTTTAGTAATATTGGCTCTTCTAAGGAAAGACAGAGACCACGTCAGCAAATATATCCTGTAGGCCTCCTGTAACATCCAACACACCGAGCTCGTTAGCTGCAGTCGGTTAAGTGCGGCCAGTATCCAGTAATCGGGAGATAGTGGGTTCGAGCCCCACTGTCAGCAGCCCTGGAGATAGTTTTCCGTGGTTTCATATTTTCACACCAGGCAAATGCCGGGGCTGTTCCTTAATTAAGGCCACGGCCGCTTCCTTCCAATTCCTAGGCCTTTCCTATCCCATCGTCGCCGGAAGACATATCTGTGTCGGTGCGACGTAAAGTAAATAGCATAAATATAAGTTATAGCACATCCAACACACGTACAACTGGTCTGCTTGCTTTTTTCCGTGTTGTTTAACGTCTCACTAACACATCGAAGGTTTCCAGCGACACAATGATTGGAAACGTAGCAGCCTTGGCGTTAGATAAGCTATGGTATATCTCTGGCACTTTTCCTGTTGTGAAAACAGGAAACCGCAGAAATTCACCCTTCGCACTGCAGATGGTGGGATTTGAACCTTCCATCTCTAGAATACAAGCGAAAGCCTACACGACCCGAAATGCGCAGACAACTAGCTCGGTACGTAAAAGTAATTATAATTTCGTGTGGCTATTTCTAGCCGAATGCAGCCCTTTTAAGGCAGACCCTCCGATGGGTGTGGGTGGCATCTGTCATGTGTAGGTAACTGCATGTTATTGTGGTGGAGGATAGTGTTATGTGTGGTGTCTGCGTTCCAGGGATGTTGGAGACAGCACAAACACCCAGCCCCCGGGCCATTGGAATTAGTCAATGACGTTTAAAATCCCCGAACCGGCCGGGAATCGAACCCGGGACCCGCTGACCATTCAGCCAACGAGTTGGACGGTACGGAAAGGTGTATTTATGTTATTCTCCAAGACGAATGAAGGGTATGATGATTTCACATCTTTTAGTGCTAGGTAATTCCAAGGTTTTCTCGAATATTTTAGCTCGAAATGGAATGACAATAACTGGGAAGCTGAGCTGATAGTAGATCCAAGGTTCTAATACTGTTCCATCCTGAGTATGGTCTTCCTCACGGGTCATACATTTAGCCTACTGCAGATTCATATTGGCAGAGTACGGTAGGCCTACTTCATCTTAAGTCTCAGGACCGAGACTAGGCAACTCAAATTAGGAAACAATAACGATTATTGGTAAGATATTAATGTTATTTTTTCAATATCCCTTCAACTGATGCAGATTTTAAGAGAGGCCATGATATCACAATTTTGTCCCACAGGAGTTCTTTAACGTACCGGAAGGCGATGACACAGAGTCGACGCATTTAAAAACCTTCAAATGTCACCGACTTCAGCCAGAATGGAATCGCTATCTTGGGGACAGAATGACAGCGACTGACTGCTTCACTGCTACACCGAGGTCACTTACTGTATTATATGGACTGCTCTGCCATTGTCGATAAGAAAATTTTATGGGATTAGCTCGTATAAATGTAGTTAGTTTCATGGACAATGGTCGAGTTGTTCTAACAGTTACGATACCAGTTTCCTTTATTGGGATGATTCCACTTGCTTCATTTTCGGCCTTGACGATAAACTGTATCTTTCGAACGGCCGTACGCTATTCCTCGGGAAAGTTCTACATAGAGACCACAGGATTTGAGCCCGGGACATTGTTTTTGGAAAGCAAGCAGATAGATCACTGCACCTTTACTCTTTCCGTCGTGACGTTTTCAGGCCAGTCCCTAGCTGCTGGAGGCAAACTCAAAGCGGTACAGTAGACCATCAATAAGTAGGCCTAATCAGTAAGTTATAGCAGGTGTTCTCCATAGCGAGCAAAGGAGATACAGCCTCATTTATACGGAAATGTGGAGTTTAGACAAGTTTTCTACGTTTACTCCAGTAAAGCACAATAACAAATGTCCACTGACGTGCGACAAAATTCTCCAGCTAATACTGACGCTAGTTGGTGCTTCCCACTTTCGCCGGGCACTTGACTGCAATCAGGTGAAAGTTATTACGCTACCTTTATTAACCGATAACATTGATCTTCCAGGTTTTGATTGCTAGTCGAGCGCCGTTAAATAAACCAGGCACCTCCCCACCCCTTCTCCTCACGCCATTAAACAACTCCTATTAGAACGACAGGGCCTCGATGCTCCCATTTAACAATTTTGAATATTTTCGTTGTGCCTCGAATCGCTTCTTAAATCAAACAACAACAAAAAAAAACAGTAACACTAATGATATTAATAATAAATAATGATGTTGGTTTCACATCCCACTAATTACTTTCACGAGTTTCGGAGACACCGAGGTGCCGGAATTTTGTCCAAAACCTCATGGCGCAACAGCTTCGAAGGATCTTGGTCTACCAAGCGATCGCGGTGCGATGTAAAATTAATAGCAAAAAGGAAATATACGTATAAAGGAACGTATCAGATAAAATTTATCATCTGACAAGGAAGAATTTATATTTAAGTAGCCTAATTTTTTTTTGTTGCTATTTTGCTTTACGTCGCATCGGCACAGATAGGTCTTATGGCGACGATGGGACGGGAAAGGCCTAGGAATGGGAAGAAAGCGGCCGTAGCCTTAATTAAGGTACAGCCCCAGCATTTGCCTGGTGTGAAAATGGGAAACCACGGAAAGCCATCTTCAGGGCTGCCGATAGTGGGATTCCAACCCACTATCTCCCGGATGCTAGCTCAAAGCTGCGCGCTCCTAACCGCAAGGCCAACTCGCCCGGTTTTAACTAATGTTAGGAGAGTGAACGTATGAGGTAAGATACTTTCGCTGGTCATTTCTCAAGTGAGTATAAAAGACGAGAGGAAAATAATAATAATAATATAATTATTATATTCCAAATAGACACCGTGGCCTGTGATACAGTCTCGTGATATTTGCGTATTGATATTTTCTCGGAACGTGACCGATGCCATACTCTTTTAGAGGTACGTCATAGTAACATTTATAATGGAAAGAAGTACGGACGTTGTTTTTAAAATAGACTTCAAGTAATAGTGAAAAAAATGGTATCATGTGTGTCTGGTCTTTTGAATGATCGATAGTGTAGGCAGATCACTGAAAAGATCAAAATGATGAAGACAGCTAGAATTATCAGCGCAGAATCGCCGGACATGAGATATAGACAGTCTTTCACTATCTTCTGGTAGGTACATTTTTTTGCTAGTGGTTTAAAGTTACTCTAACACATCCAAGAGTTTCGGTGAACGCAATATTTGAAAAGGGCTAGAATCGGGAAGATGGTGGTCGTGGCTTGGTATGAAAATCTGAAACCACAGAAAACGATCATCAGCGCTGCTGACGGTGAGAATAGAACCCAAGCTCACAGCTACGCGACCTGAACCTTGCTTATTTACAAGAGAATATTAAATAAAGGGAGCCTCCGTGGCTCAGACGGCAGCGCGTCGGCCTCTCACCGCTGGATACTGTGGTTCAAATCCCGGTGACTCCATGTGAGATTTGTGCTGGACAAAGCGGAGGCGGGACAGGTTTTTCTCCGGGTACTCCGGTTTTCCCTGTCATATTTCATTCCAGCAACACTCTCCATTATCATTTCATAGCATTAATCACTCATTAACAAATCACCTTGGGAGTGGCGACCCCATTGTAATAATAGCCTATAGCCTATATGTTTCAGTCATTACATCCCTGACCCGGTCAATGACTGGAAAACAGTTTGTAGGTTTTTTTATTAAATAAAGGGTACTTACGTTGAATACGGAATTCACTCCGTTGTATACTTTGTAGGCGTATTAATGAATGTTCTATAAATAAGGAGCTTGTACTGGCTTCAGCATTAATCGTCACAGAGTGGGTAAGTTATCCGTATGTCAAGTCAATTTTACTTTAGCCCCACTCTCGCAATAATGTCTGAATGAAATCCCGTGTTGTGCACATTTAGGGATTCAAATCCTATCAATTCAATGGGCCACACTTCTGGTCCCCCTAGATGTTGGCCCCCAATTGTATTCTACTGAACATAGGCTAAAACGATGTGAAAAAGTCGCAGAGCTGTAGTGTACCTGCAATATACACTACAATTGAGAAGATGACCATCTCAAGAAGAGCGACTCTCTTCTTTCCTGATAAGGAAGGAAACTTGCGACAATATTACGAGTTAAGACTGCTGCTGTTGGTTTGTTCGAGACCTTTCTATTGTTTATTTCTGGACTTTGTGATCTTCAGTCTCGAGTTCGTGAATACCGTTCAGTAAATTGTAAATTGTGTTCAACAAATTTCATTCTTTTCAATATTTCAAATCTTTAATTACAAGATAATTACTGCACCGCGATCGCATGGCAGGCCAAGAACGTTCGAGGCTGTTGCGCCATGGGGTTTGGGACAAAATTCCGGCACCTCGGTGTCTCCGAAAGCCGTAACAATAGTTAGTGGCTGGTAAAACAATTATTATTATTATTATTATTATTATTATTATTATTATTATTATTATTATTATTATTATTAAATGAAATGGCGTATGGCTTTTAGTGCCGGGAGTGTCAGAGGACAAGTTCGGCTCGCCAGATGCAGGTATTTTTATTTGACTCCCGTAGGCGACCTGCGCGTCATGATGAGGATGAAATGATGATGAAGACGGCATATAGGCTACACCCAGCCCTCGTGCCAGCGAAATCATCCAATTAGGCCTATGGTTAAAATTTGCGACTCTGCCGGGAATCGAACCCGGGACCCCTGTGACCAAAGGCCAGCACGCTAATCACTTAGCCATGGAGCCGGACATTATTATTATTATTATTATTATTATTATTATTATTATTATTATTATTATTATTATTATTATTATTATTTTTATTATTATTATTATTATTATTATTATTATTATTATTATTATTATTATTAGATTTACGACGCGATTCGAGGCACAACGAAAACGTTCAAAGTCGTTAAATAGAAGCATCGAGGCCTTGTCGTTCTAATAAGAGTGTTCGATGTCGAGATGAGGAGTATTATTTACAAGCGATCGACTAGCAATCAAAACCTGGAAGATCATTGTTATCGGTCAATAACGGTAGCATAATAACTTTCGCCTGATTGAAGTCAAATGCCTACAACTTCGGAAGCGGACACTGCAGGCAGGACTATGGCACAAAAGTGAAAGGAAGATTATTAAACTCATGCAGCCTTTCCTGTAAATGAATTAGTTTAATCATCAGTTCCTTAAAACAGAATTGTCTTTAGCGTATCCCAGTTATTTCTGTGATCGCTGGACACACTCTAGTTTCTATTTTAATAATTATATTGGCTTTACGTCCCACTAAGTACTTACATGGTTATCTGAGACGTTGAGGTTCCGCAGTTTAGTCGCGCAGATGTTCTTTTACGTGCCAGTAAATCTACCGACATGAGGCTGAAGTATTTGAGCACCTTCAAATACTACCGGACTGAGCCAGGATCGAACCTGCCAAGTTGGGGTCACAAGGCCAGCGCCTCAACAGTCTGAGCCACTCAGCACGGCGGTTTCAATTTTTGCTGTGTGTTTAACATCGCACTAACTCAGATACGTTTTCGGCGAGGGGCCGTAGGCTTAACCAGACACATTCCTAGCATTGGCCTGATACTAAAATGGGAAACCACGGAAAACGATTTTCAGAGCTGCCGAAGGTGGTGTTAGAACTCACCATCTCTCGAAATTGAACCTTACAGTAGCACGGCCCCTAGCACGCACTAGTTTGTGTTTTGGTACTTTCCTGTTAACCGTGATCCTGCCAGCTGTAAATTCCTCTCCAAAATTATCGGCGTTCAAACCATTGTCATCAGCGATGAAAGTCTGCAGTTAAGTCACTGTTCTATCACACCTCAATAAGTCCTCCGAACGGTCAATAAAATATTTGCACTTTGCCATTCATTTTGTTCTTATCGATCGTAGAAATCAGGAAGTTGTATGGGCCGACCTCAGTGGCGCAATCGGTTAGTCCTTATCCCTCTGCTCCCAAAGTAGCAGTTTCGATCGTGGGTGAGGTAAGCGACATTTTGAGGGTACTTAATGCGACAAACTGGAAGTTAAAGAACTCCTTCGGTATTCCCGACAGCCCAGTGATTACCCTATTGGGCGAACCAAACACGTTCCTATTATTAAATGAATAAATAATCACTAGCTAATTGTAAATAATAATAATAATAATAATAATAGTAATAATAATAATAATAATAATAATAATAATAATAATAATAATAATAATAATAATAATAATAATAATAATAAGGCTGTATGTATGTTAAGCCCTCAGCCTTAAAGGTAGTTGGATCCCCAATAGGAGAATTAAACATAAAGTTATCTCCCAACAGGCCACGGAGGCCATTTGAGGAGAGGAACGTAAAGGTTTCCACCAACTCTTACCCCGGTACTAAGTGGGATAGAGTGGTTATCCGTATGCTCGGCTACCATTGCCCTGAAAAATTGCCCTGATACCCACTTTGGGTGCGGGATGGACCTAGGGATCCCCAAGAGCTCCGTCCTCATCTGCTTTGGTGTCACTGCAGTAGCGTACTGGGGAAATGAGGAGATAGAGTTTTCCGTTGCTTTCCTCACTGATCCAATAGGCGCTATTATATAACACTCTGTTAAGCCCACCGAAATGCACGCACCGACCGACGCTATGAGGGACACATAACACTATTCATAACAGGGACTGGCTGCATACGGAATGACATTAATAGCATTGCTCATACCTAGGCCAATTACATATTGTCAAAGTCAAGGATAAGACTGAGGGAGATCAATGAAAGTAAGAAGTTTGTTCTAGCCCATACCGGACGACACAGTGTACCGAAAACAAAAATGTTTCTGAGCTGAATATTCTTCTTCATATTCTTCCTGACCTCTTTCCCAAATTATATGGGCCGGAACTCGGTTTGGATTTGGCGCAGTTTTAGGCCGGATGCACTTTCTTACGCCAACACAATGTGGAAGAATGTAGCCTATTCAATGCGGCGTGTTTCTGTAGTGGTTCGTAGTGTGATGTGTTGTGTGCAAATGAAGATATGTGTTAAATCGAACGCAAACACTCAGTCCTGGAGCTAGAGGACTTAACCATAGCTTAAGCAGTTAAAATCCCTGGCAGAGCCGGAAATCGAACCAGAGGCTCTCTGGACTGAGGATCACTACGGCGACCATTCGATCAAAGAGCCGAACTTGGGCTGAATAATAATAATAATAATAATAATAATAATAATAATAATAATAATAATAATAATAATAATAATAATAATAATAATTGTTGTTGTTTGTCTAAATCCTAGTCCATTTTCTTGATGCGGGGTCAGGGATGAGGTGATATGAATTTATATGGCATTTTTTATGGCCGGATGCCATTCGTGACGACAGCCTTATTTGAGGAGTTAATGAAGATGAAATGAATTGATGGTGAATGAAACTGGGTAAGTAGGTGGATTGGCTGTGGGCTATGAACTGGAACTTTCCCGGCATTTGCCTGGAAGTGAAAATGGGAAACCACAGTAAACAATTCTTAGGAGAGTCAAAGGAGGGTTTTGAACCTATGCGTCTCCCGAATGCAGAGCTTGGCTCCATAGCCGTAGCGCATTAACATGAGCGGCCAATCTGCTCGGTAATAATAATAATAATAATAATAATAATAATAATAATAATAATAATAATAATAATAATAATCATAATCACAATTTAACATTCTTTCAACTTCTACGGGTTTCTGCAGAGACACTGGAATTGCTAAATTTCGCCAGGAATAGGCAGGCTAATTTAATGTAATTCTACACACACGGATCTCACGTGCTCAAAACCTGTCAAATAATAACAGATTACGCTGGAATTCGATTTTACACCCTTGACCCTTGTCGATAAGCTCCTAACAAACTGAACTGCTTAGGCATTCTCAACATTTTGGTACCGTACTTGTATTCGACCGTCACCTGATACTTACGCTTATAGACCCTATAAATGGTTTTACGTAGATCCCTTTAATGTTCGACAATGTTCCCTCATCCTGGGTGACGCTATCTCATCTAGTTCTATTTTTCTAGAGAAAATTATTTAACTTACCAGCAGACTACAGTAGATAAATTACTAAGCCACTTAAAGGTTTGATCCTCAAATTCCATTCTCAGTCTTCATGGAAGCAGGCATGCGTTCACTAACCTATCTCGTCATTTACCTATATTTATCATTTTCATACTCGTAATGTTAACTAAGACCTAATTTATATACCGATGGACCAAGTGAATTAACAGGGTATGTATCTGTAAGCTTCCATTCAAGAGATGTTAGATTCGAAAACACTGTTACCAGTCCTGACGATTTTTTCCTTAGTTTCCCATTTTCATCCCAGGAAAATTTCGGAACTGTACCTTAAATAAGGCCTCGACTGCTACCGTTCCATTCCTGGACCTATCCCGCCCCACCATCACCGAAATCCAGTACATATTAGTCCGATACTAAATCACTGTAGAATAGACTATATGCGTGTGCGATTGATATTTCTGAATCCATTCATATTTCAATGCTCCCATAATAAAACTAATGGTGATCCTATTCATTCTATCATAATGTTGCATGCCTGAACTGTGGTCACACCTGCATCATCTACAAAACTGAGGCTCACACTGTAAGCTAGAACTGATCGTCAATTGAAGATACGAAATACGAGTAACTTATACTGTAGATCTTTCAAAATTCATGCGCACAATGCACACTGTGTTAAAATGACTTTTTTCATGGTTTATCAGTTTATCGGCCTTGTTACAGAAACTATCCAACTTACTTGTATGTTGTACCGAGCTTTGTTCCTTTAAGCATTGAGCTGATCCTTGGATACAGGAATAGAACAAAAGTGTGTATGTCTACCATTTAGTCCCGCTTCTAAATACGGGGTCGCGGATGATGTAAGATGAATTTTCATGGCATGGTTTTACGGCCGGATGCCCTTACCGACGCCAACCTCAATTGAGGAGCTAATGAAGATGAAATGAATGATGGTGAATGAAATTGGGTAGGGAAGTAGAAGGAATCGGGTGTGGCCTTTGAGTAGGAACTGTCCCGGCATTTGCCTGGAAGTAATAATAATTATAAATTTGTGTGGCTATTTCTAGCCGGGTTCTGCCCTTGTAAGGCAGACCCTCCGATGAGGGTGGGCGGCATCTACCATGTGTAGGTAACTGCGTGTTGTTGTGGTGGAGGATAGTGTTATGTGTTGTGTGTGAGTTTCAGGGATGCTGGGGACAGCAAAAACACCCAGCCCCCGAGCCATTGAAATTAACCAATGAAGGTTAAAATCCCCGACCCGGCCTGGATTCGAATCCGAGATCCTCTGCCTGGAAGTCAAAATTGGAAAGCACAGAAAACCATTCTTAGGACAGCCGACGGTGGAGTTCAAATCCACTTTTCTCCCGAATGCAGAGCTTGGCTCCATGGCCCTTGTACGTTACCATGCGCGGCCGCTCTGGTCGGTACAATGTTAGCCTACTACTAATAAATACTGTAAATTTACCAGTTTACAACGTATAATGCATATAATTCTTCTTTGCATTCTTTAAATAATTGATAATTTAAATGCTTGTGTAATACTACTAATGGAGTTTATATTAATTCTAAGATTATGTTCCTCGTCCGCACGAAGCTTTCCATAGAGCTCAGAAGATCAGGAACGTCCTGTCACATTCATAATATGCTTTGAGATGTAGAATGCTTCGTGTTTCTTACATACAAAATATAAACAAAACCGTTTAAGAACGTGAAAGGGAAATTTGTTCCGGTTTTGCATTTGAAACGTGACAAAATTCACGTATTGGGCTGATGATTTGTACTTTGACTCGGATTCGCGTCGTATTTAGAGGAAGATTATTATGCACACTAAGGATGTTTTAAACTTTGAAAGGGGTGTTAATATAAGCCATGTTCTTGAAAAAAAAATATAAGGCATAGTCTGGTCCAGACCTACACAAATTGCGCTTGTTGAACCAAAGCGCTGAGTAGGAGGGTGGAGCTCGCAAATACGGTGAGGTGAAAGTGTCATTGTTGAAGAGTAGGGCCTACCTTACGAGAGTTCAGGTTAATTATCCCAGGGCTCAGTCAACATGGGCAATTTTTGTTTTGTTTTATGAATGTCTGATTGTGAAGAAGAGATGGAGATACTGTCCCGTCAGTATGTGTTTGTGAAATGAATCTGTACACATTGTCTTTAGAGACAAATGAAACCAGATCAGTAACTAGCTTCCTTCCTTTCTCCCTCGTAATGATCTTTCTATATTAAATTTAGTGGAAGGCACAGTGACATCGGAGACACTAGGTGACAGAGTGAGGAAGGAGAGACAAAATTATGTTTATTTCAACCTTTGGTCTTTGTTCTGCATTCAGTGAATTGAAAAAGTAAGTTATTTTAAAAAGAAATAGGGCTATTTGCATTTATTGTATTATTATGGTATTGAAATCATAATTGTGTTTTTTCAATTTTTACAAAATAATGAGATACAATGAAACTAGTCAATTCAAATATTTTCTTATAGTAGGGTAATATTCAGCTGAAATCTGATGATATCTTGATTATCCTACATGGCGACACATCTGTGTCAGAATTATACAGAAAAGTGTAAACCTTTGAATATACTGGTGTTTTAAATTTTGACTTTTGTCATCTTTTTCTGAAATGTGAGTTTCCCCTCTTTTTCTTCATAACACTTCAGTAGTTTCCTGTAAGAAATTATTAATTTATTTCATAAATTTTATTTCTCTAAAATAAGCCTGAAATTCACTACATTAATTTAATCGTAATAACAACACTTCCTTCTGAGCACAACATGAATATCCAATCTTTCAGTCCACCATTAAACACCACATAGCCAGCACTGTATCCATCCGACAGCAAACTAAACTCCTGCCGTTATTCTTTCTGGCCTGCGTCCCTCTACTCCTATCTCCGCCCACCTTCTTCCAGCAGCAGTGCTGATCGCCAGACCGAGCAGAGTGGCTTCGATTTAACGGTGGCCAAGGTTTTACCATGGCTCTACCGCTCTGCATTCGGGAGACGGTGGGCTGTTTCGACCGTCAGATGTTCGTGATTTTCCATTCCTCTCACTAAAGCGAATGCCGGGACAGTTCCTTTAGTAGGCCACGGCTGCTCCCCTCCCTCCCCTATTCCCCACCTTAAATTACCGCTAAGGTACACATTTCCTTGGTCACGTGAATATGTAGGGTTTGTATCTCAAACGACAGAATGCTTACTTTGGAGGCTCGCGTCAGAAAGACTTTCCAGTCAATATGCAGTACACGAAAGAATCGAATCTCTTTTTGTAGATGTGTCCTGTGTTCGACACTTCTTTTCGTGGCCCATTAGCCACCTCAATGAACGCTAATAATGTATGCAGATCTGGTACAGCCGTTAGAGATTAAAATGTTTTAATCTCCTGCTTACTAATAATCTGTGACCCTAACCATTCATAATTAATATTACCTAAAGCAACATAACCCTGCTTAATCATGAAGGAAGGCCTATAGCATTTGTTAAACCCTCATAACAAGTAAATTCGAGAGCTTTGTTGTGCTGTTTACATGTTATTGAACGAGAGGTACCGTAACACATTTGGAAACTAATCCATAGAATGATTTTATTTCAACTTTGAAACTGATAGGAATGAACAATAACTTAGGGTTCTCTGATTATGTGAACACCATATTACAATTTATCATTTTATAAATGGTGAATATATTTATGTTTTGTTCACAGACACGTCCTACAAAGGTTCATGGAGTTCTCACACTGCTTCACAATCACAAGGTAAGACATCACATTTCACTATAGTCTAACAATAGATATTTTTTCAGTACGTACGTTTCTTCTCATTATATAAAGCCTGCCATGACCTGTTTTGTAATTCAAAGATTAAAGGAACTTTGATTAAAAGTGGAAGTCAGAAATATCGGTTACAGTCATTTTGAAAGTACTCTGGAATGTTCTGGCGTAATTTAGAGTATAGAGTGTGTGGTGTTGCATCCAACATTCAGACTATAATCAGACTGGGATAATCTGCTGTAAACACATGAAGATCCTTAAGGTATGGAATTGGCACACCTACTAAAGAGCCAAGAGTAATCAGAGGAAATATAGATAAGAAAGATATAAATAGAATTGAAAATTAACTTGAGCTCTAAACCCTTGCTGAGCTATTAAACAGAGAAAGGAACACGGCGAGTAGAACAAAAATTATGTAACGAATGATGTAATGTGGAAAAGAAATTTGTTGGAAGATGAAGAGAGAGATAATGAATTTAGTAAGGAGTAATGACATCCACGAGGAAGTGTAACTTAGTTGAAATCCATGAACTACTTAATAAACTCGGTGTAATTATTACAAGATTTTATTGGGATCTGTGTATAAACAGAATTAGTCTACATACTTCTTTAAATTTTTTGAAATATTTTGTATCATTTTGGAATAGGCTACCTTCTGTATAATTAACTAAATATTTCGCTGCCAGATATCAGTAAGGATTAAAATAAGTAATTACCCTTTCCCCAGTTGCTGTCCATCCATGACTGGGAGATACTATCTATTTAATTCTATTGTAAACACTTAAGATAAAGTAAGGGTGTGGATTACATTTCTTAAGTTGCGTCTTATTTCTCGAGAGAGGTTTCTTGAACGTCCGGTTCTAGTGACTAACAAGACTAAGAACATTGCAATCATAGTTTGAAAACTATTATTAGAACATTTTATTTCTGGTTTGAGTTGCAATTGTTCTTTCAGTGAGTGACCTCTCCCCTCCCCCAATGGCACAACAGCCCTGAAGGGCCTTGGCCTACCAAGTGACCGAGGCCGCTATCTCACCGTCAGATAGCTCCTCAATTCTGATCACGTAGGCTGAGTGGACCTCGAACCAGTCCCGCAGATCCAGGTAAAAATTCCTGACCTGCCCGAGAATCGAGCCCGGGGTCTCCGGGTAAGAGGCAGGCATGCTACCCCTACACCACGAGGACGGACTTCAGTGAGTGAAGCACCCAAGAATTTAGCTTGAGTGCTGTAGCGGTAGTGGGTTTCTTAGAGGCCAACGAGATTTGTAGAGGTTATTTGAGGTGCGTGGCTACAGTGGGATGTGTCCCGGCATTCGCCTTATTTCAGGAGGATGGAAATCCACGGAAAACCATTCTCAGAACAGCCGACAGTGGGAACCAGCCCATCTGCCTCCCGAATATAGATCTACAAGGCTAGCCAAAGCTAGCCGCTGCTAAGCCGAAGCCTACTGTATTCGGCGATCTACCTGTATCTTGACAATCCGTTAATGCAAGCCCGTGTGTATACCATCTACTGTACGAGTACTTAAAAAACAAACAGACATTACAAGAAATACCTCGTAACAAGATGTACATCCCCGAAATTAAAATATTGATATTCATGAAACACGTTTAATGGTTTTATTAGAAATGACTAAATGACCGAGCATAATGGAAAACCATGCTCAGGACAGCCGATGGTGCGACAAGCCCAGCGCCTCCCGAATGCAGAGCTGTAGAGCCACGGTAGAGCAGCGACCATCATGTTCCGTCCGTTCTGTCTGCTTCTTTAACTATTAGAGTTATTTTAAAATTTACAATTATTTTTGCTTCATGTTGAGGGATTCGGACATCCTGCGTAATGGTATCGTCCAGTGGGTTGGTGTGAAGTCAATTTAATAGTGTAAATATCCGGCTTCGAAATTGTTCTCGACTACTGCGACGGACGGTAGGCAAGATATATATCATATGAGGCGGTCCGTTCAAAAACTCGCCTTATCCACCATATGTGATTTTTCCGAAAAAGCCAAAAATTTGTGTAATATGTCACACTTATTTGATTGTACTCGTATTACCATGCATTCAAGTCTAAGTTCAGAGTGTCATCCTATCATCCTATTGAGGAATTATAAATATCATTAGTAGAACGTCAATAAATTACTTTTTATTTTGGATAAGACGAGTTTTGGACCATCCAGTGAGAAAATCAAGTATTTTAACTTGCATAACTTTAACAAGCAGGAAAACAGAAACACATATGACTATAATGTTATAATAAAAACAAAGAACTTATGTTTCTTCAACAAGATTGTATTCATCTACTGTACGTACGTCGCGACGGGTGAAAGTTGCGAGATAACCAGCAGCTCGATTCAAGCTCGTCAATTTGCCAATACTGTAACCCTTTGTGATAATAAGCTTTAAAACACAGGAAATGAACAGAAGTATCTGTGATGAGCTGCAGAAGTAACTGTAAAACAAAGTAGACATGAGTATTTATTTCTTATTAATAAATACTTAGCCTAGGCCTATTCCAGATGACTAGAACTTACTTTTTAAGACTGGATTAAACATGTTATAGCCATATCTGCCATTTTGTATTGTTGCCTTATGGCTTGAGGATTGTTCCGATCGATATTGGATATTGCTCCGGATTTCTCATACTGCCCTCACTTCCCCAGTCCACCAAGATGTTCGCGTTTTTCGATCTTTACACTCAGCTGTTCCAAGACATTCAGTTGCTGCTTCTGCGACAGAATCCCTGTGTGCCGCTCATTCTAACTGACTATTTTTGAAACTTTTCGCTAATCATATCCATGTACTTCTTGCTAATTTCCTCGTCTTGGAGATTTTTTGCCCATATTCTTCTTGCAGAGTGATTTCACTTTCGCAATCCTAGGGCTAGAAATACTTAGTTTACTACAAATCAAGTAATGGTCTGTATCATCGAAAAATCCGCGGAATACCCGCATATTCCTAACAGATTTCTTGAATTCAGAGTCGGTTATAATAGTCTATTATGGGTCTGGTGCTCCTATCCTTCCATATGTATCGGTGAATAGCCTTAGGCTTATGCTTGAAGAATGTATTCGTACCTGAAAATTCTATACTGGCACAGAAGTCCAGTAAACGCTTCCCATTCCTATTAGCTTTCATATCTTCCTCACATTTACCCATCACCTCTCCGTATTCTTCACTTCTATTTCCAACTCTCGCAGTGAAATTACCCATTATCGCCATCCTTTCCTTGCTGTTGACCTGCCACACACACACACACACACACACACACACACACACACACACACACACACACACACACACACACACACACACACACACACACACACACACACACACACACACACACACTCACACGCGCGCGCGCGCGCGCGCGCGGCGATGCGTTTGTTCATTTTACACTAAACAATAGCAGTCAGAGAAGCAAGTAAAAATTTTACGGTTCACTCTCTCTCACACTCTCTCCCCTCCTTTTCTCACTCACCCAGCTTTTTTGTTTTCTGCTTAAGGAAATAAACATTTCTTCTAACTACCTTTCTATGCATCTCTGTTCATTCAGAGTTATTATTTTTAGCACAATAAAAAAATTCACTTTTATATTATTAACCATCACCTGTTAAAACATACATTTATGTGATACTGCTTAGTACTTTGAATAACATTGATTTCTACAATAAGATTACTGCCGGAACGGCCTGTCACCATGAAAGAGTCGCTACCCTTGTCTTCATATTTAACATCACAGTCTGCCGGTCTTAATATGTACTTACAATTATCGCTCGTGAGGAGCACTTGCTGTACCACAGTGGATCATCGGTTGAGTCTCCCGGCTCATCAGTAACGGATAACAATAATGTAAACTGTGTGGCCAGCAAGTTATTTTTATTTTCGTCAGAGAGAAATAAGTGGTCTGTAATTCACGCAGGTATTCCAGAGCCAAAGATTACTTGTGAAGAAATGACTGATATATTTTGTTTCTCCTTTGTTTAGTCCGTTCGATCGCACATTATTCCGAGTAGCGGGCATCCAACGAAATAATGACTACTTCTGGCACTGCTTATCTATGGAGAACTCACTGAATGGGATGTTCCAACGGAAACTATCCGTCGATGTGAAACGATAAGGAGGCATGAAGGGAAATTATTCTAGGTTGCTCCCCTTCAGCGCCAGGCGAGTTATACTTCCTCTTTCCTGGTCTTTTTCTCAATTAACTGGAGTCGGCACTTCGGAGAATACACTCGGTATGACCATGTCCAGAGTTCGGTTCACCTCACCGAGCAGTTTCCTTGTTTAGTTCAATTTATGTCTGAATGTGCGAGATAAATGATATTGCCGGCCTTAGAACTTTAATAACACTAGGAAAAATGTATCCCGATCTAACCGGCATTTTTGACTCGCTCAGTGACACACTGTTGCGGAACATCACGTGCACTAGTCCCATTCTCGTGAAGGAGTATAGAGAAGGGAACATGAGTTACTCAATGGAAGTGTGTTTGCTTTCCGTTCGTCTGTACAGACGGCTTAAGTATACCTTGTCAAAGGATATAACATCCGTAACAGTAGATTTCCTAATTTGACCATGGTAGAATTCTGGTATTTTTGGATTGTGAATTATTCTTCTGGAGCATATAGGCCTATATCCGTTGTTGGACAGAACACAATCACAGTGATGCGAATGTCGAATCGGTGAGTAAAGGGGGATGAGCTCATAGACATGAAGGATCCCAACGGCCTAGTCACACCATCGGACAAGAGGATACACATAGGTCTACAGTATAGAGCGCTTGGCTATTACGGGTCGTTCTACAATATAGGCCTAGCTAACCGTTACTCAAGAATTGCGGTGTGCTACAACCGTACGCACGGTTTGAGTTAGGGATGGGATAAATATTTACTTCTCGGTATCATGTTCCAGTGTGTCCATTACACTGTAGTATTAGGTTGAAGTATAAGGATACAAGAGTAATATAGGCCTAATATAGTACAAGTTGCAGGTCGTTTATGGGAGGAGCAATCGTTTACCTCTGCTGCCTCTTGCAGCCCCTAGCTATATCATACTAAGTACGAAAATGACGGTACTGTATCTCCATCTGGATTTCTCCACTCCGCCGTCCTTTTCACGATGTCGTCACCCATATTCTTAGTTATTCCAAGAATTATATTTACATTCCCAGGCTTATTACGCGGTCAAAATAGCAACCAACTGTTAATTCACAGCTGTGTGGGTAGGAGGCAGAAATGATCATTCCAGCAACACTGACTCCAGTTCTAATTCTTAATATTTGATGTGTGCAGTGACAGCTAGGCAATTCTGCATTTCTAGACATCCAATAATCTGCAGTTAAACAGACCCAAGAGGCAGACATTAAAACGAATGAGTGATAAGGAAATAAGGATTTCTATCAGGCAAGAGGTAGGTAGGATTTATTCGAGTACAAAGCGCTACAAAATCATCATCTTCCACGAAAGTAAATGACCTGGGAAATTTGTAGTAAACAACTGTAGTAGTAGGCTGACCAGCTTCTTGTCCTGTATATCACTCACTTTTCTTTGCACTGATGAAAACGACGGCAGTAACCGTTGTTTCACTGCTCCACAGGTTCCGGTCATTTACGAAGACTCGGAAGGGGTGAAGTCCACGAGGTGGCACTTACAGTACAATGGCTTTTTGCAACTGATATTTCACTAGGCCTACCATGAATACTACCAGAACTCCATATACTAGTAGAATTTTAAGAGTTTAGCATGGAAACATTTAACTGTCAGGTACCGTCCATACCGAGCTCGATAGCTGCAGTCGCTTAAGTGTGGCCAGTGTCCAGTAATCTGGAGATAGTGGGTTCGAGCCACACTGTCGGCAGCCCTGAAGATGGTTTTCCGTAGTTTCCCATTTTCACACCAGGCAAATGCCGGGGCTGTACCTTAATTAAGGCCACGGCCGCTTCCTTCCACTTCCTAGGCCTCTCCTATCCCATCGTCGCCGTAAGACATATCTGTGTCGGTGCGACGTAAAGCAAAATAGCAAAAAAGAAAAAGGTACCGTCCTTTTCTTTCTTATAATCGGTTTACACTCCAGGGTTGGTCTTTCCCTCGGACTCAGCGAGGGCCCCTCCTCTACCACCTCAAGGACAGTATCCTGGAGCGTGAGACATTGGGTCGTGGAATACAACTGGGGAGAATGACCAGTACCTCGCCCAGGCGGCCTCACCTGCTATGCTGAACAGGGACCTTGTGTGTGGGATGGGAATATTGAAAGGGATAGACAAGAAAGAGGGAAGGAAGCGACCGTGGCCTTGAGTTAGGTACCATCCCGGCATTTGCCTGGAGGAGAAGTGGGAAACCACTGAGGTGAGGTGGGAATCGAAGTCACCTTTACTCATTTGACCTCCCGAGGCTGAGCGGACTCCGTTCCAGCCCTCGTACCACTTTTTAAAATTTCGTGGCAGAGCCGGGAATCGAACGCGAGCCTCCGGGGGTGGCAGCTAATCACACTAACCACTACACCACAGAGGCGGACCAGATAACTTCCTTCAACTCAAATTAGAAACCGTTCCCCTTTATTTCAGTTTTTGTTCCACATAATCACATCGGGAAAATTTACTTACGATGTCTATGACAGTGAAATATACCGTAGAGAAATGGTTTTCTATCTTTTATTCTTCGTACACAGCGCAGCGTGAAATATCTACACAAAGTTGATATGTAAAATGGGATTTTTATCTGTACACTGTCCGCCTCAGTAGCGTAACGGTTAGTGTTATTAGCCCGGGTTCGATTCCCGGTACTGCCAGAAATTTAAGAATGGCAGGAGGACTGGTATGCGGTTGAAATGGTATATGCAGCTCACCTCCAAGGAGGGTGTGTGAAAAGAGCTGCTCTACCTTGGGACGAGGAAACGAGTTTACCTTTTTTATCTGTACATTGCTCAGAGTTAAAAAAAGAATGGTAATTATTTATCGGCCATGTCTACAGCAAGAAGGAAATGCAATTATTAATTTTTCGTCATCTCTGTCTGTCTGTCTCCCTGTCTGTCTGTCTGTATGTATGTATGTACTGTACGCGGATCACGAGAAAATGGCTGAACAGAATGTAGCGAAAATCGGCGTGTAAAGTCGGGGAATAAGGCACTACAGTGTAGCCAACGAATAAGTCAATTGTATTCGTGCTGGGTGGAATGACAGTTTAGGGCAAGGCCTGAAATGTAATTCTCAAATATTTATTTTATTAGTGGTCCTGTCGATAAATACTACAAAACGGAAGTTTTACAGAATAAAATGTCCGATAATGTATGACCTTTACAGTTTTACGGTACCAACTGTAATAACAGAATTAATGAATTCAGACTTTTGTTGCTTAAACTTAGTCCATATCAACGTCGAGCTGACCGGGAAATATTGTTCAGTCATGTTAACGGCGATGGTGGTGCTTATTGTCGTGGTTGTCTTAAAATGAAAAACCGCGTGATCATCAGCCTTTATCTACAAGGAAAGTTGTGAAGATGATTATTTAAATGAGAAAAGGTAGAAAAGAACGATCGCTTCAAGAATAAGGCAAGAGGAAATCCCGAATGGACGAAGAAAGACTTCCTTTATATCAATATAATTATTTTTAATGTCACAGAGTTTGAAGAAAACTAAATGTGAAGGTCTACAATACCGAAAGCCTATAAAAGTGATCTACAATAACATAACATTGACTACCGTTTGTGTAACGTGTTTTGACTCTTCTGTTGCCATTCATTTCAGATAGGTGGAGTACTGTTGCGTCCCGAGCAGAAGACCCTGCCTGAGTATTGGCGGGAAGTAGCTGGGGGCATTAGATAACTTTCTTCATTAGCATACCATTACTCTGGTTCATTCATGTTCTGGTAACCACTGGTTCGTGGTACACTGGCTCATGATAGTATTCCAGTTATTTGATTCCTGCTCCGAGGAGTTGGTACGAGTGTGGAGTGTGGACATTATTGAAAACGGCAGAGCAGTGTTTACCGCCTTTTGTGGCCTGATCATTCCAGCTATGGAAATTGACACTGTTAAAACTTCTTCGTAAAAAGTGAGAAATTGTTCTGTTTCTTATCAGGTAAAGAATTTCATATGATAGCATTACTTTTAACGTATAACCGTTGAATTCCAGTCAGATAGTATTGTATTCCGACAAGAATACTGACGTCATTGTAATGACCTATTTCGAGTTCAGTTTACGGAATCACGGGAGAGTGGATGAGTGGATTTTAATGAAACCTGGTTTTTCAATTTAACACAATGTCGAATAGGATCTTATCTACGAATTGTCCAAAAATTTCACAACGATGGGATGTTCCTGAAGGCGGCTAAAGCGTAAAACTCGATGTCTCTTAGAGTTGGGTTTTATGGAAACTGTTGGGGTATGGGTAGTGCTGAGAAATGGCATTGCGAGCACGACCAGTGCGTCTTTTTGTTTTGAAAGGTGATTAAAGGTGCAATAGCACCTTCTGGCTCAGTGAAGAAAGCAATAGGAAACTACCTCACTCCTCATTTTGCCTAATACGCCTCATTTTGGCGCCGCCATCGGTTGTTGCGGTTTTCCCGTAACCGCATAATCTTTGGTAGTGCTATTTCAGGATCCAACCAGCCTTTGGGCTGATGACCTAACAGACAGACTTTTATTTTGATACAGTGAAAAATGATCGAAATATCAGTAGCAGTCATGTGAAAGTTTAAGTCAAAGAGCCGATAACTAGCTCTATAGACTGTAAGGAATGTCACTATGGAGATCGCTCCGGTAACGTTTTAAAGGTTTTGTACACCTGCCAGAATTTTTTGAGTATTAACCCGATATTTGGCTTTCTTTTCAATCGGAGGAAGAAATCAAATCGAGATCAGCAATAATGCAAAAAAAAAAAAATGTAAAGGGCCACACAGAGCAAGGAAGGGAATAGGTCACGACAAGCCGCAGAATGGGAAGGCGTACACATTTATGTGCCTCAGAATCTGCGTAGCAAAGTGAAGGGTACACAAAAATATCATCATACTGTATCCTTTAAAAGTAATAAGGGTGCAATACACATGCTAAGGGATTGTTCCGTCAACGACCGGTATTACAGCTAGTGAAATTTAAAGTGGAGGGACCACGCGGAACTGTTCAGGAATCTACTTTACAGATGTATTACCACAAGTAAGCCTAATACAGCCCCCATCTGTAGTGTAGTGGTTATTGTGATTAGCTGCCACCCCCGGATGGCCGGGTTCGATTCCCGGCTCTGCCACGAAATTTGAAGAATGGTACGAGGGCTCCAACGGGGTCCACTCAGCCTCGGGAGGTCAACTGAGTAGAAGTGAGTACGAGTCCCACCTCAGCCATCCTCGAAGTGGTTTTCCGTGGTTTCCCACTTCTCTTCCAGGCATATGCCGGGATGGTACCTAACTTAAGGCCAAGGCCGCTTCCTTCCCTGTTCCTTGCCTGTCCTTTCCAATTTTCCCATCCTCCCCAAGGCCCCTGTTCAGCATAGCAGGTGAGGCCGCCTGGGCGAGGTACTGGACATCCTCCCCAGTTGTATACCCCGACCCAAAGTCTGGCGCTCCAGGACACTGTCCTTGCGGCGGTAGAGGTGGGATCCCTCACTGAGTCCAAGAGAAAAACCGACCCTGGAGGGTAAAAAAGATTTTTTTCTAGTTGCTTTACGTCGCACCGACACAGATAGGTCTTATGGCGACGATGGGACAGGGAAGGGCTAGGAGTGGGAAGGAAGCGGCCGTGGCCTTAATGAAGGTACAGCCCCAGCATTTGCCTGGTGTGAAAATGGGAAACCGCGGAAAACCATTTTCAGGGCTGCGACAGTGGGGTTTGAACCTACTATCTCCCGAATACTGGATACTGGCCGCACTTAAGCGACTGCAGCTATCGAGCTCGGTGGTAAAAAGATTAAAAAAGAAAGAATGCCTAATACAACACATTTCATTCATTATAACATACCGATAAGTAACAGATAAGGAATACAACGTACTTCAGACAATTAATCAGACAATGTAATCATCCGACAAGTAAGAACATAGGAGTGTCAGTACTGCCTGTAAGCTGCTACAAAATTATCACTCGTCCCCGTAGGAGTATGCGCTTAAAGCGAGCTGCTCCGCTTGCTTTCGGAGGTTACAGTCGAGGTATAGGGTCTCTGAAGGAACATTATTTTGACGTGAATACGTCTTATGACTGGGGAGTCATCCGAAAACTTGCGTGACGTGACAAAATGTGTAGCGGAAGTAACGTCACAAAATGTTTTACCTAGGAACAGTGACCTTGAGTGGTGCATGGGCTGAAGATTCATATAAATAGTGTGTGTTGAAACATAAGGCACTAGTTTAAAGTACGTAGTGCAGTACCACGGCCAACTAGATCTACGCTGCAACGTGTCGGCCGTGGCCTCCCTCTTACAGTACACACTGTAGAACTAATATTGAAATCTACAGGCTCCGGTTTACACTAAGTCTTGTGGCTGGTGGCCATCTTAAATTAACAGCCATTGATGTTTTACTTAGCAACAGTCACAGTGAGAGGTGCACGGACTGTAGATTTGTACCTCTGTACCCTTCTGTGTGAAATGATGCAAATTAATCGTCGTTACCAGTATTTGAGTTTCATTTATTGAAAGACATATTCGCAAAAGGTAAAGTTTACAGCTTACTGTGATAAAACTGGATACAATATCGTGTTACACCATTTAATTCCGTCCGGCTCCACGGCTAAGTGGTTAGTGTGTTGGCCTTTCAGGAGCCTTGGGTTCGATTCCTGGCAGGGTCGGGAAATTTTACCAGAAAACCAAAACCCCATGGCACTAAAGCCCTTGGGTTCTTTAACCACCATTGATTCATTTCGCTGGCACGGGGGCTGGGTGTATGTGTTGTCTTCATCATTATTTCATCCTCAGCACGAGGCGCAGGTCGCCTACGGGATGTCAAATCAAAAGACCTGCACCTGGCAAGCCGAACATGCCCTCGGACACACCCGTCACTAAAAGCCACTTCATTGTTTCATTTAACTTCTACCCCTAAGTTGAGTCATCTGCAACACTATGGCATTTTTTCAAGGTACTAATTCCGTCGGCAACCATTCTGAATATCTAAGGCGTCTGCGATTGTAATGGTGCCTATAATGTCCCCGTTGGAGAAGTGAATGGCATGGCATCGTCTTTTCCACTAAACCTTGTTTTTTTGTTGGTGGCGCCAGATGGTCGATACTTGCACAATGGTATCGTCACACCAGAACATTACCTGAGATTATGGTACGATTTATCATTGAATTCTATTCTTGCTCGTGCCTATACTGTATATTGCGCATTACCGGTACTTTGACCAGCCATTGTCATACTTCTGAAGTGATGGGACCCGTTGTAGATCGTGATCTCCAAGGCCTCCCTGGGGCAAACAGTAAGTTACAAAATGTGTGTGGGACTCAACGTCCAGCAATTCATGAATGACTATCGTGATCCAATTTACCAATAGCCTGCGCGTTCACAGGATCTCCTGTGTATCAGACACCGAGCTCGACAGCTGTAGTCGCTTAGGTGCGGCCAGTATCCAGTATGCAGGAGATAGTGAGTTCGAACCCCACTGTCGGCAGCCCTGAAGATGGTTTTCTGTGGTTTCCGATGTTCACACCAGGCTGTACCTTAATTAAGGCCACGACCGCAGGCATTTGCCTGGAGGAGAAGTGGGGAACCACAGAAAACCACTTCCAGGATGACTGGGGTGGGAATCGAACCCACCTCTACTCAGTTGATCTCCCGAGGCTGAGTGGACCCCGTTCCAGCCCTCGTACCACTTTTCAAATTTCGTGGCAGAGCCGGGAATCGAACCCGGGACTCCGGGGGTGGCAGCTAATCACACTAACAACTACGCCACAGAGGCCGACTGCAATCTGTATCACTGATACATTTTATCCAGTTCTTTAGATTAGGAAAATGCGACAGTTCATCGACCAAATTCGTTAAAAATGCATTGTATTAACAATTCCTGTTTCCCGTATTAATTTAGCCACCACTTATCCCTTTCCTTGTAATTGATTCACTAAGTTGTTGTTTAAGTTGGCTTTACGCCGCAATGACACAGATAGGTCTTATGGTGACGATGGGATAGGAAAGGGCTAGGTATATAATAATTTCGTGTGGCTATTACTAGTCGATTGCAGCTCTTGTAAGGCAGACCCTCCGATGAGGGTGGGCAGGGCTAGGTACAGCCCCAGGGTTTTCCTGGTGTGAAAATGGGAAACCACGGAAAACCATCTTCAGCAATGCCGACAGTGGGATCGAACCCGCTATCTCCGGAATGCAAGCTCACATCTGCGCGTCCCTAACAGCACGGCCAACCTCGCCCGGTCTCTCGTGCTTTTATTTCCTAATAGGCCTACTGTCACAGGTAGTAACACTTCCAAAAATTCGTGCTTTCTTGAATCGAAGTAACGCTCAAACACAGACCTCAGCGTTGTTTGTATTATCATAGGACTCATTCACCACAAATATATAATACGGCGTGCTTTTAAAATATCTTTGAGTTTATTTACATTTTGTTGAGCTAATCTGGTCCGCCTCTGTGGTGTAGTGGTTAGTGTGGTTAGCTGCCATCCCCGGCCATACCCGGCTCTACCACGAAATTTGAAAAGTGGTATGAGGGCTTGAACAGGGTCCACTCAACCTCGGGAGGTCAACTGAGTAGAGGTGGGTTCTATTCCCACCTCAGCCATCCTGGAAGTGGTTTTCCGTGGTTTCCCAATTCTCCTCCCGGCAAATACCGGCATGGTACCTAACTTAAGGCCACAGACGCTTCCTTCCCTCTTCCTTGTCTATCACTTCCAATCTGTCCGACTCGTTGGCTGAATGGTCAGCGTACTGGCCTTCGGTTCAGAGGGTCCCGGGTTCGATTCCCGGCCGGGTCGGGGATTTTAACCTTCATTGGTTAATTCCAATGGCACGGGAGCTGGGTGTTTGTGCTGTCCCCAACATCTCTGCAACTAATCTGTGAATATGTCTTGTGTTCGAAGGAGCTGACACTCGCACATGTTTAAGAGTGTAACTTACGTCCGTTTTGTTTTCAAATAATGTCTCCAACACCAATCGTACATTCTTCAACTGTGCATCGGTAAAAGGATTCATATGATGTCGCAGAAACCATGAAATGCGTTCAGATACTTCACTGTACTTTTGTCCGGCACCACGGGTAAGCGTGCTGGCCGTTCGTCACAGGGTTCTCGGGTTCGATTCCTGGCAGGGTCGTGTATTTTAACCACAACTGATTGATTTCGCTGCCACGGGGGCATCATTTCGTCCACCTTCGTAGCGTAACGGTTAGTGTTATTAGCTACCGTCATCGGGGGCCCGGGTTCGAATCCAGGTACTGCTAGAAATTTAAGGAATGGCAGGACTGGTATTTGGTTAAAATGGTACATAGATACAGCTCACCTCCAATGGGGGTGTGGCTGAAAAGAGCTGCACCACCTCGGGATGAGGACACGAGGTTGCATCATCATTTCATCCTCATCACGAGGCGCAGGTCGCCTACGGGTGTCAAATCAAAAGACCTGGCGAGCCGAACTTGTCTTCGGACACTCTCGGCACTAAAAGCCATACGCCATTTCATTTATTACAGCACTTTTTATGTTCCGTCATTGATCTACTCATAATCCCTGTGGCTGGAGATTAGTTGTTGTTTTGTTTGCAATTTGCTTTATGTCGCAGCGACACAGAGAGGTCTTATGGCGACGACGGGATAGGAAAGGCCTAGGAGTGGGAAGGAAGCGGCCGTGGCCTAAATTAAGGTACAGCCCCAGCATTTGCCTGGTGTAAAAATTGGGAACCACTGAAAACCATGTTCAGGGCTGCCGACAGTGGGATTAGAACTATTTCCCGGATGCAAGCTCACAGCTGCGCGCCCCTAACCGCACGACCAACTCGCCCGGTCGAGATTTGTTAGAGGCCACGGTATCTATTTTAGTTTTCCTAAGGTTGCCCTTTTATATTAGAACTTCTGACTGTCGCAACCGTTTGGTTACAAATTAAATACACCGGTTTTACCACAGCGTAAACAATGCATGTAGGCCCTAAATCAGTTTATTCTGATAAAAGCTGTTCATTTTCACAATCGACTTTTCCTCTTTTAACCATATTACACTGCCCACTCACGGCCCCAAGCCAGTTCTCACAAAGAAATCAGAACCGCCTACCTCCTCCAATAGCAGATGCGCCTTGAAAACAACTCCAGGTTGGTTATGAGCGCGCATGGCTATACGCATTACTGCCAACTCAGCCTATCTTCCTCTAATAGTAGAACGCTGCTACACTTGCTAAAGAGAGTGAAGCAGATCGCATCAAGTCGACTGCGCCAATATCAGATGCACCTATAAAGGTTTAACTGCAGATTGCTCTAGTGGTGTATTTTAACTTGTGAACAGATGACTACGTAACGTGAAATATGACGGTTTTTACTTCTAATCACCACGTCCTTTAGCATGGTAAAATGGTACGGCAAACAAAGCAACTATTTATTAACATTTCAGGTTTGTTATTTGACCTGTCCGGAAGCCTGAGCTCCGCGGTCGGGATTCGAACCTGGTCCACAAATTGGTGAACCCTGCTCTAGACTATGGTGGTGACCCAGGTTTATATCCAGGCACTGACAATGGCTATTTTTAGCGTCTTTTCCTCACATTTTTCTCACAATAATTCCAGGAAACTACCAGGATAGTAGTCCTGTGTTGTTCTAGAACCGCGATCCCAATGCTATGATGATGTTTGTAGTTTAAAGGAGCCCAACATCTAGGTCATCGGCCCCAAATCCGAATTCTTGGCTCAAATGGTTACAGTAGCACACATTATCACAGACCCTAAAGGAATAACTCATGGGTTACTCTCTGGACGATGCTTAATGATGTGTCGAGTTTCCAATACGATACTTTTAGCTACAACCGTGTCCGACTCGTTGGCCGAATGGTCAGCGTACTGGCCTTCGTTTCAGAGGGTCCCGGGTTCGACTCCCGGCCGGGTCGGGGATTTTAACCTTAATTGGTTAATTCCAATGGCCAGGGGGCTGGGTGTTTGTGATATCCCCAACATTCCTGCAACTCACACACCACACATAACACTATCCTCCACCACACTAACACGCAGTTACCTTCACATGGCAGATGCCGCCCACCCTCATCGGAGGGTCTGCCTTACAAGGGCTGCAATCGGCTAGTAATAGCCACACGAAATTATAAATTATTATATATAGCTACAACTGTATCTTAAATGAGTCTTGCAGATTTAGAAGGAACACTGACCTCAGAAGAAGTGATCCACCTCTGCGTCCGAAAACCAACAAGCAACAAGCTGACAGGCAACTATATAGTATGATTATTGGATGGGCATGTGAGCTGAGGGACATTCTCACTGAGCTCGAATCAAGATAGACACAGTATGAATCCGAAAGAATGCTAGTGGGAGTTTTGTTATATAACTTACAGTTCTGGGGTTAGGATTCAGCGAAAACTGCAGATATGAGCACGGTATCAGAAGCTATATGAAACTGCAATCTTGCCACTTATCTCTCGTGATCATTCGTAAGTCAAGGGATCTAAAACACGGTATTATAGGAATCATACAGGCCTAAGTATGATTTTATTCCAATGAAAGTAAAACATTTGTTTTACCCCGTACCAGAAGAGATTGAAACGTATAAAATTGAATTTCTGTGCTTCCTATAGGTGTATTTTCCTCATTTAAAACGTTTTACATTACAATCCGTTTAAAAATGCAAATGCCTTTCTCTGATTTCCAGTAGGTTAGCAAGCATAAGGATTAAACACATTCCAGCTCTGAATTGAGTCCTGTAATGAAACGTTAATTACACTTTTGTGTATTATTCGTAATCATAACGCTTATTGATTACATTTTGCCAGGAGGCAGAGCGGGGAGCTTGAGCTTGTTTTTTGTGTTCTATTAGAGTGCGGAATTGCCTAAGTGTGGCGCTGGATGCATGCGGGGGCACGAAGGCGTGGTAATTACGTTACCGGCCGGCAAAGGGCAGGAGGAAGGGTGGGGAGCAGTGACTCCCCCTCATAGTGATTCGGGAAATCGCTTCGAAATTGAAGCCTGGTATTGGATAACTGAATTGAGGACCATGAATATGTGTGCACGTTTATATTGATGGCTTTAAAAACTGATCACTGGACTTTTTTCTTTTTGTAATCGAAAAGTTAAATCTGTTTTTGTTTGCGTCACGTTTTGTCGTAGTGACATTTTGTACTTAATGCCCATGTTACGTCACCAAACAGCCAACCCTCAGTTTTATGCTGTATTGGAAACGCTAGGTTGAAATATCATTTCGAACAGCGGTAATGGAAGAGGTCACGGTGCGAACAACAGCCAATCAAGGCCTTTTACATCCCGCTCTTTTTAACCTGAAGCAAGATAAATGTGTTGCTCACAGCAAACAAAATTTCAATGATCAATATTTGGAATTATATATCTAGGTTATGGACTTAGGCCTACTGGGTCACCCTTTCCTTTTACGCTTAAGTGATATTTATTGTGAGAAAGCAAAACAAAGCATAGCCATATGTGTAGAGGCCACGGAAGACCTTGCAGAAGCTGAAGACTTCAAAATTTCCGTATTTTAAGGCACACCCCCCAATGGAGGTGAACTGCATGTGTTATTTTAACCATATACCAGCCCCCCTGACACTCTTAAATTTCTGGCAGTAGGCCCTACTTTGAATCAAAACCGGGCCCCCGAGGACGACAGCCAATAGCACTAACTGTTACGCTTCGGAGGAGGTAATAATAATAATAATAATAATAATAATAATAATCATAATAATAATAATAATAATAATAATTAGCCGTATTTAGCCGGGAAAGCTTTCTGAGCCCAAGCTGGCAGGTTCGATCCTGACTCAGTCCGGTGGTATTTGAAGGTGCTCAGATATGTCCGCCCCGTATAGGTAGATTTACCGGAACGTAAAGGAACACCTGCGGGACGAAATTCCGGCACTTTGGCACCTCAGAAAAACCGTAAAAGTAATTAGTAGGACGTAACACCAATCACGTTATTATTACTGTTATACACAAAGGGAGTAGAGGGGAAGAAGCGGCGGGATCTAAAATCCTGGATAAAATGACCAAACAAAACACTTTATAAATTCTGAATGTAGGGCCTACTCCCTGAAGATTTTTTTGTTCTTTTCTGTTTCTACTTTCAAGCAACAACAACAACAACAACAACAACACCAATAATTAACATTAGGGACAAATACTTAGGAAAGGTTTTAACAAATATTTACGGGCTGCCTGGCCGAGGCGGTAAAGGCGTGTTTGTTTACCCGGAAGGAATTCGAAAAATTTATGAAACGAGATTTTCACTTTCGGAGATGCACTTGGTCCTTTGGTTCACTCAGCCTACTCCAAAACTGAGTACAAGGTTAAATCCTCAGGGCAATGGCGGCCGGGCTTTGAGCCAATCGCTCCACCCCACCACGTGCCGAGGTTACGGATAGTGGAAGCCTTTACCTTCTACATCTCCAATGGCCTTCATGCCTGTGGAAACCTTTACCTTCCTTATGACAAGACGCCCGATCGGGTGATTACACTAGTAAAAAAGAAAACCTAGGAAACTACAAAATACAAAACAAAGTTAATAGTATAGAAAACCCTATACTATACTATACTATAGAAAACCCTGTCCGCTGCACAACCCTAACCGTTACATGCTACGTACAACACATCACACTACCAACCACCACAGAAATATGCGGTTACAAATACATCCCTATGCATGGGGTTGATGTCAGGAAGGGCATCCAGCCGTAAAAATGAGAAATATCCACGTCAGTTGACGACCCCAATACAATGGGGAAATCAGAAACGAGAATAAGAAGAATACTCGTAATAATTCACATTTAGGTCGATGTTGGTATTTTTTGGCAGTGGCTTAAGGTTGCACTATCACATCGAAGGTTTTCCATGTCGCAAATGAAAGAAATGGCTAGGAACGGGAAGGTACCAGCTATGGTCTTAATTAAAATATAGCCCCAGCATTTGTCTGCTGTGGAAATGGGAAACCGTTTATAGGGTTACCGACGGTATACTCCAACCCCCATATCCCGAATGCAAGTTCACAGTTACGACATACAAAACACACGGCCAATTAGGTCGGTTTACATTCTTATATTTTTAAAATCTATATATATATAAAGTAGCTTGTCCTGACTGACTGACTGATTCATCATCGCCGAGCTTAAACTACTGGACATAAAGAGAAGAAATTTTGGGGATATATTCATATTATGACGTAGGTGCTCGCTAAGAGAGGATTTTTGGATATTCCTTCGATAAGGGGGTGAAAACGGGGGTGAAATTTTAAAATGAGTTGCTCTATATCTCAAAACTTTAAAAGTTTACAGATGTAAAAATTGGTATTTAGAATCTTCTTTAAAAATAAGGAAACACGTATTTTTTTGTTTTCAGAAAATCCCAATAGGAGGGGTGAAAAAGGGTGAAAATGGGGAAAAATGGGTTGAATGCCTTTAATCAGGATACCGGTACTTATATCTCAGAAACTGAACATATTACAGACCTGAAAATTGGTACTTTTGACCTCTTTTAAAAATAAAGAAACACGTATTTTTTTGTTTTTGGAAAATCCAATTAATGGGAGGGTGAAAAGGGGGTGAATTTTTAAAATGAGTGAATCTATATCTCCAAACCTTTAAAGTTTGCAGATGTAAAAATTGGTATTTAGAACCTTCATTAAAAATAAAGGAACACGTATTTTTTTGTTTTCGGAAAATCGCAATAGGAGGAGTGAAAAGGGGCTAAAAAGTGGTTGAATGCCTTTAATGAGGCTACTTATATATCAGAAACTGAAGATATTACAGACCTGAAAATTGGTGTTTGGGATCTCCGTTAAAAATAAAGAAACACGTATTTTTTTGTTTCTGGAAAATCCAATTTAGGGAGGGGGGGGGTGAAAAGGGAGTAATATATATATATTTTTTTTTTTTTTTTTTGCTAGTTGTTTTACGTCGCACCGACACAGATATGTCTTATGGCGACGATGGGATGGGAAAGGCCTAGGAAGTGGAAGGAAGCGGCCGTGGCCTTAATTAAGGTACAGCCCCGGCATTTGCCTGGTGTGAAAATGGGAAACCACGGAAAACCATCTTCAGGGCTGCCGACAGTGGGGCTCGAACCCACGATCTCCCGATTACTGGATACTGGCCGCACTTAAGCGACTGCAGCTATCGAGCTCGGTAGTAATATTTTAAAATGAGTGTATCTATCTCAAAATGTTTAAAGGTTATATATGTGAAAATTGGTATTTAGAATCTCCTTTAAAAATAAATAAACACACGTATTTTTTCGTTTTTGGAAAATCCAAATATTGGGGGGTAAAAAGGGGGTGGGTAAATTTTTTTAAAATGAGTGTGTATACATCTTAAAACTTTAAAATTTACAGATGTAAAAAAATTGGTAGTTAGAATGTCCTCTAAAAATAAAGGAAAACGTATATTTTGTTTCCTGTAAATCCCAATAGGAGGGGTGTAAAAGGGTGAAAAATGGGTTGAATGCCTTTAATGAGGATACATATATCTCAGAAACGAAAGATATTACAGAACTGAAAATTTGTATATGGGATCTCCTTTAAAAATAAAGAAACACGTATTTTTTAGTTTTGGAAAATCCAATTAATGGCGGTTAAACAGGAGTGACAAATTGGGTGAATTTTTGAAAGACTATATCTACAGAATATCTTGGAAACGTTAAATGTTACAGACGTAAAAAGTGGGTGTTTGTAATCTCCTGTAAATCTAAAGAGACATAGGTGATTTGTGTTTGGAAACTCCACTTAAGGGGAACTCAAAAGGGGTGAAATTTTAAAATGAGAATTTTTACAGTTTATCTCAAAAACTTAACATGTTACAGAAGTGAAAAATGGTTTTTTTATCTCTATTAAACATAAAGAAACGTGTATTTTTAGCTTTCGGAAATTCCACTTGGGTGGAGGGGGGGGGGTAAAAGTGACTGAAAATGGTGTTGAATTCTTTTAATTAGGCTACTGATATCTCAAAAATGAAGATGTTACAGACGTGAAATTTGATATTTGCAATCTGCTTTAAAAATAAAGAAACACGTATTCTCGGAAAATCCAATGAAGGGGGGGGGGGGGAAAGAATTCAAAAAATTAATTGAATTAATTGAATGAGAATACATACATCTAATAAAAACTAAAGTTGTTACAGACGTGAAAATTCGTATTTGGATCTCCTTTAAAAACAAAGAAAAACGCGTTTTGGGGGGAAACCATCTTGGAGGGCGGGAGTGTAAAGGAGTTGAATTCCTTTCATGAGGACACATAAATCAAAAACTGAAGAAGTTAGAGTCGTGAAAATTGGTATTTAGAAGATCCTTTACTATTAAAGAAACAAGTATTTTTTGCGGGAAAATTCACTTAGGGGGGGGGGGGGGGGAGTAGTGTGAAATGAAGTGAAAAAAGTAAATTATTTTTATGGGGATACTTATATCTCAAAACTGAAGGTAATAGACGTGAACATTGGTGTTTGAAATCTTCTTTAAACATAAGAAACAAGCCTTCTTTTAATTTTTTTGCGGGGGGGGGGGGGCGGTAAATAAACTTAACGGCGGTGGGGTGTAGAAGGAGGTGAGACCAATTTATTTTACTGTTCTTAATGTACTTATAAGGATCCTCGGCAGCGCGCCGGCCTCTCACAGCTGGGTTCCGTGGTTCAAATCCCGTTCACTCCATGTGACATTCGTGCTGGACAAAACGGAGGCGGGACAGGGTTTTCTCCGGATACTCCGGTTTTCCTGTCATCATCCATTCCAGCAACACATAATAATAATAATAATAATAATAATAATAATAATAATAATAATAATAATAATAATAATAATAATAATAATAATAATGTTCCGGACCGTCGTCAAATGTGCGGACCGCGCTGGAAACGGCTCCTGGACGGGTAATGACTAAGAATGCAGTCCGGCCGCGGGTTCAGTGCCTTCTCGGCACCCAATACGACACCACGCCGGATCTCCTGAAGGATTTTATCCATATTAAAAATGATTATAGGAAAAGATGGCAAAGATTTACGGACCCAACTGACCGGGAGGAATACCTGAGCCTAGCCCGGGAAGTACGAAATCGATTGCTGGAAAAGAAGATTGAAAAATGGGAGGAAACATGCCGTAATCTAATAGAAAACGAGTCAGATCGGGAATTTTGGTGGGTTCTCGCAGAAAACGAGTCAGACCGCGAATTTCGGCGGATTATATATCTAAAACAATAAGCATTCAATTATAAATTTCAGTATAATACCGTAGCGAAGCACGGGTATCTTGCTAGTATCTATATATATAAAATAGGAGTTTTGTCTGTACACTGTTCAGAATTTGAAAAGAATGGTATTTCTGTATCGACCATGTCCATAGTAACAAGGAAATGAACTTTTTAATTTTCCGTAATTTCTGTCTGTTTGTCTGTCTGTCTGTCTGTCTGTCTGTCTGTCTGTCTGTCTGTACACGCATCACGAGAAAACGGCTCAAGAGAATTTAATGAAAATCAGTATGTAAGGTCCGGTAATAAGTCGCTACAATCTAGGCCGTAAATAATCTTATTCACGCTGAGAGAAATGGTAGTTTAGGGGAAGGCCTAAAATTGAATTCTCAAATATTTATGTTAGTAGTGGTCCTATCTTAATGAAAATCGGTATGTGAAGTCCGGGAATAAGTAGCTACAATCTGGGCCATAAATAATCTTATTCACGCTGAGAGAAATGGTAGTTATGGGGAAGGCCTAAAATTTAATTCTCAAATATTTGTTATTATTTGTCCTATATTAATGAAAATCGGTATGCAAAGTCAGGGAATAAGTCGCTACAATCGAGGCTATACATAATTTTATTCACGCTGAGTGAAATGGCAGTTTAGGGGATGGCCTAAAATTTAATAATCAAATATTTGTGTTATTAGTGGTCCTGTTGACAAATAGTATGTAACTAAATTTTATATTAGTAAATTTCCGATCATTTATGTCTTATACATTTTTAATATACCGACTATGATTACGAAGATATTTATGAATTTGGATTTTTTGTTGCTAAGTCCATTTCAGCGCCGCCACGAGAAAATGGGTAAACAGAATTTAATGAAAATCAGTATGTAAAGTCAAGGAATAAGGAACTACAGTCTACGCTATAATTGATTTTATAAGACGCCCTAATATTACAGAGTCGAAAGAAAACTGAATGTGAAGGCCTACAATACAGAAAGCTCATAACATTAATCAAGAATAACATTACTTTAACCATTGTTAGTTGTGATGTGCTTTGTGTGTCTGTTGCCGCTCATCTCCGATAGATGGGATTAACACTGTATACCGAGATTGTTTAATTTGTTTTTTGTCGCGCCGACACAGATTGGTCTCATGGCGACGATGGGATAGGAAAGGGATAGGAGTGGGAAGGAAGCGGCCCTGAACTTAATTACGTTAAAGCCCAAGCATTTGCCTGGTGTGAAAATGGGAGACCACGGAAGACCGTCTTCAGGGCTGTCGACAGTGGGGTTCGAACCCACTACCTCCCGGATGCAAGCTCACGGCTGCGCGCCCCTAACCGCACGGCCAACTCGCCCAGTCGTACTGAAAATAACAGCCTGCTTGAATATTGGCGGGAAGTAGGGGGGAGTTAGATAACTTTCTTCTTCGGCATGCCGTTCATCTGGTTCATATATTTTCGGATACTGCTGATACGTAACAAACTGGTTCATCATAGCATTCGAGCTATTCAATCCCTACTCTGAGACACTGATTGGAATGAGTAGTGTGCATATTTAACGGAATAATGGCAGAGGAGTGTTCACGGCTGTCTGCGGTCTGGTCATTTCAGCACTGGACCTTTGGACTGTTAGGTCGACACCGTAGTACTGTTCGCTAAAAGTGAGAAAATGTGCGGTTTTTCATTTGATCGAGTATTTTATATGATAACGTTGCTTTTAATCCCTACATTCCTACTGACGACTTCAGGTAGGAAGACCACAAAGACAGTCTTTCTAAGAATCCTGTAGCGAAGCACGTGTACATCAGCTAGTATGTTATAAACTTGAGTTAACACATTTTGCACCTCAACGTGATGATGACTTAGAACTACCACCACCAACCTAAATGAAAGCATCGCAAATGCATAGAACCCTTTCAAAGGCCTGTGGCGGGTTTTGAATCACATATCAATTAACTACCATCCTGCCAACGAATTCCATGTCCGTGTTCACTCGGTCTAATAGACAGTGAATTTCAGGTACCGTACCTTTATCACTCTCACCATTCAGTAGTGGATCCCCTACTTCCTGTTGATTTTTGTGCAATCTTACTGAACCGCTTTCTTCCTCTTCTGATCTTCCTCTGTCACTATTCCCACATCCAGGACACCCAGGTGGGATCTCGGGTCTGAACTGTGCCACACATGTGTACTTTTACTTGCTTTCCTGCCGGATTACTTTCCTGACGCCAAACCTACTTTGAAGGATGTGTTCAGTATGGCGTGTTTCTTGAGGTGGTTGGTAGTGTAGTGGGTTGCGTGTGTATGATGGAATGTGTTTTGAGACACACACACCCAGTCCCCAATTTGCCTGACTTGGTTAAAATCCCCAAGCCGGCCGGGAATAGACACCGCGACCTTCCGAACCGAAGACCCCGAAACTGACCATTCAGCCAAGGAGCCGGACTATACTGAGTCCTGGAGGTATTCGCCACCCTGCTCTAATTCTAACATCGGGTGGCTTTGAAATGGTTTGAGGTATATAGGCCCACGGTCTTCCTTTGCACTTTCCGGTAAATGTTGACGTGCTCCACGATCGCTTCCATCCCAGTACTACAGTAGTACCCCTTGATCCAAATGGTGAAGCGCTGACTTCTGAGACCAGGTTGACATGTTCGATCCCAGCTTAATCCGGCGATATTTATTGGTGCTCATTTGCGTCAGCCTCACATCGTTAGATTTATCAACACGTAAAAGAAATCCTCCGGGACAAAATTCTGGCACTTCGGCGAGACGGAAAGTAGTACATAAGTGGAACGTAAAACCAATAACATTATCGATCATACTAGAACAGATATTTCAGTAACACAATCTATTAAATGGGCTATGTTGTGGCTACTCCAACCACTACTCTTATACCTTCATATCTTCCACACAATATAAATAACATTTGTTTGAGCGCCAGTTGCTTTTTTAAGAAAAACAACAAAATTCGGTAGAGCATACCTCTTATATCAATTATCTCAAGGCGTGAGGTGATAAACTCACATATCTGGCAATATACAGGGATATGGATCAGGAAAATATTAAATTACTGTTGCATTTCCACAATTGAGGATTGTACATGGAACTGGAATCACTTATTATAATTAAAATAAAACTGAGTTTATGACTATAATTTACGTCACAATGAACAATCATTGACGTCTTTTAATTTAACAAAAGAAATATATCGTGAGATTTGCGGTACTAAGAAAAGGAAAATTTAATCTAAACAAAAAAAGCTATTGGCATGAACTTGAAGTGCGATGTGATATCGCCACTGATTACACTCTTCTTCATGTTATGAATGCATAACATGTCTGATGCTTTAATTACCTGTTGTCTGCATACACCGCTGTTGAACTTGAAATTCTTGGGAAAACCTCTGAGCTGAAGTCGGGAGCCGTCTGCTGTTATCTTCTTATATAACAAGGAGTTGGCCTACATACCATGTACGCGTGTAGGGAGCTCCAATGTAATTACGTCCACTCAATATATTATAAGAAATTGGAAAATATTATTGAAACATCTTGTGAAGTCCATCCTCACAAGAAGATGATGTTTCTTTATCTGCATAGTACCCGTCTCTGCTCGGATACAACCACCACTTGTAGACCTCCTCGATTATTACTTCTTCAAACACAACTCTTAGCTCTGACCATCACACTAAGACCACTTCTTCCATTTGATACCTCTGACTGTTACCTATGATCTGAACGATATGAACTGAACGATATGATCTGAATAATATGAACTGAATATGAACAGAGTCCCTCTCCCCACCGTTGCATCAACTTATATCACCTCGCGATGACGACTCATCTCCCTACTCCCTGTCCATCCCTTCCACTTCAACATACAGTAGCTGGCGAATACTGACACTTGGTCGCAATCACGTGCCCACGCACTGATTTCATCAGTCAAGTGTTGTCTAAGCGTACCCAAGCGGCTTGAGAATGACTAAGCTGAATGCGTCACCGGAAAATCTACTTGCACAGTTAAACATAGCCTCGATTGCAAAATACTATGCCAGCTCATCCAGCCAGAGTTACAAGCCACAGCATGACTATATGAAACCAACAAATCTCACTTACTACAATACAGAATAATTACAAATAAATTTCACTTAACCTATGATTAAATACAATAATATACGTGATACCTAATTATTACAGTCTAAATGATGAGAAACAGAATATATAAAATCTAATGAATCGGGTTAATAATAATAATAATAATAATAATAAATACTGAATGGAATCTGTAACCCTGTTGTACGGTTACAGAACGCCTCCCTCATGAAATAATCGATTAATTGAATCGATTGATTCATGAAATATATACATAATCACATGAAATCGAGTACACCAATATATATACATGTATAAAAATGCCCTTTACAAATTGGGTACATGGTATCATCCATCTGTATGTTCGTTGTTACACATATTGATCAATTATCATTTTCACTTTCATTATACAGTATTATTTACATACAGAGATTACATTTCTTTCTCACTTCTGTCGTTTCAAACGTTCATTGAGTGTTCAAAAATAATTCTCGAAGACATTTCATTATATACACTGTCTCCAAGCACTGGAGTTTATTGCACTGCCGTGCTCACTTAATATCACAACACACGCTAATTTCACTGAAGTCCTGTTCGCAATGCCAGCTTCATAAAATATGGTGAATTAACATAATAATGAAAATTAATCAACAAACTCACATGATATATTTCTTAAGATTTCTTATATTATATGTGCCTACGATATTTCCTTCCTTGTCTTCTAGTGAATAAGCACATTTCCCAATCCGTTTCACTACGGTGAAGTATCCCTGATATAACAAGAAAAACTTAGAAAATTGACCAGCTTCTGCTGATGACGGGAGTGGCACTCTGAGTAAAACCTTGTCACCAAGCTCAAATTCATCCAATGTAGTCTTTTTCTGCTGGCGAATACGTTTATCTCCTGCTTTCTTTAAATTCTCCCTAGCCAGCTGGATATAAAAATCCTTAGTTTTCTCCTCTCCCAAGTCCAAGCCTAACATACTCGCAATTTCATCAGTAGGCTTCCTGCCGTGATGAATTTCATAGGGCGTAAATCAAGTGGACTCGTGCAACGTGATGTTACACCAACGTTCGACATTACTCAACTGTGAGAACCACGAGTTGTGTTTGTCATGCACATATGCCCTAAATATACGTCCTCTTTCACGCATCGTTCTTTCAACCATATTGCTTTGCGGGCAACGTACCGATGAAAATATAGTTTTGATCCCCAGTTCATTTAGTTTGGTATTCCAGATCTTCGAAATAAACTGGCTGCCATGATCAGATAGTATTCTGAGGGGACATCCGAACTCAGGAATATATCTGTCCACGACCTGTTTGAGACAACCCCTCCCTGTAGCTTTCCTCAATGGGTACACCTTGACATATTTGCTGAAGGCATCAATCAAGACAAAAACAAATTGGTAACCATATCTGGATTTAACCAACGGTCCAAACAGATCAACACTAATAAGCTTCCCGGGTCTGTCAACAATAACAGCTTGCCTGGGCCCCTCTCGAAGTCTAGTCGGGTGCTTAGAGCGTTGGCAGAGATCACACGTAGCGAGTATTTTCCTCACGTGCCTTCCCATATTCCTCCACACAAAGTTACCCTGAATAGCATATAAGACCTTATTTGCTCCAAAATGACCCAGCTCCTTATGATAAAACCAAATCATATCCTCTTGCAGGGCTTTAGGTACACATACATTGAACTTCCCAGAATAACATTTCCGAGCGAGAAAACCATTACATAACTTATACGTAAGTTTACCGTTCACAACAACAGTACCTGGTTCCTTATCTCTAAGCGAGGTCAACAGTCCCGTCAACTCTTCTTCTCTTTCCTGCTCGGACAACAGATAACGAAGTCTATCTCTTTCTGCAGTATTATCAGTCATCGAGCCAACACAAATCAAAATACCTTCTTTCACCTCTAAAGAGACAGTATTTTCCTCCTTAGGTAGATACCTGCTGAGAAAGTCAGCCATAACATTATCTTTCCCTTTAATATGACGTATCTTAAAATCATATTCACTTATGGCTAAAATCCAACGAGTCATACGATTACTAGTTAGTTTATAAGTATTTAAGAATACCAAGGCCTGATGGTCAGTCCATATCTCGAATTTATTACCTAAAACATACATTCTAAACTTACTTAATGAATACATGATTGCAAGAAATTCAATCTCAGTGATCGTATATCTCTTTTCTGCCATACTGAGCCCACGACTTGCCAAGGAAACTATGCCTAAATTGCCGTTATCATCTCTCTGACATAAACATCCAGCAACTCCCTTCTCTGAACCATCAGTCATGAGAATAAATTCACGATCTGACATAGGATATCTCAACATAACAGCTTCATTAAATCCATCCTTCAACTTCTGGAAAGCCTCATCATGTTCTTTCCTCCACTTCCACTTCGCACCTCCTTTCAATAGCTCACGAAACGGCTCTAACAGCGCAGAATATTTACCCACAAAACGTCGAAAGTAATTACACATTCCCAGAAAAGATTTCAATTGCTTAACATTACGTGGAGTAGGAGTGTTGTTTATCTTGTCTAATCTCGTCTGTTCCGGTTTTACCCCCTGTTCAGATACAGTGTGTCCCAAAAGTGTGATCTGTTGTGAACACAATGTCGATTTACCCAGTTTTAATGTAAATCCCCCTTCCCTGATTTTATGTAGAACAATCTGTAAGTGTTTCATGTGTTCCTCAAACGTGTGGGATGCTATAACAATGTCGTCGATGTACATGGTCACAAAACTATCCGTATCTCTCCCTAATACTTTACTCATGGCTCTAATTAATGCTGCAGATGAAGTACGGGTCCCGAAAGGCACCCTGGCGAACTGATACAAGCAATTCTTGTATGCAAACGCCGTAAGTGGACGGTCGCTTTCTCTAAGTGGAATCTGCCAGAAAGATGACGACAAATCAAAAGTAGAAAACCATTTTCTACCTTCAAAACGTTGAATAAGTTCATCTACCGTCTCCGCCCTTTGCTGATCGGCTTCAGTTCTCATATTCATTAATCTGCCATCAATGCACAGTCTTACCGTGTTATCCTTCTTAGGTATAATAACAAGTGGATTTAAATTAGGACTACATGATGGTTCAATTATATTATAATCTAGCATAATGTCAATCTGCTCTTCAACAGCGCTAGCGTATTTTAACGGAATGGGATATTTCGGTCCTACAAAAGTTGAGTTATCAATAACATTAAATTTGTGTTCGTAAAGATGTGTTCTACCAGGCCGATCGCTAAAAACATCACTATGTGATATCAATACTTCACACAAATTGTCCTTCTGACTTTCCGCTAAATTACATTTCTCCACTGTCTCATACAATTCATCTCTAGAATCTCTCTGTATAGACACATGGCAGATATCAATATTCTTCCTAATATTAGGAATTTCACAAGGCCCTTCCGTACTAGAACACACTTTATTCGCACTAATTTCTGACAAAACATCATATGGTAAACTGACTTCCCTGCTACTCTTTCCCCAAATAAGATTGACATTACACAGATCAAAATTTAATTTAGCCTTGTGACACGTTAACCAGTCAGTACCTAAAATAACGGCATAAACTAAATTAGGCACAACTAAGCATGGTTGGAAAATACATTCTCCACTTATGTTAATGGGGACAGCTATTTGTTTATTCACTCTTTTAGACTTGTTCCCAACAGCTGTTACGATGAACGTATTCCTCACTGGAATTTCCGCTACCTCATACTTCTCTCTCAAAACTTCCTCATACAGCTTGGAATTTACACATGACTTCTCACTACCAGAGTCCAACAAAATCTTAACTTTTCTGCCCCATATCAGCAGTTCAATCGTCGGTGTCACAGTAACACTACTTAAATTATCCTCATTACATAATATAAGATCACTTAACAAATCTTACCTTATATCTAAATTTAAATTACACTTATAAAATTTATTGTCTACGATTAAGTCGTCACTTAAAACATTTGAATTATTGCTACTTAGGTCACAATCATGTTCACTTACAACTATAGGCTGGTCGACATTAACATACTTATCTACTTATACGTGAACTCACCATTTACGGACTGTCTCAGTGACCTGTTTATACAGTCCGTTGCGCGTTTAAAGTACTTGGTTCGGTTACGACTTGTTGGTTACACACCTCAGTCGGCCTCCCCTGTTGCCTATTTCCTCTAGCGTCATTATTATTATTATTATGGCCTGTATTCTCCCGCCTCGCAGCTTCTGGTTGATTACCATAATCACGCCTCCCAGTCCTGAAATTTTCCGAACTATTTTGATAATTTCTCTCCCTGTGGAAATTATTATTAGGTCTCTCCTGATATTCTCTTCGGTAGTTACGATTATTCATAGGCCTGTCCTGATTATTAGATTGGTTACCCCTTCCTTCTACATTCCTATTAGGTGTCCTACTATTATTCAAGCTACTACCTAAGGCATCAAAACTTTCCAACAAAATCTCCATTTCCTTAATAGTCTCCACTCTTTGCATACAAACAGCTTCTCTTATTCTATCGGTATAGTGCTTAGCCATAAGTCTAACTATATCAGCCTCAGGTCCAATACATTCTAAATTTCTCCACACCAAAACATGAGCTAAAAAATATTCAGTCATTCTAACACCCTCGTTAGAATTATACCTGCCAAACATTACTCTCTCTCTCTCTCTACTCTGAACACCTTCACTCCAAAATTTAGCCATGAATTTCTCCTTAAATTCAGTTAGACTAGACATCGAGCTTTTATATACTTGAAACCAAGACTTAGTCTCTCCTACGAAAGCATTAGATAAGATCTCCAATACAGTTTCCCAGCTAATCATATTGTCTCTTAATTGAACAGCAAATTTCTTCTCGACTACTCTCATAAATTCCATCGGGTTGAATTCTTTCCCAGAAAACTTAGGTAACTCATGATCTCTAGTGATTAAACCATTATTTACAATTATCTCACGTACATTCTTACTATCACGCACTTCTTGCTGGAGTACTCTCTGGCAACTCAGAAATTTTTCTTCCACTGTTTCCTCAGCCTTTTCTTGAATTTTTCTTAATTCCTCCTGTAATTTTTCTTCCGATTCTCTCACCTTCTGTGATAATGATTTTTGTTCACTCTCTAGATCACCTACTTCTCCAAGTTTTCATTCCACATGTTCTACCCTACTAATACATTTCCTAGTTTCTTGCTCCACTGTATTGGTTATCTTTTCAAACCTTTCTTCCACTAACTCATTGATTTCTCCTTTATTAGACTCGATCTTGGCACCTAATTCATCAATCTTATGCCCTTGTTTGATGCATGTCTCACTAACTTGTTCTATTTCCGTATGGAGATTGCTCCGACCCAATTCCATCTCAGCTCTGATGTCACTACACTCCCTATTTACCTTACTTTCTAAATTATTAATTTGCTTACTTATTTCTAACACCTTATGATCTATCTTATTATTAACATCATCGATCTTCTTATTAATACTAATACCCTGAGCTTCAATTTTCTCACTAATGACCGCTTCAATTTTCTTACTCATAATATTATTCTGAGATTCAATTTTCTCACTCATAATATTATTCTGAGATTCAATTTTCTCACTCATAATATTATTCTGAGATTCAATTTTCTCACTAATGACCGTTTCAATTTTCTCACTCATAGCATTATTCTGAGATTCAATTTTTTCACTAATAACCGTTTCAATTTTCTCACTCATAATAATATTCTGAGATTCAATTTTCTCACTAATGATATTATTCTGCTCAGTCATTTTGGACATCAGCAAATTAAATAAACCCAGGTCAATCACCCCTTTACTTTGATCTTGCGTGACAGCGTTTTCCTCAGTTTCTACTATTTTCTGACTTTCAGCAGGTCCCACCTTAGTCACCAACTTCCTATTTATGTTACCACCTTGGATTTCCTTGGACACAATAACCTCAGCCTCATCACCTGACTGCATATTGCTATCCTTGTCCATCTTCGGTTTCCTACTAATTTTTCGCGATCTCAAAGCTATTTCCCCTTGCAATTCCTCTGACATTACCCCTTAAATACAAACTTCAACAAAATGACCTTCCTAACATTACTCGGTGAATTTAACAGGTGCGTACTCATTAAAAGAACTGATCCATGTATATTGCCATTCAGAAACACTTTTTCTGAACCTTTCGAGTCCCACGTTGCTGGCGACACGTTGTGGCTACTCCAACCACTACTCTTATACCGTCATATCTTCCACACAATATAAATAACATTTGTTTGAGCGCCAGTTGTTTTTTAAGAAAAACAACAAAATTCGGTAGAGCATACCTCTTATATCAATTATCTCAAGGCGTGAGGTGGTAAACTCACATATCTGGCAATATACAGGGATATGGATCAGGAAAATATTAAATTACTGTTGCATTTCCACAATTGAGGATTGTACATGGAACTGGAATCACTTATTATAATTAAAATAAAACTGAGTTTATGACTATAATTTACGTCACAATGAACAATCATTGACGTCTTTTAATTTAACATAAGAAATATATCGTGAGATTTGCGGTACTAAGAAAAGGAAAATTTAATCTAAACAAAAAAAGCTATTGGCATGAACTTGAAGTGCGATGTGATATCGCCGCTGATTACACTCTTCTTCATGTTATGAATGCATAACATGTCTGATGCTTTAATTACCTGTTGTCTGCATACACCGCTGTTGAACTTGAAATTCTTGGGAAAACCTCTGAGCTGAAGTCGGGAGCCGTCTGCTGTTATCTTCTTATATAACAAGGAGTTGGCCTACATACCATGTACGCGTGTAGGGAGCTCCAATGTAATTACGTCCACTCAATATATTATAAGAAATTAGAAAATATTATTGAAACATCTTGTGAAGTCCATCCTCACAAGAAGATGATGTTTCTTTATCTGCATAGTACCCGTCTCTGCTCGGATACAACCACCACTTGTAGACCTCCTCGATTATTACTTCTTCAAACACAACTCTTAGCTCTGACCATCACACTAAGACCACTTCTTCCATTTGATACCTCTGACTGTTACCTATGATCTGAACGATATGAACTGAACGATATGATCTGAATAATATGAACTGAATATGAACAGAGTCCCTCTCCCCACCGTTGCATCAACTTATATCACCTCGCGATGACGACTCATCTCCCTACTCCCTGTCCATCCCTTCCACTTCAACATACAGTAGCTGGCGAATACTGACACTTGGTCGCAATCACGTGCCCACGCACTGATGTCATCAGTCAAGTGTTGTCTAAGCGTACCCAAGCGGCTTGAGAATGACTAAGCTGAATGCGTCACCGGAAAATCTACTTGCACAGTTAAACATAGCCTCGATTGCAAAATACTATGCCAGCTCATCCAGCCAGAGTTACAAGCCACAGCATGACTATATGAAACCAACAAATCTCACTTACTACAATACAGAATAATTACAAATAAATTTCACTTAACCTATGATTAAATACAATAATATACGTGGTACCTAATTATTACAGTCTAAATGATGAGAAACAGAATATATAAAATCTAATGAATCGGGTTAATAATAATAATAATAATAATAATAAATACTGAATGGAATCTGTAACCCTGTTGTACGGTTACAATGTGAACATATTGGATTTTGGCTACGATATCCTAAAGGCGTGTTTAGATGGTGCCTTTTTTCGTGCAACGCCGCATGCTGTGTTGTAAGCCGCAAGTTGCAAGAGCTGCAAGAACCATGCCTCTTACCTGTTCGTGTTCATACGGACAGAAACGAAGCGCTTGCAGTATTCGAAAATGGCTTCTAAACAGCTTAAATGTGCTAGTGCCGCCGCTGCTACTCTGATAATTATTGCTAATAAATGCAAACGTAATCGAAAGCGATAGTTGTCGGACATCCTGCGCGGTCGTAGTACGACATTAAGTTAAATATTCTTCAAGACGTCAGTAATGATGACTATTTGTTTCGTAATTTTACTCGGATATCTCCTTATGATTTCCAGATTCTCTTGCAGTCGATTGCGCCATTAATAATAAGGAAGACACTAATAGGAGAGAAGTCATTTCACTGTGCACGCGGTTAGCTGTGACTATAATTTTCTAACTACTGTTGACTCCTGTCACACGGTATTTACAAGTTTTCATTGCCCATTTACTTTATGAAAATAAATCGTGAAATCAAATGTTTGAAAGATTTACAACGCTCCTTCTTCAGTCGTCAACATAATCACTGTCTGATGAATCAGGTGTAATGTCGTTTAAATTTATTATTATAACAGGATCAACAGTAGGGACGTCTTCCGTGAGCGCATCTTTCTCCCAATAATGTTTCTCAATTTTATTGGTGTGTACAATTCTTTTCTTTTTCACAGCTTCGGAGTAACGAACCCCAAGGCTTCTTGGCATAAATCCCACATCACCTCCACTGACCTTCCCCTCTCCGCCTGGTTATAAATATGGACTTTAGCTATTTTATGGTTTACGTATGCCCATATCGACTGTATGGGGTTAAGCTCACAATGAGCGGCAGCCAGCTAAGAAGAACGTCAGGACGAACATGCTTGATGATCTGCTCGAGTGTCCGGAAGTGCGGCTTGCGGTGAACAATAAATTCCGCTTTATACATTTTTTCCTTTACTCCTTGTCAACCTCCGTAGCTGAACGGTGAGCGTGTTGGTTTCGAATACAACGGTCCCGGGTTTGATTACTGGCCAAGTCTCTCGGGGCTATGTGATAGGACTTATTCGAAGTTTACCCTCTCTTCAAAGTATCAACATCATACCAGGCAAATGCCGGGACTGTACCTTAATTAAGGCCACGGCCGCTTCCTTCCAATTCCTAAGCCTTTCCTCTCCCATCGTCGCCGTAAGACATATCTGTGTCGGTGCGACGTAAAGCAAAAAAAAAAGTATCAACAGTAATGGCGTGATGCGTTCAACTTTTGAAACGACACTAATCTTCGACATCTAGCATGCCATTCCCTTATTCCACTTTTTCACTCCATAACACAACACATTCATTGCGATGCAGCTCTACAAGACTCAAAGCTGATACAGAGCAGCGCCTGAGTTCATTTGGCGCGGCAAATAGCTCAACCGGGCAACACCGCTCGGCCGATACCGGTACACTGCTTTCTTCTCCCAATACTACTCAATGAAAGCTAAATCAATATAAAATCAATGCATGTAGGCAAAATACAGTTTTAAGTTTAGCCTGACATTCTGATGAGCTGTATAACAAGCCGATTATTTTACTGCTATGATCACCCAGTAATGAGAAAATATTGTTTCACAAAATTTACAACAAATTTTTTCACAAACTTCAGATGAAATAAAATCTTGGTGTACATACCTATCAACAATAATTTACTTTAAGACTCATAACAGTTTGGTAACGAGTAGATCAATACTTGTAAAGTTATGAATTTTCAATGTGAGCGTTCTGTTCGAAACTGAAAAATACCGGCACTTTCTTTGATCAGCCTGCGTTAAAATTTTCGCTGAACCTGATAAAAATCTCTACTCTACATAATTATATGTAGAATAAAATAAGCTAAATGTTGGTGCAGCTTGTTTCTATGTGGGACAAGGGATAAACTTTATATTAACGTGTTAACTCGGCTGTCTATACGTTTTTCCCACGATACAGGCTGCACGAGTGACGCAAGGAGTTCCCCACTCTGCCTGGGGAGCGCTTGCAACTAAATGCACCTAGTCGTACGCACAAGACTGACGCATGCGGCGCTGCATGCTCCAATTTGCCTCGCCTTGTCTCAAGCCGCAAGCCGCAAGTTGCACGGAAAAAGGCACCGTCTAAACGCACCTTAATTTTTCGAATGGAAACGCTTCCACCAACAATAACGAAAACTTTCTCTCGCTGTGAAAGAATCACCTTCACGTACAACACTAGAAGTTTCCTTTTCTTAATAGTTCACTCTGGACGTATAATAATATTAGCTGTATTTCTGTTTATAACGAAATCAACTCACCACATAATATCTTATACATGCCAGTCACCTTTTCCGTGCAGTAGTTCGAATAAGAGGTGTGTCTCCTTCCAGCCAAATAGGAGTTTCCCGTACACCACGTAGCACAGCGCGTGGAAATAGCCAAATAGCCTCAAGCTTTGCAATTTTCTGCACTAGACTACAGAATCCTTGACTAACAATTGTTTCGAGTGGTCGTGCCTACGTCATTCGCTCGAATGAAGGTATTCCCAGAATATAAAACTGAGAGGGGAGATGGAAAATCATACAAAATGGCGTGGATTGGTAGCTAAGTAGTAGTCTTTTCAAGTTGTCTGTTACCATCATAGCTCCAGGAAAGTATCGAAAGGCTCTTTTTTCATTATATAGCCGATTGTGGACAGATTGGAGGATCGAGCAGGCCAAGGTAACATGTCGACACTCTGTTGAGCACGCTGGGTGCGTGAATTCTCCTGCTGGAAAACACCCCCGGGAATGCTGTTCATGAACGGCAGCACAACAGGTCGAATCACCAGACGGACATACACATCTGCAGTCGGGCTGCGTGGGATAACCACGAGAGTGCTCCTGCTGTCATAGGAAACTGCTCCCCAGATCAGTACTCCCGACGCCGCAGACAGGTGGAAAGCAGGCGCTTAACTGGCCTCCTTCCAACCAACACACGGTCGTCAGTGGCACCAGACAGGACCAGCTTTCATCGGAAAACACAACGGACCTCCACTCCACCCTCCGATGAGCTCTCGCTTGACACCACTGAAGTCGCAGACGGCGGTGGTTTGGTTAAGTGGAATGCACGCCACAGGGCGTCTGGCTTGGAGCTGTCCTTCAAGTAACTGACTTCGAACAGTTTGTTGCGTCACTGTGGTGCCAACTGCCGCTCGAATTGCTGCTGCAAACGAAGTCTGTTGCGCCACAGCCACACGCCGAATACGGCGGTCGTCCCTCTCGGTGATGTCACGGGGACGTCCGGAGCCCGGTCTTCTTGCGAGTGTACCTTCTTGTGCCAGCACGCATGCACAGTGGACACAATCCAGCCAAGTCGTTCTGCATTGGTTCGGAAGGAAAATCCACCTTCACGTAGCCATCTTATACGGCCTCGTTCAACCGCAGTGAGCTGTTGATACTGGCCTCTTCATCATCGTAAAGGCATTCTTGATCCACTCACAGTCACTCCGTCCAATTTCGCAGGTAACTAACGCTCTCACACCGAATAGCCCGTATTAGCAAACCTGATGAGCAAAGTCATCAGACCACTACTAGCGTCACGCTAATACGATTTGCGGAAAATTTGAATCAACGTCATCTTTCAGATATATAAACACGCCTACCGACATTCATTAATCTAGCACAACCCCTTCTTGGTGTTTGGATATTTTTTCCCGCCAGCGTAATACGATAGACTTGTAAAGTTTGTTAATAAAGAGTTCATGTGAACATACGCTATTTCTCAGACAAGATACTGTAGCTGACGGTCTTTGTATTGTTGATGATTATTGTTGTACTCCGCATTCAAATATACCATTGTATACTGTAGTCATATACAGTAGTTATAGGGAGCGCATAATGTTATCAGTGGAGTACTGTGTATGTGGGACACTGACTGGAAGGTGATCGGGGACTTAAATGAGACCATGGAGTGCGTATGTGGGGAACTGGGAAATGAGATTTGTAGATCCTAATGAGTGGGTAGGGGATAGGGATCTGCGCTCAGATAGCCTGCACTTGAACTGCAGTAGTTCGTATAAGTTAGGACGTGTTTTTTATAAGGATTATGGAGAGGTACATTCAGGGAAACGGCGTGGATAAGGGAGCGGTGAAAAGAGTACACTGGGAGCTGGAAGTCAAGTAAGCATTACATAGGTAGTAAAAGGTATTGTAAAGAAAGTGGAAGAATTATGTAATTTAATTTACCAAGGCTGAGAAGTGATATTTTGGATGCAGACATATTCTCACGTAACTGCAGTGTTTATCGTTGAGACATGATAGAAACGTAGAACGGGGAGTATTCATACGGGTGAAAGAAGAATTCGTAAGCTACGAAAATATTAAGGATGAGAAGCATGAAATTCTAGGTGTAAGGCTCATCGATAAAGATAATATGCAACTCGATGTTTTGGGCTGTATAGACTTGGCACTCTGATGTGTAAGTATTTGATAAAATACTCACCTATGTGGGAAACGACACGGAAAGGAGTGTGACTGTAGTGGACAACTTACAAAGAGACAATGGATCTCATCCTTGAGGAATACCAAGAAACGAGTGACATCGTCAGAGACTACAAAACATTCTTTGACTCCATTACTCGGTCAGCCTGGCTTAAAATTCCACAGAAAGACCGTATGCATCGTGACTTCCAATTAATGTAACTTAATTAAAATGAAACACAATATTAAAATATTCATGAAATAAAATACTCAATCGTCGGACTATGTACTAACACTTAGTACTTACCTGGTTACTTACACATAAAATTTTTGATGGGCGCCAGCTACAAATAGATGTAACGATAATAGAACGAGAATCTGGAATATCTCTAGGGTGTGAGGTAATAAGCTTACTTCGACAACATAATATATAAGTTCTGGGAAGAGGAGATTGGCGTTCGGTTTCCCCAATTAAAATGTGAGGATATCTGATCTAGTGTTGAAAAGAAACAATTAATTTATTTGATACTAAACAAAATATATTCTTTAAATGCTGATTTTAAAGAGTGAGTTTTACTGCGATAATTAAAAAGATAATATAAAACTCTGACATTATAACTGAAGGAAACTCTCGGCATAACATTTGAATCCTCTTGACCGGACATTTAAAAGTTGTACAAGAAATTTATCCCTCACTGGTTCACTTAATTGTACCTTGAACACCTCGAGAGTTATTACGATGTATTCCTTTGAACTGGTATCCGCTGTAGGTATCTCAAACCTAAGTTTTTGGTGTACCCTTTTAATTTCACAAACGAGATATAGGATGGCTTGAAATAATATTCACACTTAACAATCAACTTTAGAGGTAATTCACTGATAACTGTTAGTCTGCATTACGACGACTCAGTATTCGGCTGCCACCGACCTGACACAAGAACTCAACCGAACAGATACATGAAACACACTCCGAACATATAATCCATTTGGTCACTGACGATTACATATCCATATCACTGTTCCCTATTCGTCTCCTTCCTATTGATTCCAATTGACTTCATGGCAAGTCTCTCCATTCATCTCCTTCCAACCAACGGCTTCCAACCAACTGAACTATCCAACTGACTAGCTGCTATAGGATACAGCCCCTATATATAGCCATTACTTGACACATGGTATACCACCCACGTCTGAGCTCAAAATAGATATGATGTCACTCCCACTCTGCTACAAATGTTACATATTGTGTTGAAATAGCCTGAGGCATACTAGGCGTTCCCTAAATATGATCTCATCGCTAAATGCATACAATGACAGAGCGATGACTCGACAGTTACTGTAACAGTATTGCACCATGTGTTGCAATGTTTTAAAAGGTAGTGTCACAAATAATATATTCATAACTGATATTAGGCATTAAGTCTCACTCTACATAATTTTGATACTAACACACGCACAGATATATATATATATATATATATATATATATATATATATATATATATATATATATATATATATACAGAATAAATTAAAGACAATAAAGCAAGCGATAATTAATTAATACATAGCGAATCAGATTATAGAATTGAATCAAACAATAATAATAGTTACAACAGTAGTAATAATAATACAGATCCAATAATAATTATTATTATACAGATATAATAATAATAATAATAATAATAATAATAATAATAATAATAATAATAATAATAATAATAATAATACAAATTACGATAATAGCAATACAAATAAAATAATAACACAGATGAATGCTTGTAACGGGATTTGAACCGTTACAGCATAGAGCAAACGATGTCCAGCTCTTTGGTGAGATAAAAAATGTCAATCTGCGTTGCATGACAGGCGTGAAGCACTACATATGTATAAAGAGAACGCTTCTGAGGTTAACATCCTCATCGTACAGGAGAAAATGGTAACTGCTTTAGCTCATACAGACTATACACCACGCTATGCCCATGAAGAGAACTTAAATCCACTACTTTTTACATAACTTCAGGAACTTATTAAAGCCTTAATGACGGGCAATAATACATCTCCCAACCCGGATAACATCCACTACCCAATGTTACTGAACATGTCCTGTGCTGGACATGAGAAATTACTTAAGCTGATGAACAGGATATTGTTCCAGAGAGGCATCCTCCGACATCCAAACTTAATCGTCTGATGCAATATTTGAATTATGGGAAGAATTCACTATTATCTTCATCATACCGCTCACTGTTCCTGCTTGTAAAAGACCATGGAAATGATGGTTAGAGTGGTGGGTAGAATATCCCAAGCTGTTATCACCTCAACAGATTGATTTTCGACGTGGGAAAGGTGCAAGCGATACACTTGTACATCTTATTACAGACATCCATCTTTGTTTGTGCAATACAAATTACGTTGTAACATCGTACACTGATCTTTCGTATGCGTATGACAGCGAGCTTATCCCGTTATCCCGGTATTAGAAGACAAATTACGTTTCGTACATCTCCCAGAAGTCTTTATTGGGAACCTCAGTTGCCTACTGCAAGATAGACATCTCATCATGTCCCACAATACCATGACAATTGGTCAACGAATGACATCACAAGGCCTTCCACAGGCCTCTTTTTGGCACCGTTGCTTTTTAACATTTACACAGCAGACCTCACATCTATCTTTTCACCTGAGATACAATTTCTTCAGTATGTCAATGATATTTGCATTTATACAGAAGATAAATCCTTTGACAAGTGTGAAAAACAGATGACGATTGCCAAGCAGACATTCACTCCTTGGCTTAATCACCCTAATTTAACGATATCACCAGGAAAATCAGTAGTCTCTATCTACACTCGATATTCGAGACCGCGACTGGACAAGATTCATTTGGGTACCTACATTATTTCCTACAAGGTGTTGGTGCCATATCTAGGACTTCTCATCGACCGTATATTGACGTGGTTTCCACACATTCATTACATCCTCCGTAAATGTGATATTGCAGTGAATACCTTTCGAGTCATTAGTGGATCATGTTGGGGTTGTGAACCAAAAAAATGCGCTGCTTGTGTACAGATCCTAGATTGGACCTCTCCTTGGTTATGGAAGTGGATGTTTTGCCATGGCCTCCAAAATATTGTTAACTAAACTAATGTCAGTTTAATGCCCTTAGACTATGCATTGGAGCAATACAATCAACACCTACGAATGCTCCGCTAGTTGAGACACCTGAACCTCCTCTCCATTTACAAAGGCAATATCTAGTTGGGAGGGAGATATAATCGCCAGCTTTTTCAGTACAGAAACTCTTCAATAATCCACAGAATATCCAAGCTGACTACCCTAGTACTGACTACTTGGTACTGGAGAAAGAAACGTCTACCGATCCTAGGGGATGAATTTACCAACCTCAGTGGTTGCGGGGCGTATTATGAGCACTACAGATACCCACCCCAGTTTTAAATGTTCTTATAAAACCAAGTTAAGAACCTGGATATTAGACAAGAAACATCATCCGAGGTCACTGTGAACTGCAAAGATGCCAGCTTGAAAAGTTACCTGGAAGAATGACCACACACCTGACATATCTACACAGATGGATCAAAGGATTGTAATACAGTGGGTAGTGCTCATATCGATGTAAATTTAGGCAGCTGTGGCAAATATAAGCTACCTCCGACAGCATCCTTTTTTACAACCGAGGTTACAGTCACTTTGGGGGCCCTGCAATATGCTGAAACTCTACCTGAGCGGTTGATTCGAGGTGAGCATTGCATAGCCTACAAACCATTAACTCACGGAAAACATCCTTGACTCTCGAGCAAGAGATTAATGAAGTGGTACGTCGAATTGAGACACGGGGAAGGAAGTTTCATTTGTGTGGGTAGAAGGCCATGTGTTAATCCTAGGCAATGAGCTAGCTGACAAAGACACACGACCATCTGCCACTGAAGGTCAACATATATACACTACAGTTCCAGCATCGGATTACACCTCCTTACTTCGTCGACGGCAATTGACGGCGTGGAACAACAGTGGCATGATACATACCAACAACGTGTAAAACACTATGCCACTATCCGTCCAGATATTCCGAACGTACTTTGGCACCATAAGCGTCCCTACTCGCGCCAAATCATCAGAATAATTGCGAGAATGAAATTTCATCACGGTTGTTTCCTCAGCACCTCTAAAAAATCCAAGTACTACGATCTCCATTCTGTTCACCTTCAGATGATACAGTTGCAGAACTTAATCCCATATTCTTTGGATGTCCACACCATTTTGTTTGCAATACTTGTCTACTACAAACATTATTGCGACTGAGATTCCAATTACCACCAATTTCTTCGTTAATTCTTCGCAAAATGACCAATTTGCCTACCTTGATTTATATGCAAGTCTTTCTGATATTGGATTCACCTAGCATCAACCTTATCCTACCAGAACTATATCACTCCTACCTCCTTCTGTTCCATGGCCTGCCCATGTGTACAACTGGAAGTCATACAGTGCCTTATGACGATAAGATGGGCCCATCTTTCCTGTATTCCAACAAAAAATATAATAAATAAATCCTTTAGTTACGTAATTCACTTGCTGAGTGGACTTTGTCCGGGATGCAAAAAGGAAAACAACAAACAAACAAACAAACAAGCAAACAATCAAACAAGTATTCAGCATTCATATGACAAATTACCTGCTTTTATGGTCGCTCAACATGGTTACATTCGTTGTTAAGATGTCTACTGTATTAACTGTTGGATCTCGTAAAGGGTACATGTTTTGATCCCATCATCTTGCTTACCAACTGTGCGATAGATTCATTAATTCCTAATAGGTGTTCTTTTATGCGTTTATATCAGCGTATTTACAACCGTATTACGATGTAGGAATAGGTCAAAATGGATTATTAACTACAAGACATGGCTGTCAGCTAAATAAGCTCTGTATGAACTTGTACGATCGACTCACATATAGGTACGGTCCTCCAGCTTCTCTCACGGGTAGTGAACGACGTGCGGCTTAAGACAGCTATTTTTAAATTACTCTGAGAGTAGGTATGAGATTGATGGCATCGGTTTAAAAATTTGTCACAAATTCATTCACTATAAAGGCAGGTTGAATTTGTCACATATTCATTCACTATAAAGGCAGGTTGAATTCACTAGGAGCCATCTATAGAATACTGAGGTTTACACTTGAGAAGAGAACAGTAATGTAATTTGCTTAAAGTTCCTTCAAATAATGTATATTTCGAGACATGTCAAGGTGTTGGAATTTTGTATTTTAGAAGTTCCTTAAGGTACTGGAAAGTGAACAACACGGATCTGCTCGAATACCTCCTACCTCAACCGGGATAGATCCCACTATCTTGGGAACAAATTAAAAATTGATTATTGCCGTTGTTGTTCTACCTTCATACGAGAGATTTCGGGCATCGTGTTCAACAGCCCCATGTACTCAATGCGCGTGGAGTCCGATAAATTACAGTATATTGCTGTTGTGTGAAGGCCAAATTGGAATTAACTGGGGCTAGCATGGGGAAGGAAACATATAAGTTAGGTACCTCCTGAAGTTGCGCTGAGAAGCTCTTCTAGGGTGGAAACAGGTGGGGGAGTGAGCGCGTGATAGGCGAGTGACGCGTTGTCGTTGGCCTCTCACCAAGAGGGCCACTGTTTGAATCCTGGTCAATGCATTTGGGATTTAAAAAATGAAAATCACATTGCAGTGGATCGTATTTCACGTAAAACTGGAGGCCATGTGACTATGATCATGACTTTAAAACTCACGTAAAACTACAAGCTTGCCTGCTTTTTATTTATAGGGTTGCCAAAGTGGGTTTTAACCACTCTCCTTGCAATAACATCCCAATGGCTACTTATAGATTTCGGAGGTGCCAAGGCGCTGGAATTTGGTCCGGCAGGTGTTCTTTAATATGCCGATAAATCTACCGATACAAGACTGACGTATTTGAATACCTTCAGATTACATCTGACCGATTCGGGACCGAATCCACCAATTTGGGCACGGATCCAGTGCTCTGTCGATTGAGCCACACAGCCAGGCACCTCTTTTATCATTTATTCCCCGTTTCATATTTTCCAGTCAGTTTTATTTTTTTCGTACCAGACACCTAGGGCACCTTGGTGGCCTGAGAGAAAAGTTAGGATTCTTAGTCCTTGACTAATTGTAGAATACTAATTAAATATCGCAAGTGTAAGAACAGAGCTCCACTTGCTGGCTGAGTGACTCAGACGATTGAGGCACTGCCCTTTAGACTCCAACTTGGCAGGTTCCATCCTGGCTCAGTCCGGTCGTATTTGAAGGTGCTCAAATACGTCAGCCTCGTGACAGAAGATTTACTGACATGTAAAAGAACTCCTCCTGGACAAAATTCCGACAACTTGGCGTTTCCAAAAACCGTCAGATGGAGTTAGTGGGACGTAAAAGCTTTATTATTATTATTATTATTATTATTATTATTATTATTATTATTATTATTATTATTATTATTATTATTATTATTATTAGAGACCTAATAAACGTATTTGCACTTCACTGATGAACTACGAAACCTGTTTATAGCTTCGGAGTGGTGACAATACAGACGTGTCACTAAGAGGCAACTTTGGCTGCGAAAGAAAAATTTCCTGGCGATGTACAAGAACGAGGAAGAATTCCACTATCCGGTTATTGATTTCGTTTTCTCTACGCAGTATCAAAGGATCAAGGGCGGTCCCCGACAGTAACGTTGATACGATATTTGTGATTGTCCTCGTTGAGACGTGTAAAGTATAGGACGAATGGCGTTCCGGTTTCTAGCGCTGGTGTGGAGTAGGCTTCTGACCCTCAGTGCTGGGATTGATGTGATATTCCTGATGTGTTTGCTGTATCAAAAGCGATTCCTGTTCAGCTCCCAAACTCTCATAAATATTCTAGTTAAGAACATTGATTGCCTTTTGTGAACCAAGTTCTTATAACACATTTCCTGTAATTTTCTAGATAGACTACTAGGACCTAAGATAGGCCCGGGTTCGACTCACGTCTCTAACATAATGATTGAAAACCTGAAATTAGAGAAGGAATAATGTGAATTCTTCTTCCTGAGGTTAACTAGGAAGATAAAACAGTCTAATCTCACTCTCGGCTACCTAGAAGTGATTTCACGCGCCTTAAATCCATGAGGCAATTGACTAGGGTATCTAAACCACCACAACTACCAAAAACGAACTCTATGTCTGCCCCTTAGTTCTGTTTCTTGATACGGGGTCGGGGATGAGGGGATATGAATTTATTTGGCATCTTTTACTGTCAGATGCCCTTCCTGACTCCATACTCAGTTGAGGAGCTGAAAAAAATGAAATGGCGTATGTCTTTTAGTGCCGGGAGTGTCCGAGGACATGTTCGAATAGCCAGAAGCAGGTCTTTTGATTTGACTCCCACAGGCGACCTGCACGTCGTGGTGAGAATGAAATGATCGTGAAGACAACACATACACCCAGCCCCCGTGCCAGCGAAATTAACCAATGATGGTTAAAATTCCTGTCTCTGCCGGGAATCGAACCCGGGACTCCTGTGACCAAAGGCCAGTACGCTAACCATTTAGCCATGGAGCCGTACAGTTGAGGAGCTAATGAAGACTAAATGAATTATATTGCCTGAAATTGGGTAAGAAGGTAGAATGAATCGGCTGTGGCCTGTGCATAGGAACTGTCCCGTGGACCCCACCGGACCTACCACAAGTTTAAACATGCTGGAAAAGGCGACAGAAAAACATAAATGGGAAGAAATTGCAGGAACGCTGGACTTGAGTCAGGGGCAGAACAGCCCAAATTCAAATTCGCCGAACTTTACTTTGAAGCATCTAACTACAGGAACAATCCAACAAATGAAGAACAGTAAAGTAAAAAATAGTAAAAGTAAAGTAAAAGATAAAACTTGAAAGTTAATTAACTAATGACAAAATCAAGGTCAAAAGACTGCAAAATCAATCAAGGAAAATCAATGCGTACAAAGGTACAATACCAAGGAGCTAAATGAATACCAATAACAGTTACTCGCATAGATTCTTGAAAGATAAATGAGACGTACACTGGAGCCGATATTAAAAACTTAAACATCGATAAATCACACATACGTTTAGTCCTATATTTTAACTCGCTGATAAGTGATACATTGGAACCTCGGATAGAGTCAAACAAAACCAAGCTAATTATTTTTACCAAGAACGCGTTATAACCATACTATACAAAAAAGTAAGGATACCGGCCCTTTTACTCTCTCACACAAAACGTTCCAGACACATAACAATTTAAAACAAAACGAGAACAGAAACGACCCCTTGCCATAAGAGAAAAAAAGACGTGCCGTATATAACGACATAAATAAAAAGGAAAGGGGCCAAGAGAAGGTACAGAAGAAACAAGATGGACGCACATGAAAAGAAAACAGCTCCCCTCTTATACCGGTGTCTGGTGTAAACAAGCAAAACCAAACTCACATAAGAAGGAGGAGGCAAATATCAAATAACAATCACAATGAGAAAACAAAGGAAAAAGAGGTCCTGCCATAAAGCGAAATATCCCTCACACACTCGGCCTCCATCCAAGCAGAGTGGCAAGAGAAAATGCCCCCTATAACTGATCAAACTCATATTTCTCGCGTATAACCCAGGGCGGGTTCATGCAGCGAAGCAAACAGCAATCAAAATCGTGCCTCCTCCCGGAGACATCAACATTTTTCGTAACACCGTTGACAAAACATAAAAATCACTGTCCATCTTCCAGATCAGCTCTTGTTGCCTTTTGTGAAAACTCAAAAGGGATTACTGGCATATACCCCACGAGATCAAGGATTCTTACCTTCATTATATGTGGCTGCGTGAATCAAACAGACCACCCGTCGTAGTGAAGAACTAAAATAAACGAACAGGGCACACGTGAAAGCAAATACAGTATCACACAACAATCACGCTATTATTATATTGCGCTCTGTGTCAGGAGAGGCATAATCAACAACTAGCCCACAGTCATAAAAGGTATGTGAATTGTACCAAGGAGAAACGAAAGTGTAGGCCTAAGCTAACATACAGGAGAGAAAATTGAAATCTACCCTCTCAAGGCAGTAGTGAAGACATGAATAAGGCACAAATAATCTCAGACACCGAGTAAAAAATTGAGCTTGGTTAACGTAGGTTAGAAACTACGTTCTTATATAACGGTTATGATTATTAACATATCTTACAGAACCACCCAATAAGTAGTATAAAAATACTTCGTAAGGTACTGAGAATTTATAGTCGTGGTTAGTGAAATAGCAATGATAAATTAACATATAGAAATGCAATAAATCAAGTAGGCCTATGACAAATCTGGCCATCCTCCTCGCAGCCATCTTTTGTAGAGTCCCCCACAGGAAAGTCAAAGTCAAAGAAATCGAGGAAGATACTTATCGGGATACAAGAAATTAGATCCTGCAATCTCGCGGCTATCTTAGCAACTACTTTTAACCTTAATTAATTTCGTGTGGCTATTTCTAGCCGGGAGCAGCCCTTGAAAGGCAGACCCTCCGATGAGGGTGGGCGGCATCTGCCATTTGTAGATAACTGCGTGTTATTGTGGTGGAAGGTAGTGTTATGTGTGGTGTGTGAGTTGCAGGGATGTTGGGGACAGCACAAACACCCAGCCCCGAGCCACTGGAATTAACCAATGAAGGTTAAAATCCCCGACTCGGCCGGGAATCGAACCCGGGACCCTCTGAACCGAAGGCCAGTACGCTGACCATTCAGCCAACGAGTCACTTTTAACCTTGATAGACTCGCAATAGTGATTTATACAGAGTACATTGATATGAAGGCTTAGCCTCGAAGGAATAAAATGAGTCCGATCAGAAAGATCGGCTCACCCGGCATTTTCATGGAAGTGAACATGGCAAGAAAACCATTCTTAGGACAGCCGACGGCGGGGTTCGAATCCACGCATCTCCCGAATGAATCCAACAACAACGAACCAATGACTACAAATATGAAAATTATGTGCGATGTCGGTAGATGCAGAGTGGGTCTCTGCCCTTAAGTGGCCACGGCTGGTCCGTCGTCCAACAGCTCTGCACTCTGACCGGCCAACCGAGCAGACGAGGGGTGGCCAGGCCTTTACCGCGGCTCTCCACCTCTGCATTCGGGAGACAGTGCTGGGCTGGAATTCACCGTCGGCTGTCCTGAGAATGGTTTTCCGTGGTTTCCCAATCTCCTGCACTAAGGCGAATGCCGGGACAGTTCCTAGTATAGGCCACGGCAACCAACCCCCCCCCCCCGCAACCTTCTCCGAAACTCTTCATCACCGTAACAAATCTCCAGGCCTGAGAGACGGCGTCACCGTCCAAGAAGCCCGCCTCCCCCTTCAGCGGAGGAATGAGAACATTTTAGTAGTAGTTATGTCTGCTGTTGGTCGGCGATTTCAGAGTGGGATTCAGCTGGTTCCGACGGCTCTGCATTCCCACCGACCAACCGAGCAGAGGAGGGGTGGCCGCGGCTCCGCCGTGGCTCTACGCCTCTGCATTCGGGAGTCGGGACAGGGCTGGACCTCACGGATGGCCCCAACCGTCGGCTGTCCTGAGAATGGTTTTCCGTGGTTTTCCATTCTCCTGCACTAAGGCGAATGCCGGTAGAGTTTAGGCCACGGCCGTCAACTCCCTCATCTCCTCCGAGCATCTCCTTCACCGTAACAAATCTCCCAGCCTGAGAGACGGCGTTACCGTCTAAAAGGCCAGCCTCGCCCTTCAGGGGAGAAATTAAAACGTTTTAGTAGTAGTAGTTATGCTCCCTCTGAAGAAAATCTATATCAGTTTTTCCATTAAAAATGTGTTTATAGGGCATGTCTTATCGGCAAAGAAAATCCACGTTGACGATTGCTTTGTGCTAGCTGCTTAACGACGCAGTAAAACAGCCATGCTGGCTAAAGTTCCTATCTTACAGTCCACTAATTCAGAGACTATACCTATGCAAGCAAAGCAAAGCCATTTACGTACAGGTCATAAAGGCTTTTGGAGGAGTGTAAAGAAAAGACTTCCACTATCCCTAATCTCGGCACTAATTGGAACAGAGTGGCCAGCACCCAGGAATTAACCTGGTACTCATTTTAAGTATAGGCTAATAGAACCTCAGGGCCATGTGCCTCGCCTGAAGCGGAAATATCGTTTATAAATGTTTGGAATTCCTGACGTGGAATTGAACCCATGCCATTCCGGTTAAATTGATCATCACTTTCCCGCCTCGGATAGGCGAACCCTGTTATAGTAAGCGAAAATATCCATTCTATCACGTCCTCAACGAGTGAATCCTCGCGTTTTCTTCGTACTTTACACCGTAAAATTATGAAAGGATACAACCGAATCCCTGAAGAGTTGATAGATGCTAAAGGTACTGATATCACCATATATGAGTAATAAATATTTGTATTAATCCTACATAATAATCCATATGCTTTTGGTACTAGGTGTAACTTATTAAATTATTCTGGATTTGTGTTAATGAGATCTAGTATCGTAGTAAGGATGTAAACGAGAGGGAATACTAGTCTCTGCTAAGATTCCAACTAGAGTATGGTTCCAAAGTATGTGAACCTCACTGGAACGACTTGATTCGAGAACTGGAAAAAGTCCGAAGAAAAGCAGCTCGATTTGTTCCGGGTGATTTCCGACGAAAGAGTAGAGTTACGAAAATGTTGCAAAGTTTGCGCTGGGAAGACCTGGGAGAAAGGGTACGAGCTGCTCGACTAAGTGGTATGTTCCGAGCTGTCAGTGGAGATATGGAGTGGATTGTCATTAGTAGACGAATAAGTTTGAGTTGCGGTTTTAAAAGTAGGAAAGATCACAATATGAAAATAAAGTTTGAATGCAAGAGGACAAATTGGGGCAAATATTTGTTTAGAGGAAGGGGATTTAGGGATCGGAGTAAATTACCAAGCGTAATGTTCGGGGAATTTACAAATTATTTGTATTTATTGAAGAAAATACTAGGTGAACAGCAGCAAAGGGGATATGCCATGTGTGCGACTGCCCTATATGCAGTTCAGTAGTGATTGGGGATTGGGTGGTGGATGGAGTCATACTGAGTAAAACAATTCACAGACAATGATCGTAATTACAAAGTTAGCATACTTGCCGTGAATTCTATGTTGAATGGTCGGATTCATTTCACATAATTCGTAAATTGCATAGAATTGGATCACTACAGTTCATTTTCTTTACATATATAGACTACATTTAACTAAATTATACCCACCTCTCTTTAATGCCTAGTTCTACAGAAAACAATGTTGTTACAACAATGTACAGGCATGCAATAAAATACTTTACACTGATTTGGAGACGTATACAGTAATCTGCAGTTGTCTACAACTAGATTCCACAGTGTGTATATAAAAGGGATATTGTAAGACGCCAAACCGCCTGTCATGTTTTTTTTCCTTCAGAATACCCCGTTCACAGCAACAAGAGCCTCTTACCAGAATTGCAGGGAACACTTCTTTTTTCTGTGGGCTTTACGTCGCACCGACACAGATAGGTCTTATGGCGACGATGGGATAGGGAAGGCCTAGGAGTTGGAAGGAAGCGGCCGTGGCCTTAATTAAGGTACAGCCCCAGCATTTGCCTGGTGTGAAAATAGGAAACCACGGAAAACCATCTTCAGGGCTGCCGATAGTGGGATTCGAACCTCCTATCTCCCGGATGCAAGCTCACAACCGCGCGCCTCTACGCGCACGGCCCACTCGCCCGGTGCAGGGAACACTTGTAGAATACGGAGATACATTGCATTTATATAGTATGCATATACCAGGTGGCTCGCCATCACCGTACGGTCTACTTACAAGTGTTCTGCATGCACTAGTGACGAATACTGTAGAATGTCTAATAACTGATTTTTCACAGGGGTATTACTGCTTGCGGGTTACGCCGGAGTACGAAGAGAAAACAACCGGACCTCCGCTCGCTGCATGTTCCTCAGCGCGACCCGTCCAATGCGCCCCCTGACCTTAGTAAGGCTCGTTTTCGAACATATAGTAGCAGACTGGTACTTTGTACAGCAGTACCATAGTAGCCGTCAATATGTCGACAATAGCTGGAGTGTTCTGCAACGACGAACACACAGGTATAATTTTAATCTATGAAGAATCTCGTCGGAATGCAGCCGAAGCTCGCAGACGATATGGACAGTAGTTTTCAAATAGTCGCCTGCCTCCCATACACATATTTCGCAGAAAAGAGAATCAATTAAGAGATAATGGATCGTTTTAGGCACATACAAGCACCTTTTTGGTGAAATGGAATGCCGGTATATGTATAAATTAATGAAATATTATATTTTATCTTTTGCGTATTTACAAATGTTACAGAACGTGTGTAGTAAAATGACTGCCATATGTTTCACATCCGAAATAAAGTGCGTTGTAGTGCTCCTTTGTAAACCAGGGGTTAGGCATCACATTCATCTTTAGTGCATGCGATACACTTAAGCATAGAAAGTACGGGGCTGGAGGGCTACCTGGTATATTGTTGGTCTGCATCTTCCATCTCTCCATTTAGGGCTGGTATCAGAAAAGGCATCCGGCCGTAAAACTGGGATGAATCCATACAAAGTGCCGACATCAGGTAATTGAGAAAAAGCCGGGAAGAAGTTGATCTAATCTTCGTTTTTCGGAGGTGACACAGTGTGAGTTATAATTTTCACTTATGGCTGTGCATAAGATGTAAGATCAGTCAGTACGATAAATACATTTTAATTGAAGTACTTATAAGTGGTAATTAGTAAATATTATATTCAAATCGTGTAAATTGACTGCGCGGTATGGCCACGTAGTTGTAAGCATGCTTTCGGGAGATGGCGAGTTCGGACCCCACCGCCAACAGTCTTGAAGATATTTTTCAGTAGTTTCTCATCTTCACACTAAGTGAATTCTGGGGATGAACACCGATTTTTTTTTGCTATTTGCTTTACGTCGCACCGACACAGATAGGTCTTATGGCGACGATAGGGCAGGGAAAGGCTAGGAGTTGGAAGGAAGCGGCCGTGGCCTTAATTAAGGTACAGTCCCAGCATTTGCCTGGTGTGAAAATGGGGAAACCACGGAAAACCATTTTCAGAACCCTGATTAAGGTCTCGCCTGCTTCCTTCACGTTCCTATTTTATCGCCGCCGAAAACCTATCTCAGTTAGTGCGCCGATGAAACGCGTGGCAATTAATATCATTATTATGAATAATAATTTCAACATACCACAAGCTCGATTGTAGCTAATTATTCTATTCTATTGCAATCAAACAAAGTGTTCCCAGATTTTCTTCTTCTCCTTCGTTTATCAGTTTACCCTCCAGGGTCGGTTTTTCCCTCGGACTCAGCGAGGGATCCCACCTCTACCGCCTCAAGGGCAGTGTCCTGAAGCTTCAGACTCTGGGTCGGGGATACAACTGGGGAGGCGGCCTCACCTGCTATGCTGAACAGGGGATTAAGGGGGACGGGAAGATTGGAAGGGATGTACAAGAAGCAGGGAAGGAAGTGGCCGTGGCCTTAAGTTAGGCACCATGCCGGTATTTGCCTGTATGGCTGAGGAGGGAATCGAACCCACCTCTATTAAGTTGACCTCGCGAGACTGAGTGGACCCCGTTCCAGCCCTCGTACCACTTTTCAAATTTAGTGACAGAGCCGGGAATCGAACCCGGGCCTCCGGGGTTGGCAGCTAATCACACTAACCACTACACCACAGAGGCGGACGTGTTCCGTGTTCGAATAATATATTTTATGGGGTACCGACATTTTCCAATGTTCATAAAGTTCTCATATACGTGTCACTTAAAACTATTTTTTGCTATTTGCTTTACGTCACACCGACACAGATATGTCTTAGGGCGACGATGGGATAGGAAAGGCCTAGGAATTGGAAGGAAGCGGCCGTGGCCTTCATTAAGGTACAGCCCCGGCATTTGCCTGGTGTGAAAATGGGAAACCACGAAAACCATCTTCAGGGCTGCCGACAGTGGGGCCACTTAAAACTAACATTCGCAGTTTGTGTGATAGCCGACTGGCTTAGTCGCTGGCTTTTTAACCAAGATGGCCGTGGTTCGAATCCCAAACAGTTCGTGTCTAATTTTTGAAATGAAGTTGTACATCCTTTTGGTTAGAATTCCTGAAGACCTGTGGTTATGATCACATTGTCAGCAGTCTCATCAGACTACGAACTTGGACATTTTAACGTTCCCAAAAGGAAGAGCTCTGCAAGTTGAACGATAGTTAGCTTAAATCTGGTAGCTCCAAGTAACAGCATAGTCTCTGCCTACAACGGAAATTAAGTATTGCCGATAACCACATTGAGATAGCTTTAGCTGGTGGGCTGCGATAGTTCGTAAAATTAAGTACGGTTAAGCAAGTTAGCATACCGATGTAGGAGTAACGTGCCTGTTTCTCATCTGGAAGCCTAGAGTTCAATTTCCTCCAAAAATTTAATCCTAGTCAGAGGGTTATATCGGGGTTTACTTAGGCTCGTGGGTACAAATTTGGAGCTCGCTGACGTGAGAGTTAGCGTAATTTGGCGTGTACCCCATGGAATATGTCTCAAGGAATCATTCCGCTGACCATATGCCACCCAAGTAATTGAAGCAGTTGACTTGGCATTCATTAGGTCTTTTAAGACATGCACGAGTGACTGGTTAATCCTTTTAAACCACTAGACCAAGGTGTAATTTTCAAAACTATCGATAAATGCTGTACTTCTAGAAGAGGTATCACAATTTTCCATATTAAATCTTATTTCTCATCTGCCTCTCTTGGCAAAAAAAAGGTGGGAAGGTATATGAAAATTGTGCAGCACGTGTGGACTAGGCCTTGTTTTACGGCAGAATGCCCTTCACAACACCCACCCAACTGTGTGTTTTCGTGGAGTTTAGTAGTGTAGTCACGAAGCATGCGCACATTTATATGAAGAGATATGTGGGGTATTAAGACGAGCATGGCTGAGAATTGAACCTCGACCGAGGACCACGTTGCTGGCCATTCGGCCAAATGGCCGGACTGTCTCTCGTATTAAATTGATACATCTAATGAATTGAATCAATGTACTATTTAATGAATAGAATTTGTACCATCAAATATGACGAAATTTTCCCAACTACAAAGTAAAAAACGCGATACTTCGTAGGTCTATTTGCTTGACGTCTCACCGACACAGGCAGGTCTTATGACGATGAAGGGGTGGGAAAGGGTAGGACTGGTAAGGAAGCAGCCATGCCTTAATTAAGGTGCATCCCCAGCATTTGCTTGGTATGAAATAGGTAAACCACTGCAAATTATTTACATTGCTGCCGACAATAGGGAATGGAATCCACTAACTTCCAAATGCAAACTGACAGCTACATGAGCCAAATCACGTAGCCTGGTTGTATCTTTAGTTCTTCTTCCGGGTTGAACCGTGTTGTTGTTTTCTGTATATTCCGTACACATATCCTACGTTTCGAATACGTTGCAGTATTCTTTGTAAAGGCAGCTGAAATACCCTTACGTGATCCGAGGTAATCAGTCGCCCAGGCGGATAAATCAACTACGGGAGTAGTTATAGTGCTTGGCCTTCACAAAGAATTACTGCAACGTGTTCGAAACGTTGGCTATGTGTACGAAGTGTACAGAAAACAACATGGTTCAACGCGGTAGAATAACTAAATAACTCAACATCTTCATATCTAAGATACTTAGATACAGTACTTGTAGCTTCGTTTTGTAGGACAAAAGCATTCATAGGGAACATTGGTAAATTAGGAATACGGGTGTTGAATATGTATGGTGAGTAACTGCTGGCGTGAAAAATCAATATAAGCTGTGATCTAGTAGGGTAGGGTTGGCGGCTAGCACAGTGTGACCTTCACGTTCAAAAACTACAACACAGCGGCCGGTGACCTACAACACAAACCCATTAACGTGGAGCAGAGTGGGGGACGCCGACATATGAGCTGCGACAAGATGGACTGACAGTCAGTAGTAGTAGTAGTAGTAGTAGTATTTATTCATTCATCAAGTCGTTTACATATTTACAGGACTCTGTTTTATATATACATAACTCTTCTAATAACATTATTACTGAGAAATATTAATCTTATAACTAAACCACATATATTACAGAAGTAGTAGTATTATTATCAACATATTAATACTTAAAATAAATTGAACTTCTGACTATCTCTTGCACACATTAAATATATTATTATTATTATTATTATTATTATTATTATTATTATTATTATTATTATTATTATTATTATTATTATTATACAAAATCACACCAACCTCAACAGAGTCGAGTAGATATCAGTAAAATACCACGTAAGGTGAAACCTTGTGTGTGGCGAAATATTTAGCGTACTAGCCTTTGGTCCGCGGGGTTCCGGGTTCGATTCCCGGACGGTTCGGGGATATCAATCTTTATTATTTAATTCCGATCCTCGGGGGATGTGTGTGTGTGTGCCTATTTCCTCATTAGAATTCATCACAGGTAGGGCCCCAATCTCATTCAAGACCAGTTCGCCTATATGCGTCAGGCCTGCACCAGGCCCCCCCGAGGCCTTAGGGCATTATTATTGTTGTTAGGATACCAAATCGATTTTGACACCACATTTGAAAAGTACGGACGGAAGTGTGTGTATAATAACTGTGGTTATCAGTTTCATATTAAAAGAAACAGTAAGCTATCTCGGCGTTTAACATGACTGTAATTCTTGTGATTTAAAGCCGCGGAAAACAGTTTCTGTTAGGCAGTATAGGAAAATGAAAGAGTAGAATATAAAAAGGATTTTTATCTAATCAAATTTGGAAGAGGTTGTGTGCTGCAAGTTTCCCGTTCAGAGGAATCAGCCTAGATCCACATACACAAACTTTATACGAAATACAGCGAAAATCTGAGCAACCACCGAAGCATCTCGGAGCATCACTTGTACACAGGGGGGCACGTAATAAACTCTTCGAAACTAAACTGCCTTCACTTTTTCCTCTGGTGTCATTTTGCGTGACCTGTTATCTTTGACAAAACTGGTCAAAGCAGTTTCGAAGTGGGGTTGATTACTAGAGGAATTGCAGTTTGTCGGATCTCTTCTACGAGCAAGTGATTGATAGTCATATTAATGTTGAAAGGATCCATCATAACCTGTTGTATTTTGTCATCCTAGTAGTATTTTTCGTGTAGTGCAATAGGGACGAAATAATTCATTCAGGCACAGGAAGATCCGATTTGTTAATGAATTGGGAGTTCTCTTAGATCATTAGATAGCTAGAAAGTTCATGAATTCAGAACATATTCGTTATGTCGTAAATAGCTTCGGGCTGTTAATTAATATTACATGGGCCAGCAAATAAACAGGGAATATTGAACCCTTGGGTCACCATCCTGCGTCGGCTGGATCGGTAGCAAACTTTGATTCTTCTATCACTGGGTGTTACGAGGTCTTTTCTTGTCACTTCATTGACTGATCGACAGGATTCGAAGGAATGTATAACTGCTTCGAATGAAATAATAAACTGACTGAAATTTATTTGACAAAAATGGCTTTACATGAAATTAAATTGTCGAAGGAAATCTGGCAAGGAGAAGAAAAAAACAAGTCACATGAATTACATACTACTTAAAATAGCTAAAAACAAACACACAGCTACTTTGTTGCCTTATTTCTATTTGAAACTGAACCTTGTGAAATGTAAAACCATTATGAAAAATCTGAAAGTAGCAAACTTGGCTTCCAGATAAAATCGTGGTTTAATACACAAGTGAACATGTTCAGAATAGATCGAATAATGATCAAGAAATTACTTTAATTGACTCTTGAATAAATTAAGCAATTAACTGACTGTGTTGAGTGGGACAAACTATGGAAAGTATTAGATGAATTCGGTGTTCCAGCACATCTCATATCACTGCTGAAAGGCTTTTATGACAGTAACTTGGCGACCGCAAGTGTGGATGGTGATACCTCAGACTTTTTCAGTGTATCCAAAGGTGTAAGACAAGATTGTGTATTGTCTCCCCAGCTATACAATATCTATGCCGAGCACATCATGAGGAGAGCGCTTGATGGTTGGTCTAGTGGTACATCAATTGCTGGACGAAAAGTCAACAACTTGCGTTTTGCTGAAGACCCCACACCCATTGCCAGTAGTGAAGATGAGCTTTCAGATTTACTTGCTAGAGTAAAGGATACAAGCCTCATTTACGGATTAGAAATCAATTTGAAGAAGACCAAACTCATGAACATTGATCGTGGAAATCAAGTGCACCTCACTGGTGGATTAAAGGGACTGGAGTTGTTTAATGACCTTGTATACCTTGGGTCATGTATAAGTGACACAGGAAATTGCGAGCCAGAGATAAAGAGGCGTATTGTCCTGGGATGCAGCCATGAGTAAACTAAGATCCCGCAGAACAGGGCAAACTCCAAAATCACAAAGATTCGATTGGTTGAAGTACTAGTATTTTCCGTGTTCATTTACGGTCGTGAGACATGGACCGTCAAAGCTAAGGTCAAAGACCACATCGATGCCTTTGAGATGTGATGTTGGCGTAGAATGCTACGTGTAGCTTGGACCGAAAGGAGAACAAATGAGTCCATCTTTAAAGAGCAGAAGATAGTGAAACGTCTCTCTACACGTATTAGTGAAAGAATACTTCAGTTCCTTAAGGAGGGATGGAGACAACCTGGAAAAGTATATCATAGAAGGCAAAACAGAGGGCAGAACACCACGTGGAAAGACAGCAAGCAGGTGGCTAGAGCAGGCTAGGAAGATAACTGGCCTTCCTCTTCAGAACGTCCTAAGAAAAGCTGAAGATCGAGTTGGAATGCGATACTTTGTGAAGTTTGTAACTCTCTAGAGACAAAACAATGGGGTCACGACACTCAGTAATGAGTAATACGCCTGATGATGATTTATAACATAAATCTCCGCTCAGTCTTATCACGAACCGCACCCTAGCTGAACGCACGAACTCCTACTCAATCCTATCTTGAACCGTACCATGAGACAATTTCTTTTTGAAGTATAATACTGTTACCATGTGTTGTTTCAGGTGGTTTACGGATGTATTACTCAAAATTAGTTTCGGCAGACTGAGAAACCTAACAGTTACAAATTAACTGAGTTGAAACTGAAACGAGATGGCTTCAGATGTTACAAATCTTGATGATTAAGTAGAATTGCAAGACTTTCCTCGGAAAAGACGTGGATTCTGACCATAACTTGTCGGCTATGAAATGCTATCAGAAGTTGCAGAAACTGAAGAAAGGAAAGAATGCAAGGAGATAGGATCTAGCCAAGTTGAAGGAAAAGACCGTGAGGGATTGTTTCAAGGAACATGTTGCACACGTACTAAATAAAGAGGCTGAAGGAAACACTACAGAGTAATAATGAGCTGAATAGGGCTGCTGAAGAAAGTTTAGGAAGAAAGTAAAAATCAACTAAGAATCAATGGATTACTCAGGAGATACTATACCTGAATGACGAACGACGAAAGTACAAGAATGCAAAAAACGAGGAGGGCAGAAAAGAACACAGGCGACTAAAGAATGAAGGAGATAGAAAGTACAGGACAGCGAAGTAAGAATGGCTGAGAGGGAAGTGCAAGGATATCGAATGTTGTATGGTCCTAGGAAGGTTACAGTACATGCTGCAGACAGGAAAATCAAGAAAACCTTTGGAGAAAGGAAAACTAGGTGTACGAATATTAAGAGCTCTATGGAAAACTACTTCTAGGGAAAGAAAACAAGTCATAAAGATGGCAAGAACGTATCTAAGAGTTGTATCAAGTTTAAAAAGTAGGCAATAGGGTTCTGGAACACGAAGAGGTCGTTGATGTTAATGAAATGGGAGACCTAATTTTGAGGTCGGAATTCGACAGAGCTTTGAGAGACCTAAATAGCAAAAAGGCACCTGGAATTGATGATATAGCTTCAGAATTACTTCTCTGCTTTAGGGGAAACGAGCATGGGGAGGTTGCTCCATTTAGGTGTAAAATGTAGGATACAGGAGAAGTGCAATCCGATTTTCGGCAGTTTGTTGTTATACCTATTCCCATGAAAGCAGGTGCTGACAAATAGGAAAACTACCGCACCATTAGTTTAGTATCTCATGCCTGAAAAATCTGAACACGTATTGCTTACAGAATAATGGAAATACATGTTGAAACTGAGTTGGGAGAAGATCAATTTGGCTTCAGAAGAAATGTAGGAACAGGTAAAGCAATCCTGACATTACTTCTGATCTTAGAGGACCGAATTAAGAAGGGCATACATGGTATTTGTAGATCTAGAAATAGCATTCGATAATGCTGACTGGACCAGACTATTGGAGATTCTGAAAGTGATCGTGATCCGATACCGAGAATGAAGGATTACCTACAATCTGTACAAAAATCAGTATTCAGTGATAATAATCGAGGGCTTTTAAAAAAGAGACAACAATCCAGAAAGGCGCAAGCAAGGCTGAAGTTTGTTCCCCTCCTTTTCAATGTTTAAATAGAACATGCCGTAAAGGAAATCAAAGAGGAACTTTGAAAGGGAACCACAATCCAAAGAGAGGAAATTAAAAACCCTGAGATTTGCCGATGATATTTTCTGAATGGTATGGACAGAGTCTAGGGGTAAGGAATACAAGATGAAATTTAAAAAGTCAAAAATAAAAGTAATTGAGTACAGTCGAATGAAGTCATATGATGCTGGAAATATTATATTACGAAATGAAGTCTTAAAGGAAATAGATGGATATTGTTACTTGGGTAGTAAAGTAACTAACGATAGCAGAAGTTAGGAGGACATACAATGCAGACTAGCACAAGCAAGGAAGGTCTTTCTTATGAAACTAAATTTGTTCACTTCGAACATTGATATAGGAATACATTAGAAATATGTTTTTGAAGACGTTCGTCTGTAGCACTGTGGCACTGTATAGATGTGAAACATGGACGATAACTTGCTCAGAGAGAATGTGAATAGCTTTTGAAATGTGGTTTTGCAGAAGAATGCGGAAAGTAAAATGGGTAGATCGAATCACGAATGAAGAGATACTGGTGAGAGGAGATCGATTTGGCTAAATTTATAGGGTTGACTGTAGTGGCTTCCCTATGAACCATGTGACCTTGCCGCGGTAGGGAGGTTTTCATGTCCCAGTGAAGCAGGTAGCCGAGCCGTAGGTGCAAACGTATCGGATGTGTATCAGTCGAGAGACCAGGCTAAAGAATGGTTCATCGAAAGGGAGGAAGCAGCGTTTCGGAAGTTGCAAGGGCGTCAGTCTAGATGATTGACAGATATGGTCTTGTAATAATACTTAACATGGCTTAGCTGTGTTCATACTGCTACACGGCTGAAAACGACAGGAAATTGCAGCCGCAACTACCACCCGAGGACATACTGCTTTTTATGTATGAATGATGTACTGATGATGGCTTCCTCCCGGATAAAAGATTTCGTAGGTAGAATAGTCCCGCGTTGTGACCTCGGGGTGGGGACTACACGAGAGGGGGCAATCATCAGGAAGATGGATACTGACATTCTGCGAGTCGGAGCGTGGAATATTAAAATTTTGAATAGCTGTGGTAGGTTGCAGAATCTGTAAAGGGAAAAATGAATGGACTAAAGTTAGATGTAGTTGGTATAAGTACGTTGGCAGGAAGAGCAGGATTCTTTGTCAGGCGGCTATAGAATTGTCACCACAAAATCAAACATTGGAAATGCAGGAGTTGGTTTAATAGTGAATGAGAAAGTAGGGCAGCGGGTTAGTTCCTACGACCAGCATACTGAAAGGAATATTGTTGTCAAGATATACATCAATTCAATGCCCACCACAATATTGCAGGTGTATATGCCTGCTAGTTCAGCGGATGATAAAAAATCAAAAGAATATATGAAGAGATAGAAGATGAAATACATTATGTAAAAGGTGACGAGAATCTAATTGTGATGTGAGACTGGGATGCATTGGTAGGCCAAGGAAGAGAAGATAATACAGTAGGAGAATTCAGATTGGATCAAAGGAATGAAAGAGGAAGTCGGCAGGTTGAATCCAATCAATCAATCAATCAATCAATCAATCAATCAATCAATCAATCAATCAATCAATCAATCAATCAATCAATCAATCAATCAATCAATCAATCAATCAATCAATCAATCAATCAATACTGATCTGCATTTAGGGCAGTCGCCCAGGTGGCAGATTCCATATTTGTTGTTTTCCTAGACTTTTCTGAAATGATTTCAATGACAATGGAAATTTATTGAACATCTCCCTTGGTAAGTTATTCCAATCCATAACTCCCCTTCCTATAAATGAATATTTGCGCCAATTTGTCCTCTTGTATTCCAACTTTATCTTCATATTGTGATTTTTCCTACATTTAAAGACGCCACTCAAACGTATGCGTCTACTAATGTCATTCCACGCCATTTCTCCGCCGACAGCTCGGAACATACCACTCAGTCGAGCAGCTCGTCTCCTTTCTCCCAGTTCTTCCCAGCCCAAACTTTGCAACATTTTTTTTACGCTACTATTTTGTCGGAAATCACCAAGATCATCAAGATCATAACTTAGCCCTTTGTAACACTTGGTTCAATCACCACAAACGACGGTTGTATACATGGACGATGTATGTATGAATAGGCAGAGATTCAGAATCCAGGTGTTGGGCTGCAAGACTTTCCCAGGAGCAGTCGTGGACACTGACCAGAACTTGTTGGTCATGAAATGCCATCTGAAGTTGAAGAAATTCAAGAAAGGAAGGAATGCAAGGAGATGTGATCTACACAATTTGAAAGAAAAGAGTGTGAGGGATAGTTTCAAGCAACCTTTAGCATAAGGTCTAAATGAAAAGACCGAAGGAAACACTGTAGGGAAAGAATGGGCAGTCGTGAAAAATGATACCTGCAAGACTGCTGAAGAAAAGTAAGAAGGAAAGGAAAGACCAACTAAGAATCAATGGATAACTCAGGAGATACTCGACTTGATTGATGAACGACTGAAGTAAGGGAATGAAAAAAATGAGTAGGGCAGAAAGAATACAGGCGCATAAAGAATGAAGTAGATAGAATGTGCAGGACAGCTAACGAAAAATGGCTGAAAGAGAAGTGCATGGATGTTGAAGGTTGTATGGTCCTAGGAAAGGTAGATGTCGCATACAGAAAAATAAAGGAAACCTTTGGAGAAAGGAAAACTCGATGTACAATTATTAAGAGCTCAGATGTAAAATCTCTTGTAGGGAAAGAAGACAAGGCATGAAAATGGCATGATCTTATCCAAGAGTTGTACCAAGATAAAGAAGCAGATAACAGGGTTCTGGAACAAGAAGAGTCTGTTGATGCTGATGACATGGAAGACCCAATTATGAGGTCAGAATTCGACAGAGCTTTGAGAGACGTAATTAGGAACAAGGCACCGGGTATTGATGACATACCCTCAGAATTATTGACTGCCTTAAGAGAAATCAGCATAGCGAGGTTATTCGATTTAGTGTGTATGGTACAGGAGAAGTGCCATCCGAGTTTCGGCAGAATGTTGTTGGAGCGCACCATTGGTTTAGCATATCACGCCTTCAAAATATTAACACGTATTATTTATAGAATAATGGAAAGACAAGTTGAAAGTGAGTTGGGTGAAGATCAATTTGGCTTCGGAAGAAATGTAGAAACACGAAGCAATCCTGACTTTGAATCTTATGTTAGAGCAACAAAATAAGAAAGACAAGATCACGTGCATGGTATATGTAGATATAGAAAGAGGCACTCGGTAATGTTGACTGGACGAAGCTCTTTGAGATTCTGAATGTTATCGTGATCATATACCGAGATAAAAGAATTATCTACAATCTGTACAAAAATCAGTCAACAGTGATAAGAATCGAGGGCTTTGAAAAAGAGCCAGCAATCCAGAAAGGAGTGAAGCAAGGCTTGAAACTTGTCCCCTCTCCTTTTCAGTGGTTACATAGAACGTGCGATAAAGGAAATCTAGGAGGAATTTGGAAAGGGAATCTAAATCCAAGGAGAGGAAGTCAAAATCCTGAGATTTGCCGATGATATTTTTATTTTACCTGTTTCTTCAAAAGATCTGTAGAAATTGCTGAATGGTATGGACAGAGTCTTCGGGAAGGAGTACACGATGGAAATAAATGAGTGCAAACAAAAGTAATGTAGTGCGGTCGAACAAAGTCAGGTGAAGCAGGAAATATTAGATTGGGAAATGAAGTCTTAAGGGAAGTAGATGATTACTGTTACTTGGGTAGCAGAATAACTAACGATGATAGAAGTAAGGACACAAAATGCAGACTAGCACAAGCAAGGAAGGCCTTTCTTAAGAAACGAAATTTTCTCACCTCGAACATGTATATGGGAATTAGAAAGATGTTTCTGAAGACTTTCTTCTGAAGCGTGGCATTGTATGGAAGTGACTCACGAAAGAAGAGAGACTGAATCGAATTGGTGAGAGGAGATCTATTTGGCTAAATTTGACGAGAAGAAGTGACAGAATGATAGAACACATCTTAAAACACCCAGGACTTGTACAGCTGGTTTATGAGGGAAGTGTAGGGGGTAACAACTGTAGGGGTTGACCAAGGTACGGATATGACAAGCAGATTAGAGCAGATGTAAGATGTAGTAGTTTTGTAGAAATGAAAAGGTAAGCTCAAGATAGGGTGTTATGTACAGCTGCATAAAACCAGTCTATGGACTGATGACTCAAACAACAACAAAAACAACAATAAGAACAATAACAACGAATACTTCAGTGCCTTGTTTCCCGACTTTACATGCCAATTTTCATTAAATTCTGTTTCACCATTTTCTCATGGCAAGACGTTGACATGAACTAAGCAACAGACGTCTAAATGCATGAATATCTCTGTTATCATAGCCAGGACGGTAAAACTGTATAGGACGTAAATAATCGTAAATATTATTCTGTATAACTTTTGTTATGTATTATTTATCGAATAGACCACTAATAGCATATGTATTTGAGACTTAAATTGTAGGCCTTCCCCTAAACTACCATTTCACTCAGCCTGAATAAAAGTATTTATTGCTTTAACTGTAGCGTTGTATTCTCTGAATTTACGTACCGATTTTCATTAAATTCTGTTCAGCTATTTTCTCATGATGCGCGTACGTATATTCATTCATTCATTCATTCATTCATTCATTCATTCATTCATTCATTCATTCATTCGTTCATTCGTACGTACGTACATACAGACAGAGATAATGAAAACTGAATAGTGCGTTTCCTTGTTATTGTGGTCATGACCAATAAATAAATACCACTCTATCTATTTCTGAACAACGTACGGAGAAAAGTCCTATTTTATATATATGTATATAGAGATTACTTTTGATATTATTAAACCTATTATTATTAATTTGCCTTTGCTGGCGAGACCTAGTGTTTACAATGCACTTTGTCTTCTGGTATGGGTAATTGTTGGTGACTGAGGTATGAGAGATGCTATTAATGGCATTCCTTATGCAGCCAGTCCCTGCTATGAGCGGTGTGAAACTGTTGCTCATAGGGTCTGTTGGTGCATGCATTTCAGTGGGCTTGGCAGAATTATCTGTAATAGCAACTTGTGGCACAGTGAGGAAAGCAACGGGAATCTACCTCACTCCTCATTTCCCTAGTACGTCTCTTCGTTGCTTTCTAGGTCATCTATGAAAGCTAATGGTGGAGCTGTTGAGGATCCAACCAGCCTGCAGGCTAAGGACTGAACATGTCTGTTCTGTCTGTTAGGTCATCAGCCCAGAGGCTGGTTGGATCCTCAAATAGCACCACCAAAGGTTATGCGGTTATAAGGAAACCCCAAAATCCAATGGCAGCACCAAAATGAGGCGTACTAGGCAAGATGTGGAGTGAGGTAGTTTGCCATTGCTTTCCTTACTGGGTCAGAAAGTACTATTGCAGCACGACTGACGCTATGAGCAGCACCTTTCATAACACTCAGATATACTGGACTGAACATACACATACTTTATTATTATTATTATTATTATTATTATTATTATTATTATTATTATTATTATTATTATCTGAACTTTTTCTGTTTAAACCCTCGGTGGATCAGTTGTAGAGTCAGGATCTCAAGATCTCAAGATCGTGGGTTGAAAACCGCGATAGGCACTGGGATTTTTGAAGAGCAGAACGTATTCTATGCGACGCACTGTGTCAGAATGTCGGCATGTAGAAGATCTCTGGTGATGTGTTCGGTGTTTACTTGAAAAAATTAATAAATACCTACCAATAGGTCACTAAGATCCATTTTCTCTGTCATATGATAGAGTGAAACTGAAGGTGGAAAGGAACGCGAAGACAACATAAATGCCTTCAAAATAAAATGTCACCGGGCAAGTTGGCCGTGTGGTTAGGGGCGCGCGGCTGTGAGCTTGCATCTTTGAGATAGTGGGTTCGAATCCCACTGTCGGTAGCCCTGAAGGTGGATTTCTGTTTTTTCACATTTTCACACCAGAGGAATGCTGAGGCTGTACCTTAATTAAGGCCAGGGCCACTTCCTTCTAACTCCTGAGCCTTTCCTATCCCATCGTCGCCATAAGACCTATCTGCGTCGGTGTGACGTAAAGCCACTAGGAAACAAAAATAGTGCTCTAAATAGGTATTATTATTATTATTATTATTATTTGAGTCATTAAAATGAAGAGGGCTGAAAGTGTTTCATTTAATTTTCTATTTCAATTTATTAATTAATTATTTCGTAATTCCAGGGTCAAATTCTGGTAAACCATTGCAAAACGGCACTGGCCTTAAGGCAGATTTCTTAAACATGCAGTTATAAAACTGGTCCTGATAATTATGAAGTTCATAGCCCCGGAAGTTGAATAAGAATATTAATAACAACGACAGCATAGATGCGGAAATCGTTTCGAAATTGTTCTTAACCTTAATACTTCTTGACATCGACGAGGACTCCCAGCAATATTAGTCTACTTATGGTATCCCAATCATGGATTTGGTTTTCATTACGAAACTGTGTCGGTAATTGGGGATATATTTGAAATTTCCACTGCGTCAGGTAGTATTAATTGATTAATCAGCAAATATTCCGTCTCGATAATGTGTGGTTTGTTCGATGACAGAGGCTTTCCGTAAATTGCTCAGTTATAACTTGTCTGCCGATGAAGAGAGGGTGAAGTGATTTTCGTTACAGTGACAGTAGAATCTAATATAAAGTGCGGATGAGCAATTACCACCGTATTACCGCATGCGATACGGCCCAACCCGGCAGTACTCCTCCTGGCAGACGCTCACGTCGCCAGATTAATTTAGGATGCGAAAGAAAATTGTATTGCCCATAGAGCAGCTTTCTATATATGTTAGTAAAGCTACGGAACGAGATTCTCGACAAATTGACTGATGTGGACCACATTTCCGAGATTGCGAGCATGGAGGGGTTTATAACGACAGGAAATTTGCCCTGGCGGTAGCGGGAGGGCGTCGGAGGGAGTAGGAGGGTGTAGAAACGAGGTTTCCGCTCAGGTCCCGCCTCAAACTCTCATCACTTGGGTTACCGGTTCCTATACCTACCAAATCTCTCTTCTCCGATTACCGGTTGCAATATCTCTCACATTTCCCACTTGGCGGCATTTTGCATTTCCAAGGACTTCGACAGAGAAAATGCAGTTTTGTTGCTTCACATTTCCAATCACAGGTGCCTTGAATTCAGAGTGACATGTCGACTGTTGAGCCCCGGGGAGCTCCATCGATATTTAGATCAATGACAAAATTTATGTCTTAGTTATGCATATCTCCCTCAAGAACCAATGTACGAATATTGATTCAAGAGCTTACTGTTGGCTCCACCTAACTAAAAGGAATACAAGGCCTTGAGAACAACCGAATTACGGAATTTAACGTAATAAGGTACCATCACTGTTTCCTCCCCATTTATATTCATTACAGATTCAACATTAATGGGTTTTGTACACATAAAAATCTAATTAATGAGCATATACAGAGAAGTGCTTTGAAATTCATGCCAAAAATAATATCAGATAATTCTAGAAACTTATAATTAACATTCAAAACACCTCCAATCATGGTATTTCTTGGATCTACTGCACTCTTAACATTACTCCTCAAAGTTCAATATTGAACCCTTGAACTTACCGTTCCAACGTTGGTCGTCTGCCTCGGCTGCTTCGGTGGAGCAATACCGATCTCTCGGACTTTGTGGTTGTTCCGAGTACTTTTCTGTCATTTAATTAATCAAACGATAGGGTTCAGAGAAGAGCAAAACGACTTTAAATGAGGAGCAAAATTGTGCTTGTTAAATATTTATTTTAAATCACGATAATTTTTATTTATTAAATAGACAAGAAAAGTCTATTAAATCTTTCACAACATGCTATAACGCAGTCACAATGCATAACGTGAGCGGGAAAGTTATATATATTGACTGGGCGAGTTGGCCGTGCGGTTAGGGGCGCGCAGCTGTGAGCTTGCATCCGGGTGACAGAGGGTTCCTACCCCACTGTCGTCAGCCCTGAATATGGTTTTCCGTGGTTTTCCAGTTTTCACACCAGGCAAATGCTGGGGCTGTACCTTAATTAAGGCCACGGCCTCTTCCTTCCCATTCCTAGGCCTTTCCTATCCAATCGTCGCCGTAAGACCTATCTGTGTCGGTGCGTCATAAAGCAAATAGCAAAAAAAGTTAGGCTATATTGAAATTGTTTATAATTGTCTTCCAAAGAATGGAAACGCAATGTAAAATTCGTGGACAGCAAAAATAAATAAAATGAGAATAAAACCTGAAAATCGGGCACCATTGATCCAAACTATAACTGAGAGTTAATCCAAACAATCGGTGGGAAATCTGACCTTAAACAAGTAAAATTCCAGATTCACATTTAATTAAGGTTATCCACCAGTCGACTATCCTATCGGATATTGGAACATCCCCCGAATGAATCCTTAATCGAACCAAATCGACTATCAGTTGTTTTGGATAGGTTGCGAAATATTACTCGAAAGCATGGTGTTCATTACAAGTCACAACTGTCACAATCAAAAATAAAATTCCACCATGTATTGTCATCTCGTGACACCCTTAAAGTTACAGCGGAATCCCGATGCTGAAACATGCACCACCCCAAACAGATGTTCAGATGGAACCAACAACACTTGATCCGATGAGATCTTACATTACTTCGTTCTGAATGAACAAAACTGCGAAATGCAAGAAAACATTAATTTATTATGCATTGAGAAGAAATGCCAAACAATGAAGTTAAAGAAAAGTGATAAATCACTTGAAAATGTTCTTACTAAACCAACTTTCATGTTATGAAATAGTTACGTCTTTAAATTCGTTAAAATAGAAGTCCACAATATAAAACAAATAGGAAATCTTTCCAGTTTTCTATAAATACGACTATTACAAATCTGTCTATCTGTACTTGTCCCATTAAACCAAACTACAAGTGATCGGTAGATCAATGTCTCACATAAATAATGTGAATAACGAAAAATGAAATTAAATTATATTAACAGCTGACGAATTGAAACAGCATTCGTAGTGTAAATCCTACAAAAATCAATTAAGTATCAACACACGGCACTATCATAATATACCGGACATTCAAACAATAAATCTTAAAGTAAAATAAAAGTAAATAGAAAACGAAAGTACATCGAACTTGATCTCACGCGGCTAAGTAATAGTGATCAGTCTCCATTAGCCAGGTTTCTACGTGGGATGACACTTGCATTCATGCCGCTACTGACGCAACGCTGTTATGGGAGCACCTTCCGGCTAGCAACGATTATTCTGAAATATGGTCTAAATAGTACCTGCTAATATCTTCCATATTCGTATCCACTACTGCAAACACTAACATCGTTCAAGTCGATTCGCAAAAATGCGTAACCTATGACTCGGCTATTTACAGACGGCATCCTAGTCCTGTCGTTGAGTCAACGTTACAGTGTTACGATATTACGTAATATCACTGAAAACAATAATCATTACCATCACGATATTCACGGCATAACTCGAGTGTGAGGCTCCAACTAACCTACAATGTCAACACTCCAAATAGCTATCACCGTGAACTGTCCAGTGAAGTAACTTTTCATCAACCTAAGCAAGCTAAACTCTCATTCTAATAAAATTCATTTTCACACCCGCAATGTTTCCAGTCAGCGATATTTTCGTCATGTAAAGATACATAATAGAATTCAATTCACAAAAATTAGGTATTATCTTGACCTGTGTCGTATCGTATTTTGTTCGTGAGGTCGGATATCACAAAATCCACTTCGCTGGTATGAAATAGAATCGTCACTTAGACTTAACTGCCGTTACCTACTGTCTTACATAAAATAGTAATCATGGGAGTTACGACGCAATGACTTGGATTTGACAACCCTTACATTGTTCAATTGTCCTGAAATGCTACAGGACATCGTTCCTCTTATATAGTCTGTCTCAGAAATTTTACACCTCAACCTATACACCATGTCACAAAAATTCCCCTTCGTCGAACTCTAGGGCTTCTTACTCTCGGCGTCCTGCTTATTCTACATCACTTATAAAATACAGGCTTATCCTGCCTTTAACATCTTCCTTATTATTCTCATAATATTTCATTTCCATTAAAATCTATTTTCTTCTTGCCTGAAGCTTTTTAAAAAATACTAGCGATCCTCTGACCAAACAACTTTATTTATAGTGATCTCACAATTAGCTTCTCGAAATTTTCCGGACCTCAGGAGCAAATAACAGGCCGCGATTCTCTGAAACACAAATACACGGTGTCAAAAAATTTAAGTTTCCCAAAAACGCCAAACTTTTTAATACTTCACTGGATTTCGATATAAACCGCAAATCTCGCTTACCTAACTACAAACACAACCACGTAGCTGTGTCCTCCTGTCTTCTCTGACGAGAATATTACTGTTATTATTATTATTTTTGGATATGTCGTTATTTGATTTTACCACACTCATTACGGTTATTTTATCGTTAAAATTATCGTAACTTTTACCAGGCTGAGCATTATTTCATTGGTTTTCATTGTAATATTTAACTTCACTTCCGTTTTATTTTTTAGGAAATTAAACACAGTTTAAGGTCTCGCGCGCTGATCTGAATAACAGACAGTTCGCCTCCACAATGGGATAACGAGAAGACATCATTATTGCACCATACTTAACGTTACCCACGCCACATATACAACGCGATGTTATGATTTATTAAAATGAATTTAGAGGTACAAGCATTTAGATCTCTAACTACAAAAACATAATATTTAAATTAGACGGGCCTGTAATTGCGCCGTTTTGGCTTGGCATTATCTCGGCTTCATCTTACGCCAGCCACCTGTGAACTTAGCCCCTCATAATTGCGGGACACATTCTTCGCTAAAATACTACCTTTTAAATACACTGATTCTGCACTCGTCTTGAAGAAACACACATTATTTTTTCTTATGAAACTTTGCAATAGATTTATTCTGTACACCTATACAACAATTGAACAACCTAGATTAGTGTCGAGAATTCAACTGATGCAGTTCGCGGAAATGTCCAACTGCTTTCCTCCATGACTTCCACAGGTGCGAATGACCGTGAGACAAAAGCTTATCTCTGCCAGCCTAAAACAATCCTCCCTTACCGATTGTCAAAATAACCTTGTCCGCAATCATTCAAAGAGCTATGTATGAATCTGCTCTCTCCCTACGCAGAAGTTCAGGAATCCTACAATTATTTAACTTGTGATTATTCCCCCTCCCGGGATGGATTGTCGTAAATACAATGTTTCAATATCTAAATTGTCTTCGCGCACCATTACCACTTGGTAAAATATTCATACTTGAAGCCAGCTGGCTTTATAGATTCTTCAAGCCTACTTCGCCCACTTTAAGTCTTCTTAACGTCGCCTGACGTAGGCTCACCCTCTCGGACAACTGAATAATAACTGACTCCCTTGGTTGAGGAGGGAGTATTTATGCATTCTCTAGGGACGCTTTGCTTGGCTTTATCTACTTGGGTGCAATCATTTCATCTGATAACCTCTGGACAGATTTCTTTGAGACTCACCCCAGATATGCCACCTATTTTTCCAGTCACGATGGTGTTGTTCGCTGATTTTTCTGTTTCTTTAACGGACGTAATTAATTAATTAATTAATTTCGTGCACGAGGGTTCCCGCGCATATTGACCTTGCCATTTACACGTGTTTTCCTCTCGGCCAAGATAGGTGCTACCTTCTCTCCGAGCCTAATTAAATACATTTCTACCCTGTGAAATTTAGCTTCAACAAATATTTCCCAACATCTTAATTACTTATTCCTTTGTTAATGACAGTGTGTTTTATGTAGATGAAGACAAGTGTATTAAGACGAATACATAATAATAATAATGTTATTTGTTTTATGTCCCGCCAACTACTCTTTTACGGTTTTCGGAGACGCCGAGGTGCCGGAATTTGGTCCCGCAGGAGTTCTTTTACGTGCCAGTAAATCTACCGACACGAGGCTGACGTATTTGAGCACCTTCAAATACCACCGGACTGAGCCAGGATCGAACCAGCCAAGTTGGGGTCAGAAGGCCAGCGCCTTAACCGTCTGAGTCACTCAGCCCGGCAAGACGAATACAAACATCCAGTCCTTAGGACAGAAGAATTAACCATACCTAGTTAAAATCCTCTGTTCATCCGGGAATCGAACTCCGGGCCCTGTGATTAGATGATCAGCACGATGGCCATTCAGCCAAATAGTCGGACCAAACAATAAACCTTCTAATGATGATTATATTTTCTGAGCTGGTTGTGGAGTCACCCGATTTTTTCTTCTTCTTCTCCTTCTTTACCTACCGCTTTTCCCACACGTGTGGGGTCGCGGTTGCAAACTGCGTCGCACATGTGTATTTGGCCCTATTTTACGGCCGGATGCCCTTCCTGCCGCCAACCCTGTATGGAGGGATGTAATCACTATTGCGTGTTTCTGTGGTGGTTGGTAGTGTAGTGTGTTAGGTGAATATGAAGAGGATAATGTTGGAACGACACAAACACCCAGCCAGAAGAATTAATCAGAAGCGATTAAAATACCCGACGCGGACGGAATTCGAACCCGGAACCCTCTGAACTGAAGGCCAGTACGCTGACCATTTAGCCAACGAGTCGGACTCTGGAGTCACCAGATTATCCTGTGCAAACTAACTAACAATAAGGAAGGATCCTCCTTTTTTATGAGCATTGATATAGAACTACGATCATTCACGCACATTGACACTACACTGTATCCCAGGGAGCATGAGACATGTTGAAGTGAGGAAGGGAGAGACTGAGGAACAGGAATGGATTTGATTGCCTCTGTAATACTCCATCAGGTCAGAAAATGTGCATTAATATCACTTGAATGTAATTAGTAGTGAAAGTGAATAATAAGCAGGAATACTATTTTTTTTCGTTTTCATAATTAATAACCATGAAGCCTCCGAAGCTCAGGCGGCAGCGCGCCGGCCTCTCACCACTGGATACCGTGGTTCAAATCCCGGTCACTCCATATGAGATTTGTGCTGGCCAAAGCGGAGGCAGGAGGGGTTTTTCTCCGGATACTCCGGTTTTCCCTGTCATCTTTCATTCCAGCAACACTCTCCATTAACATTTCATTTCATCTGTCATTCATTAATCATTGCCCCAGAGGAGTGCGACAGGCTTCGGCAGCCGGCACATTTCCTATCCTCGCCGCTAGATGGAGGCTTCATTCATTCATTCATTCCATTCCTGACCCGGTCAAATGACAGGAAACAGACTGTGGATTTTCATTTTCATAATTAATAATCATGTAGTATTTATTTAAAATTCATGCCCATGAAGAGATTTATTATAGTAACTATGAAACCGCAGAAGACGAGGGTGCTGTTAAGGAGCTAGATAAGCCACTGTGCAAATACTGCCCTAGCTACACAACATGTCCTCTTGAGTGGCTCAGTCATGTGAAGGTGTGCTATTGTAGTTCACCTGAAATGTAGTTTAAGTTGTGTAATGTCGTGCAGGGTGATGTAGTGAATAAGTTAGGAGAAATCGTAGCAAATTACGCACGTGATTAGAATGTACCTATATTGTCTCAAACTCTCTGAGACAGGGAGTTGTACTATACATCTGGGCATATTGCAATTAACTTAAGAGCCGTATGTGGTACATACATAATATACAGGGTAGATATGAACTCTGCCGACAAACTTTTGAGGGTTGTTCAGTTTTTTTTTCTACTTCTTTTACGTCGCACCGACACAGATAGGTCTTATGGCGACGACGGGACAGGGAAGGGCTAGGAGTGGGAAGGAAGCGGCCGTGGCCTTAATTAAGTTACAGCCCCAGCATTTGCCTGGTGTGAAAATGGGAAACCACGGAAAACCATTTTCAGGGCTGCCGACAGTGGGGTTCGAACCTACTATCTCCCGAATACTGGATACTGGCCGCACTTAAGCGACTGCAGCTATCGAGCTCGGTGGTTGTTCAGTGATGTTTGCCGAAGGTACTGATAGAAGGAACCCATGTCTCATGGTCTCGCGAGTACTCCACTGAGTACCCTCTGGCTACTCTCTGCCTACTGCAACATCACGAGTACAGAAAGAAATAAGCACATAACAAAAAAAAATGACTTGAGTAATGCAACAAAGCTCTGGCAAAACACATACACTTCCGTTATATTACTATTCGAGATCTGTTCTAGGTGTATTACTGTACATACTGTGCAAACCTACTGTGACTTATATTTTAACAGCGGCTGTTCAAAATGTACAGCGACGCATCATGGACTGTCGCACATGCTCTACCATCAGATCGGCGAAAATATTTAGCGACTACGACAGTCTTATCAACCAGGTCCATAGGAGAGTCAAAATGAGTGCCGTAAACTAGGCTCTTCACATGACCCGAGAAAAACAAGTCCATCGGCGACATATCTGTTTACCGGTTTGACCATGGAACGGGACTACTACGACCAATTCATCGCTCCTCAAGGCGTGAAAAGTGTGCAGGCACCCAGTCATAAGGAAACCACATACCTACATCTGCTAACTATTAGAGACACGTCTTCCAGCAGCTGTGGGAGGATATTTTCAAGGACCATTTCGTAGTCCACTCTGTTCAGTAACCAACGGCCGTAGCCGTGTTGAAACACCGGATCCCGTGAGATCCCCGAAGTAAGCAACATTGGGTGTGGTCAAGATTTGGATGGGTTGCCAAGTGCTGTTGTTGGTGCGGGGGTTAAGGGAATGGAGGAGCGGAATGGTACTGGCCACTCTACCGTACATAAACTATGGCTCAGGCACACCTCTGCGGAGATTCGGACCTGCCTTCGGGCAGAATACACCCTTACCATACCTGCAATCGTACACTCGTTTACAGTACCAGCCCATACATTCACAGCGAATGTCTGTTGATAGGGCCGATACGCCAGTGCGTGTGGGATTCTGCCGGCCCAGATATGGCTTCCCTGGTAAACATTGCCTCGTCGGTGTACAATAAGGAAGCAGGAAAATGGCAGTTATCTGCACCTTGCTGTCGGAAGTAATTTGCAAACACCACTCGATACTGAATGTCCACTGGCTACAATACGTGAACTTTCTGTAATTAATACGGGCTCAGTTGCTGCTCTTGTAACACGCTCGAAACAGTTCCATAACTTACGTTCACATTTCGTGCATGCGGTTACTGGCAGGACTGACACCGGTTAACACATCTTGTTCTCATCCCGGTATCATGCATACTAATACAGAAGGACCCGATTCATCGTAGGCGCATGTGTACAGCTGCAAATGTGCTGTGATGAGCTTACATTCGCAACGGGAACAAATCCTGATAGCGTCGTTGTGACGCTCTTCCACTGCGTCCCACGTAACAATACGCGACGTGTATATTGGTGAACTGTGCATAAGTAAACTCAACCATACCGTATCACTCATTACCCCGTTCCAGCCCTCGTACCACTTTTCAAATTTCGTGGCAGATTAGGTTTTGGACAGCGTGGTACTGACGGTTGGTAGTAAGGGCCTGAAGAAAACCCCATAGACAGAAACAGAATTATGTCTGCAGGTAAACCTGGCATTTTCAACATAGCGCATGCAAAAATGTGTGACATGGAAATGTCAAATAATGTTAGTTGGGAACAAGTATCATTCGTGGCTCAGACGGTTAAGGCGCTGGCCTTCTAACCCCAACTTGGCAGGTTCGATCCTGGCTCAGTCCGGTGGTATTTGAAGGTGCTCAAATACGACAGCCCCGTGTCGGTAGATTTACTGACACGTAAAAGAACTCCTAAGGGACTAAATTCCGGCACCTCGGCGTCTCCGAAGACCTTAAAAAGTATTTAGTGGGACGTAAAGCAAACAACATTCTTATTATTATCTTTCTTTCTTAATCTGCTTACCCTCCAGGGTTGGCTTTTCCCTCGGACTCAGCGAGGGATCCCACCTCTACCGCCTCAAGGGCAGTGTCCTGGAGCGTGAGACATTGGGTCGTGGATACAACTGGGAAGGATGACCAATACCTCGCCCAGGCGGCTTCACCTGCTCTGCTGAAGAGGGGCCTTTGTGGGGGATGGGATGATTGGAAGGGATAGACAAGGAAGAGGGAAGGAAGCGGCCATGGCCTTAAGTTACGTACCGTCCCGGCATTTGCCTGGAGGAGAAGTGGGAAACCACGGAAAACCGCTTCCAGGAAGGCTGAGGTGGGAATCGAACCCACCTCTACTCAGTTGACTTCCCGAGGCTGAGTGGACCCCGTTCCAGCCCTCGTACCAGTTTTCAAATTTTGTGGCAGAGCCGGGAATCGAACCCGGGCCTCCGGGGGTGGCAGCTAATCACACTAACCACTACACCATAGAGGCGGACAACAAGTGTCATTCACAAATCATTAACCCATTAACCCATTAACCCATTAACCCATTCCCGGTCGAATTACCGTATTCCGGGGTCAGTCCTTCCAGGCACTGCTGTGGCTAGTGCGGACCTTCACGGCTACTTCAAGCCATGTTGCCAGAAGTCGTAGGAACTGCGACACAACCGGGTCTTCTTGGAGTTCCTGGCGCCCCAGAGCTGTGTGGTGTGGTCACAAATTTTTTGTTGATTATATTAAAGTCATTTTAGATCAAATTTGACGCATAAGTTACATTCCGAATATGACATTGGTTTTGCCCAGTTGGTTCTGATTTTTAATAGCTAAGTGAAAACCTTGGAAAATCCAAAAAATAATTTGACGCTGAAAGGCATAACAGTACATGATGAAGAATCTTCGTTATATATATATATATTTTGAATTTGCTTTACGTTGCACCGACACATATAGGTCTTATGGCGACGATGGGATAGGAAAGGGCTAGAAGTAGGTAGGAAGCGGCCGTGACCTTGATTACATGAAAATAGAAAACCACGGAAAACCATCTTCAGGGCTGCCAATAGTGGGGTTCGAACCAACCATCTCCCGAATGCAAGCTCACAGCTGCGTGCCTCTAATCGCACGGCCAATTTCATCGGTAATCTTCATTATAGACTTATATATACAGTATGTATGTATAGTAACGTGTGTACGGGTAGCAGGTAAATAAATACACAACTGATTGCGTTTACTCTAAGATTTATTTACTAACTCTAATGGCTCTCGCATTCTCTCTCTTTGTGTGTGTGTGTTGCGTGTTATGTGCTCTCACGGTTCAGTCACATAAGTTATTCGCTCTGACATTTGCAAGTTAAAACTATTACACTACGGTCGCTTCTGCAACTGTCACTTGGACTCTGGCAGTTCACTTTACACTGTATTCTTCTTCTTCTTCTCCTTAATAATCTGTTTACCCTCCAGGCTTGGTTTTTCCCTCGGACTCTACCGCCTCAAGGGCAGCGTCCTGGAGCTTCAGACTCTGGGTCGGGAAACACAACTAGGGAGGATGACCAGTACCTCGCCCAGGCGGCCTCACCTGCTATGCTGAACAGGGGCCTTGTGGGAGGATGGGGAGATTGGAAGGGATAGACAAGGAAGAGGGAAGGAAGCGGCCGTGGCCTTAAGTTAGGTACCATCCCGGCATTTGCCTTCTACTCAGTTGACCTCCCGAGGCTGAGTGGACCCCGTTCCAGCCCTCGTACCACTTTTCAAATTTCGTGGCAGAGCCGGGAATCGAACCCGGGCATCCGGGGGTGGCAGCTAATCACACTAACCACTACATCACAGAGGCGGACTACACTGTACTCACTGTACTAAATTAGCGACTGCACATTTCACAGTTTACGCGCGCACACATAGACTCAAATCGGTACGTGGTAGAGAGTTCGCACACAAATGGCAGTCTTCTTCCGACGTCCCTCGTTGCTCAGGTGCACTGTTCCGTCAGTCGACAATCTAGCACGCTGATCTAGTAATCACAGCATTACACACACTTCACAGCACTGTTTTCAGTTGCACTCCACCGAACTCGTGACTGTAGCACTCCTTGCTCTCATTTGCTCTCTGACTGAGCTCACTCTGAGCCATTAAAATCGAATTGGTTTGGAACGTATTTATACTGAGGAAGTATCGTGCCTGTTCCCATGCCAATCTTGCCACCAGGCAGATTCGTTTTTGGATTGCGTGGTACTGATGGATGGTAGTAATGGCCAGGAGAAAACCCCTTAAACAGAAACAGAATTATGTCTACAGGTAAAACCTGGCATTTTCTACATAGCACATGCAAAATATGTGACATGGAAATGTCAAATAATGTTAGTTGGGAATAAGTATCTTTCTCAAATCATTAACCCATTCCGCGACGGTCGAATTACCGTATTCCGGGGTCAGTCCTTCCAGGCACTGCTGTGGTTAGTGCGGGCCTTCACGGCTACCAAGCCATGTTGCCAGAAGACGTAGGAACTGCGACGCAACCTGGTCTTCTTGGAGTTCCTGGCGCCTGGTCTCCGATCCGGGAGCTGTGTGGTGTGGTCACAGATTTTTTTGTTGATTATATTAAAGTCATTTTGGATCAAATTTGACGCATAAATTCCGAATATGACATTGGTTTTGACTAGTTGGTTCTGATTTTTCATAGCTAAGTGAAACCTTGGAAAATCCCAAAACTAAGTTGACGCGTAAGCGATTCATGAATTAAATGGCATCAAAAAGCTATGCAACACTGGACAGTACTTATACAAAAATATATGGAATTCCTGATGCTACTGTATTCAGTATACTTAAAGAAATTATGTATGGAATTGTCCGCCTCTGTGGTGTAGTGGTTAGTGTGATTAGCTGCCACCCCCGGAGGTCCGGGTTCGATTCCCGGCTCTGCCACGAAATTTGAAAAGTGGTACGAGGGCTGGAACGGGGTCCACTCAGCCTCGGGAGGTCAACTGAGTAGAGGTGGGTTCGATTCCCACCTCAGCCATCCTGGAAGTGGTTTTCCGTGGTTTCCCACTTCTCCTCCAGGCGAATGCCGGGATGGTACCTAACTTAAGGCCACGGCCGCTTCCTTCCCTCTTTCTTCCCTATCCCTTCCAATCTTCCCATCCCACCGTAAGGCCCCTGTTCAACATAGCAGGTGAGGCCGCCTGGGCGAGGTACTGGTCATTCTCCCCAGTTGTATCCCCGACCAAGAGTCTGAAGCTCCAGGACACTGCCCTTGAGGCGGTAGAGGTGGGATCCCTCGCTGCGTCCGAGGGAAAAGCCGAACCTGGTGGGTAAACAGATGATGATGATGATGATGTATGGAATTCCTAATGCCATTGTATTAATTAAATTTACCGAAATGATCATAATTATTGCTTAAGATGGTCTTTTGTATGATTTCTTTCTGTGTGCACCATCAGGACCATCCTGGCAATCAGGACAAACAGGACTCCAGCAGCAGTCTACTATGTCTCTCAGATCTGCATTGATAACTTTCCTCCTCACCTTTATATTTTGATGGAACCCTTCCCCCTTTTTCCTCACTTAAATCACCAAGATTTTCTGGAAAACTTTGCGAGGGGCTATGGAGATGATTTACCTTTATGCTGATATTAGTATCTAGATGTTTGAATTCTGAGCACACGTTTTTACTACTGCTTAGTAATGTTGTCCGGCTCCATAGCTAAATGGTTAGCGTGCTGTCATTTGGTCACAGAGTCCCGAGTTCGATTCCCGGCAGGGTCTGAAATTTTAACCATAATTGATTAATTCCCCTGGCACGGGGACTGGTCGTATGTGTCGTCTTCATCACGACGCGCATGTCGCCTACGGACGTTAAATCAAAAGACCTTTACGAGGTCTTTCCGGAGGCCACACGCCATAATTATTATTATTTGTAATGTTGTACTTTATGATTACAAGAGAACTTCTTGGCAACCACGACAAAAATGCGCCAGGTAGAAGCTTCAATATGAAGCAATCACCATATTTTCTTCATCGCCCTAACAAACAGCCCTACTTTATGTCAAGCGGAGGGAGAGTTACTTTTGCAATTTTAATAGAAAAGAGAAACATATGAGGATTTTCAAGCTTTTGCGTGGATAAATGCAAATCAATATTGGAATAAGGTTGATAAAATACCGTGCTTTTGGGTAAGACAATAGATTCTGAATTTTCACCACCGAGCTCGATAGCTGCAGTCGCTTAAGTGCGGCCAGTATCTAGTTTTCGGGAGATAGTGGGTTCGAACCGTACTGCTGACAGCCCTGAAAATGGTTTTACGGGGTTTCCCATTTTCACTTCAGGCAAATGCTAGGGCTGTACCGGTACCTTAATTAAGGCCACGGCCGCTTCCTTACGACCCGAAACCCTTTTCTGTCCCATTTTCGCTACATGACCTCTCTGTGTCAGTGCGACGTAAAGCAAATAAGTTAATAGAAAACAAAAATAAAAAAATCATCACCACCGAAATACGAGAAATTATCCGAAACTTCCAAGATAGGTGATTTCTTTTGTTGTAATAGATAGGCTAGTGTGTAAGGTTACACTAACGCAGACAGAGTTCCGACAGTGCTTTGATCAGAAAGGGCCTTAATTAAAATATTTGCCTTATGTGAAAATGTGAAACCATAGAATCTTCTAGCCTTCTGCCGGTGAGGTTCGAGGCCATCATTTCCCGAATGCAATTTCACAACTATGCGACCCGCACCACCTGGTCATTCCACTAGAATTACGAGTCAAGGACGCTACCGTTACAACACGGGGCTGGTTTCGATGCACCACCATCCTGGAAAAAAGTACTTTATACTAACTACTTAAAATTGCACACCTGCTCACATTTTATATCCGTTTTCCGAAATTAATTTCATCGCGAAAAACCCTCACTGTTTACCACACTCCAGACATTTATGTTTAAGTCTCTGCATTTTATACCAAAAGCTTGTAATAATAATAATAATAATAATAATAATAATAATAATAATAATAATAATAATAATAATAATAATAATAATAATCATATTGGTTTTACCTATCTCAAGTATTTACGGTTTTCAGAGACGTCAAGGTGCTGGAATTTTGTCCCGCAGTAAATCTATCGACACCAGACAGACATATTTCAGCACCTTCAAATACCACCAGATTGAGTCGGAATCGAACCCGCCAACTACAGTCTATAAGGCCAACGGTGTACCGTCTGACCTACTCAGCACGGCTACAAGCTTGCGAGATAATGTGCACCTTAACCGATCACAAGATTATATTTAACACAGTGCCTACCGAGCGAGTTGGCCGTGCGGTTAGGTGAACGCAACTGTGAGCTTGCATTCGGGAGATAGTGGGTTCGAACCCCACTGTCGGCAGCCCTGAAGATGGTTTTCCGTGGTTTTCCATTTCCACACCTGGCAAATGCTGGAGCTCTACCTTAATTAAGGACACTGCCGCTTCCTTCCCACTCCTAGCCCTTTCCTCTCCTATTGTTACCATAAAACCTATCTATGACGTAGCAACATAAAGCAACTTGTGCGACAACAACAACAAAGCCATCCACAGAGTCTGGCAATTAGCGTACCAACTACCACACCATTCATCCCGGGTTTTGTTCTCGGCTCTGCCAAATTGAGAGCTGGGCTAAAATGCGATTGACCAACGCTCATGAGGTCAATGGACAGTTTTCTACTACTAAACGTTTTCATTCCTCCCCCGAAGGGGGAGGCAGGCCACTTAGACGGTGATGCCGTCTCTCAGACCGGGAGATTTGTTACGGTGAATGAGATGTGCGGAGAAGGTGAGAGGGTAGGCGGCCGTGGCCTATACTACGAACTGTCCCGGCATTCGCCTTAGTGCAGGAGAATGGAAAACCACGGAAAAACATTCTCAGGGCAGTCGACGGGTGGGATCAGGCGTGAAGTCCGGCACTGTGCCCCAGGCCCGTCTCCCGAATGCAGAGGCGTAAAGCCACGGTAGATCCGTGGCCAACTTTCCTCTGCTCGGTTGGCTGGTCAGAGTATAGAGCATATGGGACAACAACCCACTCTGCATCTCCCGACCTGGACAATTTTCATCATCATCATCACGTGGTTGGTTCATTCCCGCTCCTCGGGAGAGCAGGGGGCGGGCCACCAGCTCAACTAAGGAGCTCTTTGGCCGTTCGAAAAGAAAAGTAGAGAAGTAGAGAGTATTAAAGAGGGTATGTATGGTACATACCGTATAGGGAATAATATAAGAGTAGGCGCAGGGGCAGCGGAACAACAAGGCGGGACCCAGGGGAGATCCACAAAGCACCCCGCCAGAGCAAGGCCCTCGCGAACACCAGAAAAAGTACGGCAAGGAAGGTAGTCGTTACAATGTATCTCGGGCGCGTACATAGAGGAACTTTATTACAGAGGTGTACAAGAGATTTTACAAATATTGAGCGGCAGAAGGTAATGAGTACTGTGGAAAGGGAGAGGGAGGGACAGGGTAGGATTGTAAGAGGAAGTAGTATAGAGTGGTAGACAGGTTAGTGACAGATGTGGCCAGTAGACGGAGAAGGTCCAGTATCGGAAGAGACGGTAGGGGAACAGGTATGTAGGAAGTAGGGACCGGAGGTTGTTGCAGGGGCGGGGTGGGTCGCGGAGCGAGTAGGGAGCGAGAAGAAGCGGTTGGAGGAGGAGAACAGGCAGGAGAGGGTTGCGAAGAAGTGGGGGGTCGGTCGTGCCGCGGCGGGGAGCGAGAGGGCTCCACTCGATGGGTTCTGCCGCGAAAGTGAACTCAGGAGGTAATGAGATGATCGACATCGGCGACGGAAGAGAGTCGGAGGCGGACCATGAAGGTCGGACCATCGGCGTTGAAGATCCGGAAAACCTTGCTGACGGGAACGCCCTCCAGTTGCAGTTCTTGGAGAATGTCGTGGTCGGTGATAACAGGATCTATCCCACGGACGACACAGCTCGGTGATGAAGACTGTTAACGTGGTGGTGTAGAGGTACGTTCAGGGTCGACGGTGGCATCCGTGAGAGGGGGCAGCTGGGAAGATGTTAGGGGTGTTGAGAGGGTGGTGGTGGTGGGGGTCATGATAGGAGATGGATGGCTATACGTGACAGAGGAAACAGATGTTCGGGTAGTATGGACGACAGAGGTGGTAGTGGCAGGGGTGATAGTAGGAAGAGTAGTTACGGGGAGGGGAGAGACAGGGAGGGAAATAGCGTAAGGGGACACGATTTTGATGGGAAAGTGAGGATCAGTGGCCAATTGGTGCAAAATATGGTCCGGAGGAGGAAGTGTTTTATGTTCTTTATGGAAGATATAGACGTGGCCAGAGGCGCGAAGAGTCGCTGCTTCCAGTGGATCTGTTAAGAATGCCACAACATCCAGAGAAGGTTGACCAGAAGATGCATCATGTAGGCGGAAGACGACGTTAATCCGAGTACTCAGGTTGACAAGCTCCTGGCGAATATCAGCGGGAGTATGAACAGTGTCCACGTTCTTGATGAGCAAGGAGCAATCTGCCATGGTGAGGGGAGGCGACAGCCAACGAGGCGTCTGCCCGTTGAATTATTCTTGGGCCGACTGAGAATGCGAGATGAGAGCCACCCAGCAGAAAAAATCGTGGACAGCAACAGAGTATGAGGGATGACAATTTTCTTGACAGGTAAGAGAAGTAGTGTTCTGAATCGCGATGCTAATGTGGGAAACGGAACATACATTTGTGCTCTACACGTTAGCCTCTATAGTTCACTGATCATGGACCTGCTAACAAGTAGCACAGTAACTGTCTCTGAGATTATGGAGCTGTGGAATCCGAGAATCACATCGCTATTTTATCCATACAAGTTATGAACAATAACGGCAAGTATTAGAAGTGTTAAGAATATCAGTGCCATTTTGCCATATGCGTAACTATTACTATTACGCAGGAATAGGATCATGAGAGGTGCCCCTTGGGACGTTACCTACAGGAAAGGGGCATAGTAGCTGAGTGATATTATAATTGGCTTCACACGAAGGTTTTTCCTAATTGAAATTTCCCGTCCCGTTTCCTATGGTTCAGATTCCACGCAAAATTAGAGGTCGCATGGTTATGTTCGCGATATCACCAGCCACTTGAATACAAGTTTGGTTTCTTCTTTGAATGGCATCTTGAATTACTATTGTGATAGCTGCGGTCGCTTAAGTGCGGCCAGTATCCAGTATTCGGGAGATAGTAGGTTCGAACCCCACTGTCGGTAGCCCTGAAGATGGTTTTCCGTGGTTTCCCATTTTCATACCAGACAAATGCTGGAGCTGTACCTTAATAAGGCCGCGGCCGCTTCCTTCCCAGTCCTAGCCCTTTCCTGTCCCATCGTCGCCATAAGACATATCTGTGTCGGTGCGACGTAAAGCCAATAGCAAAAAGAATTACTATTGAAAAATTAAGTAGGTATAGTGGTCGAACTTAACACTTGACTCCTAGCACACCTAACGGGATTTAAGCTTTAGAAGATCGGAGGATGCAGCCTCCTTGTTCTATCCTCGGATTTATCCGTAATAAGGAGCATGGCAGTATCTTATCTAAATCCACGAGGACCTTCTAATCCAAATGGACCCTGCAATATCGCAGACTGTTGGCAACTTTATGGATTAAATTCACTGATCTGATGACTTTGATACTCCAAGTTCCTCACTTATATAAATCAATATAATGAAGGCAATTAGGCAGAGTTCACATCTTGCAAATGAACGGGAATGATAACTACAATGACTGTATTCTGTAAATACTACTACTACTACTACTACTACTAATAATAATATATTATGGGGATTTATCGTGGAACGCAGAGGTAAGAAAGTGCGTGGGGTGAATGGCTGGACAGGAGATAACTTAGAGCAAAAATTTACTTTAAAAAAATTGGAATCTTTATTTATTTCCTCTGTTAAAACCCAAATAGCGTAATCTAATGATTTAACAAGAAATAGTTGAAAAATAACTTGAGAACATTCACATTTAAAAACCAGTTCGTCAGCTCCAACAATACATAGGACTTAGAAGTCTTTAATCAGGTACAAGATTAATTGGGAGACACTCCCAGTCGTTAACCTACATATGAAAGAGCATAATAGCTCCTGACAGATACAACATTATACATTCTGAGCTCCCAAAACATAGACGCTAGCCTCAATAAAGTGATATATAGCTTGTTACATTCTCAGTTACACAATTAACCAATTGGGTGACCCCACTTCATAGTGTTCGTACACAGGTTGCCCCATGGTGGGCTTATCAATTACAAAATTTCACAACCAGGTTAAGTACTGTTCTCCAAGGGAACCTAAACGTAGACACGGTTACCCGCAATACCATAAATAATATGCAAGGGCATATCACCCACCCTACGTGGCCTTAGGAAAGAAAAGTGAAAAAAGGGTTACAGCAAAAGTGGGCCATTAACAAGAGGAAAGGAGGCGAAACATCAGCACTCCTTAAAAAGAACAATCGGGATCAACAAGAACCTACGTGGGTTTAAGGCCCAAAGTCACAGAGGCCAATCCCATCCTAAAAGAATGACAAGGGGAACATTTAAAGGCCGAGACAAATTTTCAAAATTTTAGAGGTTGAAAAACTTTAGTCAACCAGCTCAAAAGTAGAAGGGGAGAGTTCCGTGGGCCACAACTCGTGCTCTCTTACATTAAATATTTTCCCAGTAGGGAATATAAATTGTGTCCGAAGATTGCGCAGAAGGTCCTACATTTCAGCAAAAAAGAAAAGATTACACATTGCATCATAAGGAAAACTGCTGAAATCCTCCCCTCAAAACATACGCCGGCACAATCACATATTTAGCAAAATTCTGCCATTATCTGTCAGCGCTGGATCTTTTTTAAGCCGGCCACCCTCTGCCGCCTGCCTCCCCTAACCCAAGCCAAATCGTACTCACAATCACCGGAGCAAATCAGACCAGACAGCCCGAAAGCGCTCTCCTTAAATAGCTCCGCAGGGAAAAGTACTGGACTATATTAGAATTTACAGCGCTGATAGGCTAAATTTCCTCACACTCCGCCGCGTACTGATTGGTTAGAGAACTGAGTTACAGGCATGTGATAGGCAGATTACATTAGAGGAGGAACCAGGTGTAATATTGAAAATTTCAGCTTATAAAAAAACATTATTCATTCAAAAAGTTTACCAGCTACTACCAAAGTTCCTTCGCAAATTAATTTGGGCCTAGCTCACCAGAGATCACTAGAAAATAGATGCCAGGGCCATCTAGCAAGCGGAGAAATGTTTTAAAGATTAAAGCTCTGAATCACTGTTAGAGTTGGCCATACTCGAGAAGGCGCGCAGTTTTAATAGGCGGGAAAGGTGTACACCTGGTATAATAATAATAATAGTAATAATAATAATAATAATAATAATAATAATTTATTTATTTTATTTATTATTTATCGTATGATGTACACAGAAAGATTATATAAATAAGTATGCAATATATACACAATATATACAAACAGAAGCCTATAGTTCCAAATCAAGCCCTTTGATCCATTTTAAGGCCTCCTCAGTTGCGTTATGAATGTCCTCCAAAGGACCTTGAAATGCTCTCTGTGGACACTCGACAATTACATGGTGGATGGTCTGTGAGGTAGCTCCACAATCACACCCAGGAGACTTCTGCCAGCCCCATTTATAAAGAGTATAGCCGCATCTTCCTTGATTGACTCTAATCCTGTTTAGAGTCCTCCATTGACGTCTGGGTAGATGGAATCCGGGAGGTTGAACATGAGGTAGGGTCACAAGATGTTGATTGGGAACAGAAGACTGTTGCCATTGATGTAACCAGGCGTTCGTGATGGAGAACCCAGATTCTTCCAGTGTAAGTGCAGCGCGCCAGGATGGAGATCTAGACTTAAGTCGTGGAGAGGCAAATTGATTAATATCTTGATGAACGGGGAGGTTGGAGTCCTGGCTGATCTTCTTCCACAATTTTAGAAGAGCTTCAGACCTTCTTAAGCAAGGCGGTGGAATATTGCTGAGTGTAGGCAGCCAGGCCACGTTTGTAGAGCGAATGCAACCAGTTATAATGCGCATTGCTTGATTTAGTTGAGCATCAATCTTCGCAGTATGAGCACTGTTCAGCCAAGTTGAAGCGCAGTATTCGGCAACTGAATAGCAAAGGGCTAGAGCAGTAGATCTCAACACTTGGTTGTTTGCGCCCCAAGAGGTGCCGGCTAATTTTTGAAGGATATTATTCTGACTTTTAATCTTGGCGGCTGTGTTGTTAATATGATGTTTATATGTTAGGGATCTGTCTAATGTGACTCCTAAATCTTTTGGGAAGGGACAATGCTGTAAGGATTGATTTCTGATTGTTATTGAAGGCTTGTAGTTGGCAAATTTATTTCTGAGATGGAACACAGATACAACAGTCTTTTGGAGGTTTGGACGAAGACACCATTTTTGGAAATATGTGTCTAGCTTTTTAAGATCTGCTGTAAGTATTTGTTCAGCTTCTAATTGAACGCTTGATTTAAGAATGGCTGTTGTGTATCGTTGACGGTTTTTTGTAATAGCGAGAGAAATACTATTTAGCGCAGATGAGACATTACACACTCAGCCAACAACATTAGTCAGTGAGAGCTAGGCTTGGGATATTTGTTCGGGGCGTCGACCCATGTGGATCTTTTGCCCCTACTGGCACCATATTGTATGAACCTGCGTGTATTGGAATGGCGGTAGTGTGGAATGTTGTGTGTGAGTAAACGAAGATTAAGGACGTCACAAACAACCAATCCCCATTACAATTAAAAACTCCTTACCCGGCCGGGAATCGAATCCGGGGCCGCCGAGTGACAGGCGGACGCGTTGCCCCCTACACCGCGGGGCCGGACTGGGCTTGGAACATTGTAAGTAATTTGTTTCCTTCTGGCTCAGTTGTACTGGGCCATTCGAGGCCTATAATTCCTATTTCCCCTTATCCTTTGAGTGATCGTTCCTTCCCATTTTTCTTCTCATTTCGTTTTTCATAATCTCCCACCGTCGGTTGCCTTTTCTTGAAGAATGTCTGGTTGTGGCTTGATTGCGAGCAGTCCAGATTGCGGACATGGCAAAAACAGTCCAGATTCCGAACAACTAAGAGCCAGATTGCGGACAAGAGTTTGGTATTGACCTGGGATACATAAAACAGTTACAATTTTCAAAACAGTCTCATATTTAATTTTTGTTCTAATAATATTAACATTAACTGGTACAATGGGATGTTTTAGATAACTTAACCGTACTTTTAAACATATTTTTCTTATTTAAAATATTTAATAATTTAGTTTGAGGTAATCTTACCATTTAGAAGATTATCTTTTTTATAGTTTAACATAAATAGAGGGTAGTTATTTATGGTGGATTAGAGAGAGTTGTAGAATTAATAGGTTATTATTATTATTATTATTATTATTCAAAATATTACATAAGAAGTGAAAGAGTCAGTTTATTTGGTAACAAGTGGTTTTTTTTTACAAGCTTTTAACTTTCTTTTTTGTTGCTGCCACAATCCACCTAGGTAAGTAGCGTGACATATATAAAATGAAATATTCTTGCCCATTATTATCTCGCTAAAGCGCCTCAACTTTATGCCTGTCCGCAATCTGGACTCATTAAGGTGTGTCAAACCCAAATCATCCCCTTCAGGTACCCACTTGCGCGCAATCTGGACTGTTCGCAATCAGGACGACACCGAATGTCTTACTGCCAGAGTAAAATGTAGCTTCAACCGAAGTATCAATCTTATTCATGGCTGTTCCGGTCGTGCTGCAATAACACTTTCTGGTCCAGTGAGGAAAACTCTTGTGAACTACCTTCCTCCTCATATTGCCTAGCACGCCTTATGTTGGGGCCACCATTGGACTTTACGGTTTTCTTATAATCTCTGGTGGTGTTATTTGAGGATGGAGCCAGCTTATTGGCTTTCTAACTTTCTTCGTATCAGAGCATTGCAACATGAAATAAAATAGGGCACTTTCTGTACAACATGAAACAATATCTTATTAACGAACCCATGGCACTACTTCCCTGAAGGGCCTTGGCCTACCATGCTCAGCCTGAAGACCTGCAGATTACGAGGTGTTGTGTGGTCAGCACGACGAATCATCTCGGCCGTTATTCTAGCTTTCTAGACCGTGGCCAGTATCTCACGGTCACATAGCTCCTCAATTCTAATCACGTAGGCTGAGTGGACCTCGAACCAGTCCTCAGATCCAGGTAAAAATCCCTGATCTGACCGGAAATCGAACCCGGGGCTTGCGGGTAAGAGGCAGGCATGCTACCCCTACACCACGGGGCCAGTTAAACAATATATAGTATAATATAAATCTAATCGTAAAACTCTGAATTACACTAGGTCGGCCCAGTAGAGTCACGTCCGTATCATACCTTAAATCTTCCTGGGTTGCTTACAAGAGCCAAAGGGCATTGAGCCGGGCTGAGTAGCTCAGACGGTTAAGGCGCTGGCCTTCTGGCCCCAACTTGGCAGGTTCGATCCTGGCTCAGTCCGGTGGTATTTGAAGGTGATCAAATACGTTAGCCTCGTGTCGGTAGATTTACTGGCACGTAAAAGAACTCATGCGGGCCTAAATTCCGGCACCTCGGCGTCTCCGAAAACCGTAAAAGAGTAGTTAGTGCGATGTAAAACAATTAGCATTATTATTATTAACCCTTAAATGCGCAATTTATTATTTCTCTTAAAAACGACGGTTTTTCATTCAAAAAGTAATAGATTGTTACCAGAAAAATATTTAAAAAGGTATTTGGCAGAATTAATATATTTATATTTTTTGGATCACTCAAAATGTTAAGAGTTTTGTGTGTTTTATGCACCGGTATATGAAAAGCTGTACGATTAGTGTAGCTACTGCCAGACTTCAGTCTTAGGGATGTACTGGCTCACGAATTCTCTGTGGTAAACAGCATTTTATGTGTTTTATTTTATCTGTTTAAAGTTTACACCACTTCAGCTCATCAGCCAGAAAAAGTCATAAAATAAAATATTGTTGTTCTTTTTTAATACACAGTGACCCCTAGAGAGTTCGTCTGTAAGGCAGAAGTAAATAGACACCTGTAAAATCATAAAGCAGATATAAGAAGCAAGTATATTCTCCTTTGTACATATGCAATGATATGCATTTAAGGGTTAAAGGGTACTGAATAGGTAGCTCGTAGTCTGGGCTTCGCCACATGCACATGGAGCAGTATCATTATCATCAAATATCACAATTTCTCCATATTTCCAATGCATTCTTCCATCCCTTTTCGAAGTCTGTGTGGGGTTTTTCATATCTTCCAATCATGCTCATGGCCTGGAGGAAGTTGTTCTTCTGGTTATAACCATGCAGACAGTTCTGTAGACTGAGTGCTGGAAAGTTCCTTTTTTTGCGTTCGTTGAGAGCTGGATCATGTAGAAAGAAACTCCTTCGAGATCTTATTCTTGCATGTGACGGACAATATGCATACAGAGAGTACTTTATATTTTGTTATGGCCTTATTTTTCTCCTGGTGCGCTGCAACTTCCCTTCTAATCAAAGATGAAGCTATTCCAGCCAGTCGTACTTTGCTATTTGGTGTTAGTCTGAGGCAGCCTCTGATGATCCTGTACGACTCATTTAGAGCTGTATCTGCCAATTTGACGGGCCTGGACCAGCACCATACATATCTGGCATATTCAACAGCTGAGAGACATAAAGGCAAAACAGTTGCCCACAAAGTTTGTAAATGTGCATCCATTTACTGATGACCTAACAGGCATAATCTCCCTAGCAGATAGGGACTAACAACCACCCGGTTTTCAAGTTTAAAAAGACAACCACTTTCGCCGTCGCGAGTTAGTTCGTTACCATGGCGACTGAAGAATATTTCCATGTCGGTGATGCTCGCTCTTGATGGATTTAGTACAAAAATCTATACCCCGTACGATGAAAGTATATCAGATATAAGTGTTTAATGATTAGAATTTATATACTTTTTTACGTATTTTAGATATAATCAACATTTCGAGAAGTTCGTGGAATATGTAATGTTCATTAATAACCGATATTATTCCTCGTATTGTAAATACGTATGAACCATAAATCCGAGCGACCTGGCCATGATGTTAGGGTCGTGCATCTATACTGTAATGTTGCATTCGGGACATAGTGGGTTCGAACCCCACTGTCGGCAGCCCTGAAGATAGTTTTCCGTGGTTTCACATGTTCACACCATGCAAATGTTTGGGCTGTATCTAGCCCTTTTCTATCCCATCGGCGCCATAAGACCTATCTGTGTTGGTGCGACGTAAGGCTGGTTGTAAAAAATAAAATAAAAATGGACCATAAAATTCGGAAACATTATGACTTGTACAACTTTTGTTATATACAGATTTCCATATATCTTACATAAATGGAGAGGTTTGATATTTCCTGCTTTCTAGCCCTTAATACTTCTGCGCCGCTGTGTACAGTCCCAATGAAATAATATATAACCTAGTGCACATCCCAGCTACCCCTGAACTTGTACACCAAATTTCGTTAAATTCTGTTAAGCCTTTTTTCCGCTATGTAACAAACAAACAAACGGAAGAACATAGTAATAATAATAATGTTATTTGCTTATTCCCGCTAACTCCTTTTACGGTCTTCGGAGACGCCGAGGTGCAGGAATTTAGTCCCGCAGGAGTTCTTTTACGTGCCAGTAAATCTACCGACACGAGGTTGTCGTATTTGAGCACCTTCAAATACCACCGGACTGAGCCAGGATCGAACCGGCCAAGTTGGGGTCAGAAGGCCAGCACCTTAACCGTCTGATTCACTCAGCCCGGCAACAGAAGAACAGAGGACAAAACTGGAACTAAACATTCTTTCGACTTCTGTACACCTAATTCGAAACAGAAACAAAGAATGAGACAACAATTTGAACTGTACAAATTAAATCATAATTCCATTTACATAAATCAAATACTGAGTTTTATTGAAGTAGTTTGTTTGAAAGGGAATTATCCGTAGTTCAGTAATGCCGGTTTTGTAACGTGATGGTTGTTGAGAGAATGTAAAGGTCTGTAAAAAACTTTATCCTTTCGTGCTCCCAGTACTTTCAAACCGCACAGACTGGATGTCGATCATTCGGTTTGTATTCCACTGCAAGTTTTATGAGCCCGGTAATAAAATATTTATGGCACTACTGAGCAATTGAATGTCAATGTCCATACCTCCAGGCCTAAAAATGACGAATTTTGACTTTAAAAATGATTCCGATGTACCATTTTTATGTGACAGGAAATAATGGTAGAGTCGTTAACATTTCCTTCACCTCCTGCTCTGTGCTGTGTTTCCCCACGCCTACAGCAGCAAGCCATTATCCTAACACAAAGCCCAAGTGACAACACTCTTGCAATCGTAATCACAGCACTTGGATTAAACTCAATTGAATTGGAGGAATTGTAGAGTGGCCACCGAGTGAATTAGATCTAGGATTAAACAGAAAGTGATTCATGTATAGAGGTTAGTATTCCACACCATGAGAATGCCCATCTAAATTGTTCAACACGACGTCCCTGTACTTTAATTCAGCAAATCATTTTATTGTCTTCTCTTCCACTTGAATGTATAAATACTTTCATTATTACAGATTTAACTGTCACCTAGAGCCTATTAGATAAAATTTACCATTACAAAGCAAATAATACTGCCCACCTCCTTGGTTTAACAGTCAGCATAGTGGCTTATGTTCAGAGGGCCCGAGTTCGATTCCCGAATGGGGTGGAGATTTTAAATGTGCACAGTTAATTTCTCTAGCTCGGGAACTGAATGTTTTTGTTCACATTATATCTCTTCATCTCCACACAACACACCACACTACCAGTGCGCATTAGTGAATACATCCTTTGAAATAACCTTGGCGTCAGTAAAGGCATCCAGCCGTAAAACTTAGTCAGCTCCACACGAAGTTGCTGCCGCAAGAAAGTGTAAAGAAAGGACAGGAAGTAAAATAAGGGATAAAATAATACACTTGGACAACGTTTTTGAGGAGATTAACCAATCGGTATTTGCAATATCAGAGTGCACCGTCTCAATACGTTGCTGCTTAGCGTTCGGAAAATAATATTTGATTGTAGCTTCTATAGTTTTAGTCATTTCTTGAACTGAGTAATACCCTCGAGAACCACGTGACTACCAGAATTGCTTTCTTCCATCACTTAAAATAGCAGATTATAAAACCCGCATAGCAGCATTGGTTATTTTCATAAACATCGACATTGTGATAAAAATAATAATTATATAATAACAAAAATATTATTGATATAAGTTATATAACAATCAAATCACAGGAGGTTAATGGGCCTACCAGCAAATCGAATTTATTGAATTTTTCAATGCTGACGTTCATAATGGTGATAACAGGAATTAAGAATGAATGATAACGACATAACTACTTATATTTATGGTAAACAAGTCACCACGTTGGGTAATTTTCGACAAATTTTTCTGTAGAGAGACTAACACTTTTTTCGGAAGGTAAAAAAACCGGTCGAATCAATCAATTTGTTTATCATAAAAAAGCAACGAAATCGTTGTTCATTCATTTTTAATTCCATTTATAGAGCGGAGCACTAATAATTGGCTTTGTGAATGCGTCGCTGTTCGGGCAAAAGGCCATATCACCCAATGCTCTTCCTATCCATTATTTTCCTTAAGACTAGTAACGCCTCCCAGCCGCATATGGATATGCAGTCCATCAGAATAATTTTCATTCATTTTCGTGTGCTAATGTGTAAAGTAAAATGAATTACTGTAGGAGTGGGTAAATAAGTCATGCAAACATACATTCCTAGAGTGCGGTACGGTAAGGTTCATTTTCCTTTACACATAAGCATAGAAAAATATACACAACGAATATTATTCTGATGGAACTGGCTGGGAGGCGTAACCATTCTTAAGGAAAATAATGAATAGGAAGAGCACTGGGAGATACATTTTCCCCGAAGAACGACGAATTTTTTGTTGCTGCTGCTGCTGTTTTGTGATTGTTGCCTCGAGTAAAGTGCTTAGTGTGTACTGAGTGTGATAATAGTGGGTCTTCAGCATGTTAAAATAGAACATCTGGTGTTCGATTCTTCATAGTCGAAGAACTCTTTAAGTCTAATATTACGATTGACTTTCTGTTCCGTATTTAAATAATGTACTAGTGGTCACCTTTTCCTTTTATTCAATTGATGTCTGACTTCTTTTATGATATATTTTTCCTTTCTTGACTTGGAGGTAGTGATCATGTGTTTGGCCATATCATCTAAGTTTATGTTACATTTTTGCCTGATAGTATTTTTTGCTGTATCCAGTTTCCGGATTAAGGACCAGTCCTTTCTGCTGGAGTGAGTATGGTCCAAGGATTCTACGGTTTCTTGCTATTTATTTCGTCTGTTTTCATTTAGTGATTGCAGAAGGACAGAGGCAGTTGCAGAATCACCATTGTCTTCACATTCCTTGAGAAGATTTTCGCTGTCTTCATTCCAGCCAGGGATGTACTCTTTGCGGTAACCTCTTGGTATCCATCGTTTTGCTGCACCTTTTAGTATACCAATAAATCTGCTGTAGTTGTTGAAAGTGGGTTTTATCCGTCTTATATTGGAGTCAGTCTGCTTTGAAAATTCTGTCCAATTTGCTTTGTTGAAGTTCGATCGTGGTCTCGGGTAGGAGAAGATAATGGGTATGAACAGACCTGTCTGGAGAATTACTGGCCGGTGCAGGCTGTGAGGGAACCTGGCTAGTACTGTGCGATGTACCTCACTGAGAACGTTTGGAGACTGTGTAATGAAGCACAGGTCAGGTGTATAGCCATGATTCCATCGTGCAGAGATAAAAGTTGCCTTATCTTTAGCATCATAAACGAGTTTGAGGTTTTCTGTATCCATACAGTCAACAAGTTTTTGTCCATTTTCGTCACACTCCTGATATCCCCAGAGAGTATGATGGCTATTGAAGTCTCCAGCTATGATGCTTTGATGTTGCAGTAATGGTAGGGGTGAAGAAGGCCAGGTGGATTCTGGTGGTTTGTATAAGTTGATTATTGTCAGGTTAACCACCTTAACTGTTGCTGTACAGACATTGTCATCTGAAGCTGATGGCAGGACTTCGTAGTTGCTGATGTTATTTCTTATAAAGGTTGCTAATCCATATTTGGGATGATTGTTTGTAGCTACAAGCTTAAACCCTGGAATCCTTCCTCTGCTGTAAAGCTGTAAGTCATCTTCAGCATTGGTTTCTTGCAGTAAGATGACATCAATCTGATGATTCTTCAAGCTTTTGGATAAATATTCACATTTTGCTCTGCTTATACCCTCTACATTGAGTTGGTAAATTTGTATTGATGGTCCAATCTTACGAACTTGAGGGTCCTGATAAGGACCTATTCGGGTATTATTTCTCCTTAATCTTTGACCGAGAGGTCGTTTAAGACAGTTCGGTCTCATCGTGATTATTGTTGCTCGCTTAGCACCACCCGGGGATTTTGCAGAGTAATGAAGAGGTAAATTCTGCGAACGTGAGAAACAGTGGACCCCCACTAGATGCATGGAACAATAAGTGGCAGAGCCAAAACTCCCTGTCACATCACTACTTAATTAAAACTCCTTGGGAGCATCCCTCAGGCTTTCATTCACCTCGACGACAGCGGTGTGTACTGAATAGGATAAGGACTGGCCAAGGAAGATGCGAAGCAATACTCTACAAGTGGGGATGGAAGTCCTCTCTTCATTGCGACTGAGGTGAAGAACAGCAAACCATGGATCACACAGTGCTCGAATGTCCCCTCAGAGCGTTTAGAGGCTCAATGAAGGATCTCCACAACCTAACACGAGAAGCCGTTGAGTGGATTAACCATCTGGACATAGTATTGTGAATAATTTTATGAACTTGAGAGTGTGTGTGTATACGTGTGTATTTTTGTAAATATTTTGTAAATAGCTGATATTCCTCCTTTCATCATACGATAAATAAATATAAATAAATAAATAGTGGTCGCCTGCCTATCTTTATAATACGAGTTGCAGTCCAGCTTATTCGTTATTATTAACGTCTGGCTGCATGGATAAATGGTTAGCGTGCTCTCCTTTGGTCACGGGGGTCCCGGGTTCGATTCCCGGCAGGGTCGGGAATTTTCACCATAATTGTTTAATTCCCCTGGCACGAGGACAAGGGGTGTGTGCCGTCTACATCATCATTTCACCCTAATCAGGACGCGCAGGTCACCTACAGGAGTCAGATCAAAAGACTTGCACCAGGACTCTCCGGAGGCCACACGCAACAAAACAATTAACGTAAACATTCGTATGATGGGGACGAATGTTAATGAAACAGTGAAGATGAAGAGAGTTCTTTAGGCGAAGGAAATACCCTTCATGTAGCAAATTGTCGTTGCCTGGACAAAACCTCCTATGTGATAATATTTTTGGAGATATACTGACCCGCAGCACATACATTATGAAGAGCGAGAATGCCTCGACAATATTCACACAACATTGCACCTTAGATGACAGAACCTTACCGGCCAAAGTTCTAGGCTAAAATATTTCACATAGGAAGTTTTGTCCCGGCAGCGACGGAATAAAATGACTGAGTTTATGAAAATGGAGGTTCTAGATACTAGGTGAGAAAGGAACCCATCTTTAAAAGTACTCATGCCTACAGCAACCTACATTTTGACAAAACACGAGCATTACCTGTGGAACAAGAATCTCCAGAACGTTTAATTTATTCCTGATGACTAAGGAATAGTGGGCACTGCTATCGTGAACATTGCCATGAATATAGCTTTATCTGATAAAATAGTGTCGACTGGATGTTAGGTCAGAGAAGCTCTGAATTTCGGACGGACATTAGTTATTGGTTGTCATATCAGTCATAAATGTTAGGGAAATTGTAACCCTTCTCGAGATGTCCGAAACGCCGCTTGGTGACGTAATTACGGTATTGAATGTAAATACAGGATCAAACCACGACATGGTAGGTTACATATTTAATGACAGACAGAGACCATCGAGCTTTGGACAAGGTGTTTTGTTGAAATAACCAGGCAATGAGTATAACAATCGCCCATAAAATACGATGTACTACGAACTGTGCAGCAAGTACTATTACTCTCCGTCAGTTAAGAGGAATGGAACTCTACAGCCAAACAGCTATCCAGCTATCCATGCATCAAACATTTCTCCAGTGAACTATAAGAACCACCATCAGTTATCTAATGAACGAAAACACTAAGCAAATGAACTAGTAAAAATGTGATTTACTGTTACGGATCTTTGCGCAACATGCGGAAGTCCAATGGAAGGGTTTAGGAGTGGCAAATATCTGGAGAACGATAGCAGTCAGCAGTAAAATTTGATGAAGGTAGCCTTTCCTGGACATTTCAGCCTTTCTGGGACATTTCAGAATATTGCAGAGAAATCGAAGTGAGGGTAATCAGAAAATAATTTTGTCCAGTTCATTGATGGCTGCTGTATATATCAGCATGGCCAATGCTCTCAGTCATAAGGCAAGTGCGTGAATGCTTCTTAGGGCAGCAAGGTTCTGGAAATGGACTGATCAGCCTAAACTCCTGATTTGGATCCCATAGAACACCTTTGGGATGAATTTGCCTCTTCATCCTGTAGCCCAACGACCCACACCACGAACGTCCGTGATTAAACCTCCCCAGAAAGGGTGGACTGTCATTCGATCAGAAACATAATTCCTTGTCAGAGAATAAAGAGTCATAAAAGCGGAGAGTAAGCCCACTACTCAGAAATGTGTCACTGTGACAGTCTGATTACAGTTCCATGTACTGTAGGTATTCGGATACTTTTGATCAGGTAGTGTATGTAACGTGTACTTTGGACGACAGTTTATGCCACTCATGAGTAATGCATATCACGTACATATGGAAGTCGTCGGCCTACTTTTCAAAAATTATCCCTATCACATTCAGAAGTATGACGTTCGCTTGGAAATAGTCACTACCTCATTTGTATTCGTGTGTGCCGAGTTCTGGCCGCAACTTTCATTCATAAGGGAGTTAACTGAAAAATAACATTAACATTTTTAAAGATATTTGGTTATAACCCGACCGACCGACCGAACGACCGACCGACCGACCGAACGACCGACCGACCGACCGACCGACCGACCGACCGACCAACCAACCAACCAACCAACCAACCAACCAACCAACCAACCAACCAACCAACCAACCAACCAACCAACCAACCAACCAACCAACCAACCAACCAACCAACCAACCAACCAACCAACCAACCAACCAACCAACCAACCAACCAACCAACCAACCAACCAACCAACCAACCAACCAACCAACTCAATGAGAAGCGAGGAGTCATTTTACTACGTAGGCATGTTAACACTATTGCAGGGCTACGTATGTGGGTACAGGTACAGGACATAATACGAAGAAGAAAACATCGACATATTGTACCACACCAATCATTTATTTCAGATGCAATTAGTACGATGTTTGATCAAGCGTAGCACGGGGGCAGGAAGCTATATGGTCAGGCATGGCGGTGCATAGACATCGGATATTCTCCTGAGGAAGATCCTGCTACACTTGGCGTAAGTGATCCTCCAAATATGCTCTAGTTGCCACTGGCCGAAGTTGACGTCCAATCCGGTCCAACACGTACTCGACAGGTGAGAAGTCTGGAGATCTTGCTGGCGAAGGAAACTTAAGTTATCGGTATCATGAGAGCAGGTCAGAAGATAAGGAAAGTGCTCGAAAATGGGGTTTTTGACCTGAAACAGGAAGGGAAGCACACATGGTTGCAGAATTTCCTAGACGTGTCGCTGCTCCGTCACGAATCCTTCAAACACCAACAGTGGAGAGCGGGAATAGTAGGAAATGCCACCCCCACACAATGACACTACTCGTTGGGGTGCTAAACCATTCTACAAAAAAGCCTGGATTACCGCATTGGTCAGGACGTCTCCAGCCTCGAATCCGGCAGTCGTGTGTATCCAGACAGAACCGTGATTTGTCAATGAGCACTACTCGTCACCCATTCACCAGATGCCATGCCACCCGTTGCTGTCAGGAATCCAAACGCCTCTAGCGTTACTCAGGTCGTCATGGTGGACGCCGTAAGGGATGTCTAGCCATCTGGATTGGCGCTAACTCAGGCGTATCTCCAGCTACCATGACATATCTCTGGATGGTGAGCTGAGACGGCCGTGGAGGGCTTACAGCCTGTCACACTAAGAAATTTTCCCTGCTGGTGGTTCGTCGCGGTAGTTCCAATCCGAAGCTCGACAGCCCTCTTGCAGTTGTTATTAATATATCAGAGTTGTTGTTACGCTTACTTTTAATTGAGTGCAGTAGCTACGCTAGGGTGGTTCAAACACTATTGGAGTTGAGCCAGTATTTTCCAACGGGTATCAGGTTACATCCGGGGTCAATGACCTCTGACGAAATAATAACGTCATAACCTACCCTAATCTCACTATCCTACCCTAAACTATCAGCCCTAACCTCACAGGATTAATGGAGGAGCCCATTGGTCAGTTTACAATCTTTTTTTACAGTTGGCTTTACGTCGCACCGACATAGATAGGTCGTATGGCGACGAAGGGATAGGAAAGGCCTAGGAGTGGGAAGGAAGTGGCCCCATCATTTGCCTGGTGTGAAAATGGGAAACCACAGAAAACCATATTCAGGGCTGCCGACAGTGGGGTTCGAACACACTATCTCCCGGATTCACGCTCACAGCCGCGCCCCCTAACCACACGGCCAGTTCGCCCATTCGGTCAGTTTAGTGACAGGTTTTAGGTGAAAGGGGTCTAATCTCTCTCCCTGGATCAGTGACCCTCAGAGGTCCACCAAAAATTTGCCAACCGCTAGCCCAGTGTCTATTCACCGGTTTCCCCGCAGGCTCGAAGCGCATGAGCAGAGACCAGCTCGAGTCCAGCAGTCGGCAGTCTGTTTGACGACAGATTGCAAATGGCATAAATTCTTGGTCTAGTAGCTGGTATCCATAATCTGAAATGTTCAATAGGTGCATCCCTTCTTCCAGAGTGATGACTGACTTCGAATATGGGTGCTAGGTAAGTTAATGCATGGTATCACCAGTTAATGAAGAATAATGCTCCGTAACGGGAGACTATTTTTCAAGAGAACATATTTGGAAGCAGTGGCGGCTGGTTGATAACGACTCTGAGGGTTCAATTTTGTAAATCAAAACACAGTTTATGGATCTCTTCTAGAAACCTACAAAACTACATTATAAGTCAAGCAACAATAATTTCAATAAATTATACAATCACCTATGCAGACTGCTTATAAATGAAGTCCATTCTTCTTTCTTTCGTTGCGGCGAATTTATCTAAGAAAAATTCGTTAAAACCCTCCATATCCCTGACTTTTTCCTTCTCAATCGAGAGCACTGCAAAAGCGGTCAGTTTCCTCACTCATTGAACTATGTAAGAAAGTCTTTATCCTCTTCAACGTTGAAAAACAACGTTCAGCTTCCGATGTTGCCATCGGCACTGTTATGATGAGCTTCGGTAATTTTATTATGTCACTAAATGTGGTCCCTAAGTTATTTTGAAGTAAAAATTGAATAAGTTGCAGGGCACCGGAGACAGATTGAAAATCCACTCACTCATGTATAGAATTTTCAGTTCCGTTTTAAGTTTATTTTGCTCAATAAAAGGATAAACTTCACACACTTTCTTCAAGGTAACAAATGGGAACTGCCTTTCATACTTTTCAAAAATTATCAGGATGAAACAAGTTCGCCGCAAGATGATGGTTGGTGAACTGAAAACGTTCCATGGCCTGGTGAATAACTGGGTCACAAATTTCCTTCCCTGCCACTTTCTTGGAAATGCATGTACCTGCATGTGGTGTTTTTACTGTATCATTCGCATTAGAAAGTAAGTCACTTTTACTGTCTCTAACTTTTTGTACGAGACATTCAAAATTATAAATTACCGTTTTAATTTCGACTGGGTCTGATGTGAGGCCAGTTGGTTGGTTTGTCGGTAAATTTCTATTACGGCATGTTCCGGTGATGTCAACGGCTACTTTGAATTGTACCTTTAGCTTTATTATTAACGCCAATGACAGAGCATTATGCCACCTTGCATTCTTTGCTGGACTATCAAGGAGAGAGGACGTGCTACTGGAACACTTCATTAAGAAAAGTTCTAACTTTCAAATATTAAAGGCTATAAACCGAATTTCAACATAAATATTTCTACATTCTAAACAATTTTCATCAATTAAAAAGTGTGATTTGAAAGAATCCGGTGGTGTTCTCTCAAGAACGAAATATATCATTTGTTGTGTAATAGTGTGTTTTTCATAGTTATGTTATAGGTGTTATATTTAATGTTCAACAGACTTAAAATCTTGAAAGTTACATTAACTGAGTCGACAAAGAATAGTATGGCTTCCTTCTTAACAAACTAGTATTACCTGTAAGAAAACTTCTTTTCTTGCTGTTCCGGAGCTATGGTCTACAGCAGATAACCTAGACGCGTGGAACTCGATAGAGAACTGGAAACCGCATGCATCCCGCTAAGATTTTGAAACAGAAGATTCGTTTTTGCAGGCTTGTTGCAGCCTGTATTACATTTTTTGTCATGCGTATTATACCATGGTTTCCTCACATTTTCAAGAATAAAATAATGTAGACATTCATGCTTCAATAACGTTGATTGCGTTGTTGTTGTTGTTGTTGTTGTTGTTGTTGTTACGTTTAGTGTGTGTGTCTTATTCAGAGGGTCTGGCTTCGATTTCCGGACAGGTCAAGGATTTTTACCTGGATTTGAGGGCTGGTTCAAGGTTCATTCAAAGTCTTGAAATATGAGAGAGAAACGCGTGAAAAATTTGAGTAGACATTCTGAGTGATGCTTTAAATGCTGTTAATTGTTACGGGACCTTCCTGCAGCTCCTGCAAAGATTCTGTGCTTGGAGCAGTAGAGGTTACTAGTGATGTGTACGTGTAAGATTAAGGAAGCAGTATTACATTACGGCAACATGAGGGTTTCATTGTCTCTAAATCGCTCCCAGTCTGCATTGACTATGTTACAGTTCACTTGATTCCAGTAAGTGATTTGTAAGAGAGTAATCCCGAGCTAGCGCCGAAGTTCAAAATGGTGCCCCTTTGTTTATGCCGAGAAATATCTCAAGTATTTACGTTGACTTATGTTTAAAATATTACGAGTCTGATAACTGGATAGATCTGAATATCATGGCAGTACTACCAATTTTACTTATATCCATACCCACACATCTGAGCATTAATCTTTTACAATATTCTCATAGCTGATAAATGCACCGTGAATGTTTCATGAAAAAGTAGCATGAATCTAGCCTGTTTTTATGGATGAGATGGCGAGATTTCAATTACAGGTATGTTATAGTGTTATAAGTGTTTCGACAGACTGGAAAACTTCCAATTTCTGTTAACTGAATCAATAGGTTTACTTTAATTTATTTATCAGGGATGAATTCTGGGGACTGAAAATCATTATTCTCCCTCCATTAAATCCTTCAGTGGAATATGTAAGACCAATAAATTAATTTTTATGAGTCCTATGTACCCACGTGTTACGCTATCCAAATTAACATTGTTCTAGTTATGTTGTTACCTTGTTTACAGTAAACTCTTCTTATACCATAATCTTCCGTTATCCTGCTCATAAATGACTACCTACCGTCTTCGGTCGACAACACTCAATTATCAGAACTGTAATCGCACTTCAGTTCTCATTCAACAATACTTGTGTAGAGGGTCATCTCACAGAACTTAAAAACAGAACACATATATTTGCGATTAAACTCTTCATGAGACCGTGAGTCTCCCAACGTGTGTTACGACTGAAAGACAACTAACAAAGATTTGGGAGGAAGCAGCTCGATATAATTGTGCGTACTTGTCTGACGTCCTGACGTTCTCATAACTGAGAAAGTGTATCGATCCAAGGCGCTCCGCCAACACGGGAAAAACAAAGAGGGAGGCAAGAGGGGACTGGATTTGATTTAGGTGATATTCTCAGACGACGATACAGTTTTGTTTGCTATTTCAATGATCGTAATGCGATTTCTTCTCCAGTTACTTTTGATCTCCCTTCTGATGTAGGAGCAACACGATGATGCGTTATAATCACATGTCTGCAACCTATGCCTCGCAGGGATTCTGTTCCGCAAAGTTGATTGAGAATTATAAAGGTCAGGGTTCCACGGACTTTGCAGGAGAATCGGAAGTACTTATTCTTTAAGACGAAAGTAGTATTAATACTGGAAGGAATTATGAACATCTTCAGGATACATTTAGAAGAATAATACAGTATTATATCACTGTACTTTCTGAAACCTCCCACAGGTGCTGATAAGTTTATTAGCTTTCGAATGAAATAGATTATTCAGACTATTTCCCCAAGTTATCCCGAGTACCATACAGAAAAACGTTTATAGTAACATGAGTACACATTAATCACTTATTAACAGTAATATGAACTACATTTATGTGCCGGCCCCGTGGTGTAGGGGTAGCGCGCCTGCCTCTTACCCGGAAGCCCCGGGTTCGATTCCCGGCCAGGTCAGGGATTTTTACCTGGACCTGAGGGCTGGTTCGAGGTCCACTCAGCCTACGTGATTAGAATTGAGGAGCTATCTGACGGTGAGATGGCGGCCCCGGTCTAGAAAGCCAAGAATAACGGCCGAGAGGATTCGTCGTGCTGACCACACGACACCTCGTAATATGCAGGCCCTCGGGCTGAGCAGCGGTCGCTTGGTAGGCCAAGGCCCTTCAAGGGCTCTAGTGCCATGGGGTTTGGTTTGGAACTACATTTACACCGAAATAAAGGATCAGATTTTCTTCACAGTAATCAGCGATATTTCGAGGTTGATTTCAATAAGAAAAAGTCCACATTCTGTCAAAACTGTAGTGATTGACCGAGAATTTTGTTGTATTTTGTAGACTCATATATCTTGCGTGAGTTTTTCGACGCGATTCACTGCTGTTTATTATCATGACTTCCTTATAAGCAATTTATTTTCGAATTATTTGGAGTCACATCACCATGTAGTGAATTAAACCGCATCATTTATCATGTAGTTAAGCTCGCCTTCGACATTGGCACTGCCAGTGGTGGATATATTTGGCGGAGGAAAGTGTACGTATGAATAACAATAGTAACTACCGCTTCAAAAGAAGTGTGTTAATTCGTTGGAAGTTATTTAGATGACCACTAAGAAACCTAAGTCAGGCTGAATGGCTCAGACGGTAGAGCGCTGGCCTCATGATCTCAAGTTGGCGGGTTTGAATTACCAGAATTACCAGCACGTAAAACCATTCCTGCGGAATAGAATTCCGGCGTCTAGGGGTCTCTGAAAAGTGTAAAAGTAGTTAGGGGGACGTAAAACCAATAAAATTATTCACGTAAAATCTGGCTTGACGGGGAGAAACAAATCCTCCACTGAAAAAAACTTATCGGTGAAATTATGATCTCAATACCACAATTGAAATGGAACTATACTATATCGATATCGACAGTAGGCTTCGAATGAATGGCAATACTATATAATTATAATTTCGTGTGGCTATTTCTAGCAAAGTGCAGCCCTAGTAGGGCAGATCCTCCGATGAGGGTGGGCGGCTTCTGCCACGTGTAGGTAACTGCGTGTTATTGTTGTGGCGGATGGTGATATGTGTGGTATGTGTGGCAGGGATGTTGGGGACAGCACAAACACCCGGTCCACGGGCCAAGGGAATTAGCCATTTAAGGTTAAAATCTCCGACCCGACCGGGAATCGAACCCGGGACCCTCTGGACCAAAGGTCAGCACTCTAACAATTCAGCCATGGAGCCGGAAAATGGCAATACTGAGGCACTATTACTCCGCTGCATAGAATTTATTCCAGAAACCACAGACATTTTGCCAAATGTAATTTTTCATGAATTTATTTCTATTTTTGCTATGTGCACTATAATATTTGTATTTCCTTCCTAATGCACTGCATTTAACGAATGTAATATTATAATAATCTTGTTGACATGAATCAATCTATCTATATAAATAAAATTGTTCGTGTCTGTTTGTTTGTCTGTTTGTTCCACCATCACGTCGAAACGGCTGGATAGATCTCAACCAAACATCATATTTAGAGTATACTCATCCCGGGGAAGGTTTCGATATGCATATCATTTTAAAATCTTTGAATACACGGGGGGTTTATAGGAAAAAAAGAATGGTTTTTCCACCATCGCGTCGAAACGGCTGGATATATCTCAACCGAACTTCATATTTAGAGTGTACTCATCCCGGGGAAGGTTTCGATATGCATATCATTTTAAAATCTTTGAATACACGAGGGGTTTATAGGAAAACCAGAATGGTTTTTCCACCATCACGTCGAAACGGCTGGATATATCTCAACCAAATTTCATATTTAGAGTATACTCATTCCGGGAAAGGTTTCGATATGCATATCATTTTAAAATCTTTGAATAGACGGGGGGTTTATAGGAAAACCAGAATGGTTTTTCCACCGTCACGTCGAAACGGCTCGATAGATCTCAACTAAACTTCATATTTAGAGTATACTCCTCCCGGGGAAGGTTTCGATATGCATATCATTTTAAAATCTTTGAATACACGGGGGGTTTATAGGAAAACCAGAATGTTTTTTCCACCATCACGTCGAAACGGCTGGATAGATCTCAACCGATCTTCATATTTAGAGTATACTCCTCCCGGGGAAGGATTCGATATGCATATCGTTTTAAAATCTTTGAATACACGGGGGGTTTATAGGAAAACCAGAATGGTTTTTCCACCATCACGTCGAAACGGCTAGATAGATCTCAACCAAATTTCATATTTAGAGTATACTCCTCCCGGGAAAGGTTCCGATGTGCATACCGTTTTAAAATCTTTGAATACACGGGGGTTTTATAGGAAAACCAGAATGGTTCTTCCACCATCACGTCGAAACGGCTCGATAGATCTCAACTAAACTTCACATTTAGAGTATACTCATCCCGGGGAAGATTTCAATATGCATATCATTTTAAAATCTTTGAATAGACGGGGGGTTTATAGGAAAACCAGAATGGTTTTCCTCCATTTTCTCTTATACTATTGATTTTCTGTAAACTTCGTTTACCGTACGTGAAACGTCTCTTCAATATAAACAAATTTCGTTATGTGCATAATTTACCTTACTCTTTACATGACGGAGAAATTTACAATTTTCTGCTGTTACCATGCTCTGCATTGAGTGACCGACAGACCGACAACGAACCTACAGGTTACCATGGCAACGTCTCTGACTGCATGCCAGCAGGGAAGTAACGTATTGCCATTTTCCTCATCATGCTTTTAAATTCGTGGTTGTTCCTTGGGTAGAAGGCAAGAGAGGCGTCAATGGGCCTATCTGCGGGATATTGGCGGAATATCGTTGGATGTTATGACCGCTTTCGAATAGATTAAGTAATAACACCATTAGTCATCTTCTTATTATTTGTTTACCTAGGAATCAATGGACCTAAATTTCTCCTCTGTTACCGCTTTATTATATCCATAACTCACACTGGCATAATTTATTGAGGGGCATTTGATTCTCCAATACATTAACTTGGCATTTACATATTTGTCGTTATCCGGCTGTCCTCAGTTATAATCCATTTTCTATTATTTTCAACTTTCTTAACTGTATTATTTTCTTCCTTAATTACGCCGTATGTACGCGAGTGCTACAAACTACTGGATGTATTTCCACCAATACTCATATTTAGAATACACCTGTCCTTGATAGGTTTTAGGGCAAATATTGTTTCTAAATCCCTGAACTGACTGGGGGTTTATACGAAACCGAAACAGTGATTTTTTACTTCCACAAAATATACACAACCAACGTTAATTTAAATCTACCTGCCTTGGTAGAAATTAATTTCTAAACCTTTTTTCTCATGTGCATCATTTCGATGCGAGGATTAATAAGGGAGATATCATTAACGGACAGTTTTTTTGTACAAGTCCCATCGGACTTAACTCACGAGCGGGTGCGTGTAAAGCGTATTCCTTACAACTTGAAAACTACTGAAGACATTCGAACCAAAATTCATATTTAGCATCCACCTGTCCAAAGGTAGGTTTTAAACGTAAATAACATTTCATGTTCCGGAATGGACTGGCGGTTTATAGGGAACCGATATGTTGATTTTATTCTTCCACAATATATACAGAACAAGACCAACCTGACTGGAAATCGACCAAACGTGATGGAATTCCACCTCTAAACCTTTTTTCATGTGCATTTTTTCGTCAGGAGGATTAATAAGGGAGATATCATGAATGGTCAGTTTTGCAGGTTAAGTCCAGCGGACATAGCCAAAAAGGTGTTTTACATGGAGCAGATTCCTTATCTATATAAATCAAATCGTAACGACTGTGTGCCTCTACACTGACTATTTTGGCGAAATTTTCGTACAGCTTTCCGTTTAAGGGGTAATAATGACCATCTGCATAATTTTTGGTTTAGTTTCCTGAAAGTCCTAATTTTTACCCGCCTCGCCCGAATTCCAGATTGCGGCATAATCTGCCAGAAGAAAAAGAAGATAATTGAAATTTGACAAAATTATACGTTTTAGCCTGTAACGAACGGAAAACACGCAAGATCTTTAAATTTTTCACTTTTTATCCCCGAAGAATATCGAAATATGCAGGCAATTTTAATGATGGTGCAGACTTTCGGAAATTCCTATCACATAACAGATTGCACAATCTCGGTTCAATTTGGAATGATCTACAACCTTGGTCTTATGACTTTTTGCCGTATCTGTATCCCTTTTATGTTGATTTTTCTCTATTAATCGATGTTAAGTCAATTTGGAATTTTCACATGCATAATTCATACCTTCGATTACTTATATGAAATACAGAATCATCAAACTCTTCACGAAAATTGGCCCACCCAGTAGCCATATATGAGCCAAATGCTATGTATGTAGCTGTCACATAATTATCCGAAAAGTAATGTAATGTGAGATTATCTTACAGGAACGTTACCCTGTTCCACGTTTCTAACTCAATCAGACCCAAGAATAGATGACATATCATAGGACCAGCCATTTAGGCCACTAAATCCGGCGTGTCTTATGGTATAATCCTTTGTCGATATGACGTACGTTTAGTAGCAGTTAATCTGTAAATGAAGGTCTTCAATATTGTAAACACGCATATACTTTCGTATGTCGATCTATATATATTCACTGATGTCGATTTGTAGCGATCGAGAAAGGGTGAGTCTGCTATTGTAATCAGTACTCCCCACACCGACATTGACTGGCAGTATGAAAGGGTTCCTTCTCCAACTCCTGTGTAACTGCCATTAGTAAGGAAGGTCTACAATTGTAATGAATAGTTCACTTCTCGATTTGACTTGCAGAAGGCAAGTGAGCATGCAGTGTTGTTTAGAACTCTCCTACCCGATTGTGTTTGGCAGTAGGCAAGGGTGCCCGCCATTATAAAGAAATGTCCTCATCTAAAATGTGACTGGCATTAGGCATAGTGGCCTGCTATTTTGATGGAAACTCACCAACTTGGTGTGACTGGCAGTAAGCTGGCTGGAAGTAGGAAAATGGGCCTGGCATTATAATGATAACTGCACAACTCAATTTCGAGTGATAGTAGGATAATTGCCTGCCATTATAATAAAAACTGTAATCTGTCTGGAAGTAGGAAAGGGGGGCTGCCATTTTAACGAAAACTCCCCAAATCGATTATGTCCGCATAGTAGGCAATGGGGCCTGCAATTATAATGTAAACTTCCCAACTCGATTGTGAATGGCAGTAGGCAAGTGAGCCTGCCGTTATATCACAAATCCATAACAAACACTTTACATTGGAAACAACGTACGGGGACCTCCCCATGCTCTTTCTCGGATAACGCTAAGAGACATGCAATTTTAAAACAATCTTATTTACTGCATGCACACAATTTACTTCGATATTCGAATACAATGTAGAATACCGTAGCGAAGCACGGGTACATTCGCTAGTTCTAAAATAATTTAGGAGCCTCTTACATGCACGAGATAAGCAGAGTAGTTTACTTAATCTAGTTAACAAATAAAATGCACTGGTACAGGGAGTATAATTTAAGACTTCCCGAAGCCAGCGCAATACCAAGCTTGGCCTGATAAGTAGAGTTGACGGTTGACGCAGCAGACACTTGGCTCTCCCGTTCAGATCGCTATAACTATTGGACATTTTAAGGTATATTATAAGGTTTTCATCGCGATGGTCGAGTACACTACAGCAGAGAATATTTTTGGTCGGGTGTTATTTACACAAGAAGAAGAAACCTGTTCAAATGTGCCTTCGAATGTTCCATAGACATTTTCCCGGTTTGACAGTACCATCAAAACTTTACGTGTAACAACTCGTTCACACTTGTTGTAGTACCAGTTCCGTAACTATTAAGAAAAGATAGGGAAGGAGAACAGCTCTCGCATAGGAGAGGTTAGAAGATACACGGCGAAGACTGCAAGTCAGTCCACGTAAGTCACTTCGGAGAATAGCGCAGGAAACTGGTATTTCATATACGTCAACACATAATGCAAAAAACTGGTTACATTTACGATCATACCGGACTCATTCAGTCCATAACATGCAGACTACAGATTTTATTGCAAGAATACAATTTTGCAATCGGCTAATGAGTAGTGTTCAGGACAGTATCGTGGGTCCGAACTTTATTTTTTATTTATTTATTTATTTATTTATTTATTTATTTATTTATTTATTTATTTATTTATTTACTTGTTGTGAGAATATATATATGTAACTGGTGAGTTCTGATTCGTTTACTATCTATAGACGCAATCACGCCACTTCTGTGAGACGACTACGTTCGCTCGCCATTGCAGGCACTGCGCTCGCTGTCGCCGCGTCCCTGTGCTCCTATTCCTCGGTAGTCTATGAAGTCTCAAATTATACTCCCTGTACTGTAATAATTTGAAAGCAGCTTTATCACATTGTTTGTATATTAACCGTAAATTTAATACATTCACAAAGCGGTAACAAGGTACTCTGAGAACTTACGTGCTGAAATCAGAAATCATCTCGTTTCTGAACTATGATCCTACCAAGCAACATATGCTTCGAAATATATGTTGTTCACAAACTTCTTTGTAGAACCGTGGTATCCGCAATCTTTTTTTCCATTGAACTCCACCTTGAGTTTTGATCCTCCACTTCGTGACTCCCAATGCTGGAAGATACTTCTCTGCGAAATCGAGCAATCGTTATCTTGGTCTGCCTCTGTATCTCCTTATATAATGATGACTCTCCAGAAGCTCCATTTGTTCCCATAGTAACTAATACATTAATTAAGTTACTATCCCTAAGTATTCAAGAACTTTAGAAACAAATTTTTCAAATGTCCTTTTATATCATAACAATTTTCTACTTTTTGAGAAGTTGATAGATGTTACTTCAAAGTACGTCAATAGCTACCAAAATTACCGAATGTGTCTTTCACGTAGATGATCAGAGTACTGATGAAATAGTTACTGTGGTGTTTACTTCAATTTTATCATTTACAATAAACTTATCAACACTGTACACGTGTTTCTCCAACATTATTCAATGCTATTTTAGTGTGTTCAATATTCCAGCGTGATACCGTGGAACATCATCAAGTAGATACATTATAAACTAGCTGAATAATAATTTTAGAATTCAGCACTGCTTACAAATTGTTGTATAGTGGAAAGTGTTAGACATATGTTATTCTATTAATGAAGTAACTTAAGCATGAGTTTTCTATAAAGCTGTAGGACTCCCATTCAGCTTCCGGAGACATGCGTGATAACATTTCCCTTTTAATTTTGCACGCAAGAGATAGCAGTCAAAGATACAGAGTGCTTCCAAGAGATTATGTGCGTGCAACGTAAGAATAACACGCCACATTACTTCACGGTTACTAACGCTATATATCGCCATTAGGTTTCTTAGCTTTGATACTGGGCAAAGATATAAGAAAATATCGATTACATGGACGATATCGCGACCATTTTCCTTCCTCCGTTTCTATTGTATTATTATTATTATTTAGCGACGTTTATTCCTTTAATTTACATTTTATCGATTTCTTCTTCTTCTTGTTATTGCTTTAACATCATACTAACACGTAGAATGTTGTCGGCACGCAAGAATGGGAAATCCTAGGATTAGGAATTTAATGGCTGTGGCCTTAGTTCAGGTTTGAAAATAGGAAACCACGAAAAAACATATTCACGCCTGCCATTGGTGCGATTCTAATCACATCATCTCCAGAAACAAGCTCACAGCTCGGTACTGATAAATGTATTTTCCGTGTACACCTGTGTCCTAATCTGCATGGTGCTTAATTTTTCTGCGTCATTGATTTATTAGATAGCAAATGGTTCAAGAAGAAGATATTCGTAACGATTTAGCGCTGTGCTGTGACTATTTTTAAGCCTATCATTATTCTCACTTCTAATATTTCAACATCAAGACACATTTAAGTAGAAAATTGCTTTAATAATGATTAATTTGTCACGCACAATGGAAATATTAATTAATTACTTTATATTATTAATTTGTCACGCACAATGGAAATATTAATGAGTTACTTTATATTAGGCACAAGTAGGCCTACTATTTTTAATTAACTTTCATTGAAATGAACAAAAGAATGATAGCATTAACAAATCATTGAGATCAGTAGTCCATCTGATGAATTAGTATGCTGGTACAAAGTTAAACGAAATTAAATTGCAGAAATATTAGACACACCTGTTTATAAACAGAAAGTTTGCTGACGTTTCAGACTGGGGAAGGCTGTGTATATTTCTCTAAAGTGAAAATCATAATAATTAGGGCCGGGACGTTTACGCAGTAAATGAAATGTCGTATGGCTTTTAGTGCCGGGATATCCCAGGACGGGTTCGGCTCACCAGGTGCAGGTCTTTCTATTTTACGCCCATAGGAGACCTGTGCGTCGTGATGAGGATGAAATGATGATGAAGACAACATACACCTAGCCCCCGTGACGTAGGAATTAACCAATTAAGGTTAAAATCCCCCACCCGGCCGGGAATCGAACCCGGGACCCTCTGAACCGAAGGCCAGTACACTGACCGTTCAGCTAACGAGTCGGACGTTTACGCAGTAATAGGTTAGAATGCAAACTTATTGAAGCGAGTAATAAGTGGAGTGTACCCGCACAACGGTAATGCTATGAGGTTTGCATAAACATTAGGAGTTCAGCCCATTAGAACCCCTAGAATTTATGTTACTCCCACTACATTACGTTAGAGTGGGCTAGTCGACATTTCCTACTATGTAATTTTGATACTAAATAATTTTCTTAGCAGGAAATGTCGAATAATGTTATCAAAGTGACAATATTGAGTGAACGAGAACGTAATAACAATGTTGTTGGTTTTACCTCCCACTAACTACTTTTACGGTTTCCAGAGACGCTGACCTGCCGAAATTTTGACTCATACAAATTCTTTTACTTGATGGAAATCCCTCTACAGAAAGTTCATGTACTAGAGTGCCGTCAAATAGCACCAGACTGGTTATGGATCGAACCATACTAATTGGCTGTTCAGTCCGGATTAATAGAAGGCTGCAATATTGTATAAATTTTCTATCAAATAACTATGTGTTATATTTCAGATAAAAAATTTGCAGTCAATTTTAATCCCTCACTACAAGTATTGGGTTCACAAAGAATTATTTCGTGCACGGTCGACTAATGCCCCCGAGATCAAACTTCTCTGGAGTTCCTTTAAACACACTGGGTACCAAAGGTGTTACTATTGTACAAGTTTCAGTAGTGTATTTGAGATACTAGACCACTCAAATCCATGTCACTGTAACTGAAGTGACAATCCTAATAAAACAGGAACTTTCTTTAAGACAGGCAGGGGCTGAGTAGCTCAGACGAATGAGGCGCTGGCCTTCTGACCCCATCTTGCGAGGTTCGAACCTGGATCAGTCCGGTGGTATTTGAAGGTGCCCAAATATCTCATCTTCGTGTCGGAATATTTACTGGCACGTAAAATAACCCATGTTTGACTAAATTCCGACGCCTCGGCGTCTCCAGAAATCGTAAAAGTAGTTGGTGAGACGTAAAGCCAATAAATTTATTATTAGTATATTTAAACAGTAATTTAATAATATTTGCTGAAAACTTTCATTAGAAAGTACTTATCTATTGTTCTCCATTAGAAAGAGAGAATTGTAACTCTATGGATTGAATTAGAATTCAGAATGTTTCCAGTAATGCTTCAATACAAAAAATTGTCATACTTTTTCAAATCTTAGAGTGAAAAGAACCACTAAAAAGGTACTCAGAGGATACGTAAAATATGTATAGCCTAATTGTGGGTAAAGACGATTGTTTAATTCGATGAATACGCAGTTTTTCAAAATGCTGAAAGACTGGCATGTTTTATTTATTGGTTTGGGAACACTGCCTCAAATTAGAAGCCGACCATGTCAATCAGTCACTAATGATCTCCATTTAGGGACAGTCATCCAGGTGGCAGATTCCCTATCTGTTGTTCTCCTAGCCTTTTCATTAATAATTGCAAAGGAATTAGAAATTTATTCAACTTCTCCCTTGGTAAGTTATTCCAATCCCTGTCTCCCCTCTTATTAACGAATATTTGCCCCAATTTGTCCTATTGAGTTCCAACTTTATCTTCATGTTGTCATCTTTCCTACTTTCAAAGACACCACTCAAACTTATTCTTCTACTAATGTCATTCCAGGCCATCTCTCCACTGACAACTCGAAACATGCCACTTAGTCGAGCAGCTCGACTCCTTTCTCCCAAATCTTCCCAGACCAAACTTCGCAACATTTTGTAACGCTACTTTTTGTCGGTAATTACCCACAACATATCGAGCTGCTTTACATTGGATTTTTTCCAGTTCTTGAATCAAGTGATCCTGGCGAGAGTCCCATACCCTAGTTGGGTGCTTACCAAAGACTTATATGCCCTGTCTTTTACATCCTTACAACAAGCCCTGAATAACCTCATAACCATGTGCAGAGATCTGTACCTTTCATTTACAATCCCATTTATGTGATTACCCCAATGAAGGTCTTTCCTTACACACGCACATAGGTACTTACAATGATTCCCAAAAGGAACTTTCACCCCATCAACGTAGTAATTAAAATTGACAGGACTTTTCCTATTTGTAAAACTCACAACCTGACTTTTAACCCCAATTATCATCATATCATTGCCTACTCCCCATCTCACAACACCATCCAGGTCATTTTGCAGTTGCTCACAATATTGTAACTTATTTATTACTCTATAGAGAATAACATCATCCGCAAAAAGCCTTATCTCTTATATCTCTTATGTATATGAAAACATAAAGGTCCATAAAACTGCCTTGAGGAATTCCCTTCATAATTATCACAGGGTCAGATAAAGCTTAGCCTATTCTAATTCTCTGATTTCTACTTTCCAGGAATATAGTCACCTATTCAGTCACTCTTTTGTGTAGACCAGTGGCATACATTTTAGCCAGTAATCTACCCTATCAAATGCCTTAGATAGGTCAATCGCGATGCAGTCCATTTGACCTCCTGAATACGAGATATCTGCTATATTTTGCTGGAAATCTGCTGGTTGAGCTTCAGTGGAATAACCTTTCCTAAAACCCGTACTGCCTTCTATCGAACCAGTTATTAATTTCGCAAACATGTCTAATATGATCAGAAAGAATGCTTTCCCAAAGCTTACATGCAGTGCATGTCAAACAGACTGGCCTGTAAAATATAAAATGACCGGGTGAGTTGACCGTGCGGTTAGGAGCGCGCAGCTGTGAGCTCGCATCTTGGAGATAGTGGGTTCGAGCCCCACTGTCGGCAGCCTTGAAGATTGTTTTCGTGGTTTCCGATTTTCACACCAGGCTGTACCTTAATTAAGGCCACGGCCGTTTCCTTCCCATTCCTAGGCCTTTCCTGTCCCATCGTCACCATAAGACCTATCTGTGTCGGTGCGACGCAAGGAAAAATAGCAACAACAAAATATAAAATGTAGAAAAGGAGGTTCGTGGTGTGGTTACTGTAGTAACGTCGTGCGTAAACTATGGTCAGCGGCTGAGTGGCCTAGTAAGTGGTCTTGAGAGTCGGTATACCATGCACTATGGAAGGGAGTGGGCCTCTCGGACATATTCTGAGTCATAACACTCCTTGTGCTCTGGCGGCTAGGACCATGCAATCCACCGGTGATCCCTAACCCGTTAGAGGAGGCATCCTCACTTGGACTATGTGTAAGTAAGGGCAGCATCCTGCTTCATAAAATTTTCACCGAGCTCTTTCAGAACGTTTTAAGCAAGCCTCGGAAGTATGGGAGTAACGGAGTCCCACTCCCATTTGACAGGCGAGGGACTCCATGGAAAAATCTAGGCAAACGAAAAGGAATTTGATGGGGAGCTGTTAATATTAATGAGGCTTACGGAAGAAGGAAGGTAGAACTGGCTGACTCAGCAGGGACGATTCTACTGGATGTGTTGGGAGTTAATGATATGGGAGTAAGTGGTGATAACCAGGAAGAAATAGTAAATTATAAAGTATACGTGGCGGATGTTAAAAAGTGAAGGGCAGAGTGTGAGGTAGGACTGTTCACCAGGAATACCATTACACGCAACATTGTATATGTTAGGCACGTAGATGAACGAATGATGTGGGCATATTTGGCAGTTCAAGGAATTAGGACGAGAATAGTCTCGGTGTACTCACCATGTGATGATGCAGATGAGGATGAAGTTCACAAGTTTTACTAAGCATTGAGTAACATAGTAAATAGAGTCAAGAGCAAGTATAGGATAGTGCTAATGGGCGATTTCAATGCGAAAGTGGGAAATCGAACTGAAGGACACGGAAGAGTGGCTGGCAAATGTGGGAAATATGTGGAAGCTAATGGGAATGGGAATCGTTTGCTGGACTTCTGTGCTATTATGGGATTAGCAGTTACGAATACATTCTTCAAGCATAAGGCTATTCACCGATACACGTAGAAGGGTAGGAGCACCAGATCCATGATAGATTATATCGTAGCCGATTTTGCATTCAGTAAATCTGTTAGGTATGTGCGGGTACTCCGGGGATTGTTTATAATAAAGAACACTACCTGATCCGTACTGAACTAAGTATCTCTAAGCCTAGGATAGAGAAACTAAAATCTGTCTGCAGGCTAATAAATGTGGAAAATCTCCAGGAGGAGGAAATTATACAGAAGTGCATGAATATGATTAGTGAAAAGTTCCAAACAATAGGCAGTAAGCAGGTTCAGGATATACAGCGTGATTCAGTCGACCCTCCCAATGTAGTCTTTTGCAAATCATAATATTCATTCTGTCCTGAAAACATCTGCCCTGGCGGTATGCTCAGACAACACAACCGGATATCTTGGTATTTACCGCCTCACCGTGGTGGTACGCCGTAATGTTTTACTCGTAGTAAACACTGGAAGACGTGCGTGTGCCTTCAAGATCATATGAACATGACACGCCGGCGAAACACTAAATTGATATTGTGACCGCAGTAAAGCTAATACTTGCTTTAAGCTTCACAGTACCCCCTGTGGTTGGGGGACGCAGAAGAAGCATACACCTGCGATATCCCCTGCGACGAAGGGATGATCGAATTAGAACCATGAGGCTACTTGTAATTAGTACCACCACATGGGGAACACCATGGGTTGGTATTACTTGCGTGTAGTACCACTATGTTAGGTACAAAATAGGTTTGTGATTATTAGCAACAGAGTGCGCTGCCGGCTTTTACAGCACCTGTGATCAGTGCCAATATATGAGCGACACCATGGGTGAGCGACACCAAGGTTCTGGCTTGCCTATGATTAGTACCCACTATGTAAGGAACACCACGGGATCGTACGAGTCCCTGTGGTTAGTACACTTATGTGATGAACACCATAGGTTTGCGTTGCCTATGAATGGCGCCGCAATGTGCGAAACACCATAGGTGTGTTACAAGTTCGAATTTCATTACATGCGAGTAGTGCCATAATATGTGGAATACCATGAGTCTACGCTATTTTTGATTAGTACCGCAATATGGCAAATACCAATGTTCTACTTTCCTAGCAATAAGTACCATTATGAAGATCCGATGACTTGGATTTTGGACTCCTATAGACTACAAGTATCATCGATTCAGTATTGTGCTATAGAAGCAGTCCCTTGGTCAGCAATACTCTTGTTTTACGTCAGTTTCTGTGAATGTGAGGCATTGCGGGTCGAATCCACTGATTGATTGAAATTCATATCTATCCATTCATTCTTCGACCTCACGTTTTGAAGTCTGGTCAGTGGGGGACTTTGGACTATTAATTTGTCATTACATTTCGTCTCATTTCGTACCATTAGGGGCCGATGAACTAAATTTTAGGCCCCTATAAGCAACAAGCATCATCATCATATAAGCTGGACAGTGTGCAGTACAGAACCGTAGTGTAGCTGGGATAGGCGTGACGGAGCGGGCTTGCATGTCAGGTGGGAGGTTCGAGTCCGGGGCGAAGAATACACATTTTTGAAAAATTTGTTTAATACTTGCCACACGCAATGTAAATTCAATACCCGATTTCATGCAAATTGTGTGTAAATGAATGTATTTGTGACCCTAAGAAGGGTCGATTAGTTAGCAGGCCGGACACATACAGACCGGAAGTAATAGGAACACAACTGCCCTGACAATGTTTTATCGCAGCAAATGCTCGATGTGATGACCGTTTTTGTTTATGCACATTCGGTCTCGGTGTCCAATGGATCGTCTTGCGAGCTGAAGAATTCTAGGTGTAATTGCTCGGCAGGCGTCCGTGACGAAATGCCGAACTGTTCGGGGTTTTTCAGCGCTTGAGTGTAAACGACGATCTTCAAATGTCCCCACAAGTAGAAGTCTAACGGCGTTAAATCCGGTGATCTGGCGGGCCAAGGAACAGGGCCTCCTCGTCCGGTCCATTTCCCTGGCAGTTCCTTGTTCAGATGATTATGAACGAGCGAAGTCGAATGTGGTGGAGCCTCTTCCTTTTGAAACCACATCGTCAAACGATCGTGCGAGGGCACATCCTCCGGCAGCAGTGGCAGTTCCTGAGGCAGAAAGTACAGGTAGTGTAGGCCCCTCCAATGGCCCTCAAAGAAATAAGGTCGAATTCAGTGATCCCCCCAAGATTCCACACCAAACATTCACCCTCCATCGTACTTTATGGGCCGCCCCTCGCACCCAGTGAGTATTGTGCGGACTCCAATAGTGCATGTTGTGGCGATTAACGTTCCCATTATTGTGGAAGCACGATTCGTCCGATAACAAGATTTGCGATACGAATGCTGCATCATTGTCCAGCCTGCCTAATAGTCACCGAAGAACTCCATTCGAGCTTCGAAATTTCGCCCATGGAACTCTTGGTGTAGCTGAGAATGGTATGGGTGAAATTTATGTTCATGCAGTATTCGTTGGACGGACGCACAGCTGGCTTGTATTCACCTGTTGTGCAGTCGCCCTTGTACTGATGTGTGGATTAATACGAGCTGCCTCCATAACGGCCTCTTCTGTTTTACCCAATGTAACGGGCCTATTGCGGACTGGTGGCTGTTTGTAAATCACGCATGTTGTCGTGAAGCGTCTTTCAACACGGCGGAATGTCGTAGCAGCCGGGTGTCGCCTGTCGGCATACCGTTCCTGGTACAGACGTAGTGACTCGTACGCGTTTTGTCTTTCTTCCCCATACATGAGGAACATTTCAACGTATTCCTTTGTGCAAAACATGCCTAAGGACATCAGAGATTACAGTACATTCAGGCCCTAACCAGAGGAGTATGCGCAGGGCACAAGATGAATGACATCGTCATTCTACTGTTTGAATCTGGCAAACCTGGACCTATGATTACGTATTCAAACATCATACTGATGCAAAAATATTCGAACGATGCAAGATTCGAGCCGCCACTGACACATTCAATCGATTGGTTGGCGAACACCTAACCACATCCGATACGATACACTGCTGGAAACATACTGGTAGTGCGATGAGAGCAGAGTACATACGCCATCTAGTTCGGTGTTTAAGGCATTAATTACTGCACTGTTACCTAGTTTTATGCACTGATTCCCTTCTTCGTTACACCCGGTCACGAGGCACGACACATTAACATAGTTATATGGTTAAAGGACGTTGCTACATGGTTTCAAGGCGTCATGTTTTGCGAACGGATGATATTAAATTTCTCTAGGGTTCAGAATTGTGTGCAAAATGTGTTCACTGAACCATGCAGTACGCCTGTGGGTGAATATCACTCCTGTAACCACGTCCAATTTAGGTTGGCTGCTCAAACGATATTGGTAGGGGCTACTGAATCACACTGGATAAAGAGAATGGTTGAATGGATGGTATACAAGAATGGTCCAGTTGAAACAGCAAGGGATTGTCTAGGAAAACCTGTGTGTAAAGATGAAAAAAAGCGAATCTTGGTGGAATGATAATGTAAGAGCAGCTTTTCCTTTCTTTCTTTCTTTCTTTCTTTCTTTCTTTCTTTCTTTCTTTCTTTCTTTCTTAATTTGCTTACCCTCCAGGGTTGCTTTTTCGCTCGGACTCAGCGAGGGATCCCACCTCAACCGCCTCAAGGGAAGTGTCCTGGAGCGTGAGACATTGGGTCGGTGGATTCAACTGGGGAGAATGACCACTAGCTCGCCCAGTAGGCCTCACCTGCTATGCTGAACAGGGTCCTTGTGGGGGGATGGAAATATTGAAAGGGATAGACAAGGAAGAGGGAAAGAAGCGGCCGTGTCCTTAAGTTAGATACAATCCCGCCATTTGCTTGGAGGAGTAGTGGGAAACCACGGAAAACCACTTCGAGGACGGTTGAGGTGAGGATCGAACCCACCTGTACTCAGTTGACCTCCTGAGGCTGAGTGGACTCCGTTCCAGCACTTGTGCAACTTTTCTAATTTCGTAGAAGAGCCGAGAATCGAACGCGGGCCTCTGGGGGTGGCAGCTAACCACACTAAAAACAAGACAGAGGCGGGCCGAGAGCAGCTTGTAAACGTAAAAAGATGGCGTATCCAAATAAAGACTGGTGCGGACAGGGAATTGACCGTAGAGGAAAGAAACAGAGCGAAAGAAATAGGTGTTGAATCCCAGAAGAATTCCTGGGAAAATTTTGGTAATAATCGGCAAAGGCTAGGTCAAGCAGCAGGGAAAAATTTCTGGAAAGTAATAAAGAGTCTTAGGAAGGGAGGGTAAAGGGAAATGAGTACTGGTTTGGATGAGTCAGGTGAACTCATAATAGATCACAGGATATCACTGGAGAAGTGGAAGGAATATTTTGATAATCTTCTCAACGTATGACGAAATCTTCCTGGTGACGTCGCGAACAACTGAGCTCATTGGGATGAGGACAATGATGTTGGTGAAATTACGCTTGAGGTAGTGGAAAGGATTGTAAATAAGCTCCATTGTCAGAAAGCAGCAAGAATAGATGAAATTACACCTAAGATGGTGATGTATAGTGGGAAGGCAGGGATGAAATGGCTTCAGAGAGTAAATTGCACCTATCTATAAGTAAAGGAACTGGAAAAAGTGCAACAACTCTCCAAGTATCGCATTTATCAGTATACCAGGCAACTGGCATCTTGGAAGATAAGGTGCGACCAGTGGTTGAGAGTAAGTTGGATGGAATCCAGTGTGGTTTCTTACCACAGGTGGGCTGTCATGATTAGATTTTCAGTATCCGGCAGGTGCTTCGAGAGAAATTGATAGTTATTTTTATGTTTTTTAGATCTAGAGAAGGCTTATGACTGAGTGCCGCGGGAGAAAATATTCACCATACTTGGGTTGGTGACTATGGGAATAAGTGTAGATTGCTAAAATCAATCAAAGGTATTTATGATGTGAATTGGGCTGCAGTGAGAATTGATGGAAGAATGAGTTTTTGGTTCAAGGTACTTACAGGGGTTAGACAAAGCTGTAATATTTCAACTTTGCTGTTTATAAGTTACATGTATCAACCGCTGAAAGGAATTTAATTGCAGGGAAGGATTCAGCTAGGTGAAAATATAGTAATCAGTCTGGGCCATGTTGACGACTTGGACTTAATGGTAGATTTGAGCTGAAAGTATGAAGTCTAATATCTCGGAACTTGAAAATAGGTGCAAGAGAATTGAGTGTCAGGTTGGGGATACAAAGCTGGAACAGGTAGATAATTTAAAGTATTTAGGATGTGTGTTCTCCGAGGGTGGCAGTATAGAAAGTGAGATTGAATCAAGGTGCAGTGAAGCTAATGCAGTGTGCTCGCAGTTGCGATCAACAGTATTCTGTAAGAAGGAAGTCAGCTCCTGAATAGAACTCTCTTTACATCAGGTTATTTTCAGGCTAAACTTTGCTTTAAGAGAATGAAAGCTGGGTAGACTCATAAGCTTGAAGTAACTGACATGATAATTGCGAGAATGATTGCTGGTACAAACAGGTGGGAAGAGTGATAGTGGAGCACTCAGAATGGGGAGATAAGGGCTAAGTTTTCAGTGAACTCGATGGATGAAGTTGTACCAGTAAACCGACTTTGGAGGTGGGGTCATGTGAAGCAAATGGAGGAGGATAGGTTACCTGGTAGGATAATGGACTGTGTTTCGGAGGGTAAGAGGGGTAGAGGGAAAACAAGACGACGATGTTTAGACTTATCTTTTAACGATTTAATATCAAGAAGTTAGAACTAACCGAGGCCATAGAACTGGTTACAAATAGAGGATTGTGAAATGGATTAGTAAATTCAAAGGGGCTTGCAGACTGAACGCTGAAATTTATAACAGTCAATAATAAATAAATATGCAAGGTTAGCAAAATTATATTGTACAAGAACTCAGCAGTGTACATGATACTTGCAGTTAGAAAAATACAATAGCATTACCTCAATTACAGTAAGTAATCAAAGTTGAGATTATGTGCATTAAAACGAAAGGTAAAGTTTCGGTTTGGGGATTGTGGGAGACTCCTCGAAGATCACTGATATTGTCAGTGGTCTTGGTGAATTAATTATTCATTGACGGTCATTTCTTCGTTGATGTGGCACGTCCTGAATTGTAAAGTTCAGCCCCAGTATTACTGAGCACACTTAGCAAAATTCGTTTGATTTGTTTGAGATATCTGTAGAGGTCTGCGTCGCAACTACTCCTTCACAATGTTAAAAGGGGGGAAATTAACAGGCGTTGTTTTTTTCTGTGCACCTCCTTGAATAGTCCAGGTAACAAAGTATATTTACAAAACCAGCTTAATCTAGGTTTTAGCCACTGACATATACGTTTTCCTGCCAAGCTTATTGTAATCTGTAATACGTGCATATTGTTTTCAACGTTCCATTCACCAGTTAATATGTGCCTCTGATCAAGTCTACGTCACAAACCAGCCGATTTCTCATGTAAACCTAGCCGAGATATCCTTGGATGCACAACGGCCGACAAGAAACACACAAATGTTTTAACCGAGCTATTGGACGCGTGTTTTGGGTTACGTAGCTGTCAGATTGCATTCGGAAGATAGTTAGTTCGATCCCGACTGTCGGCAACTTAGAAGATGGTTTCCATTTTTCCATTTTTCACACCAGGCAAATGAAGGGGATGTACCTTAATTAAGTCCACGGCCCCTTTCCTCCCACTCGTAGCCCTCTCCTATCCCATCATCGCCATAAAACCCATCTGTGTCGGTGCGACGAAATGTACTAACTTGTTAAAAACTAAACATAATTATGTGATAATCGCCTATGGGCCCATTTCCCTTTAGCTTTATGCAACCCCGTATACAGTACTGTTTGGTGAGTTGCCTCGACGTGTACGTCACGGCGTTCGCTCTCGCTATTCGAGAGGGAACTAAGGAACTTCATCGTATTATGTGTACTTAATGGATATGAATGAATGTATATGCGAGTAAAATGCGTAGGGTATAATAATAATAATAATAATAATAATAATAATAATAATAATAATAATAATAATAATCCTTAATTTGGAAGCATAGAGTAGTTTCAAATTCTAAAGCACGTTGATTAATCACATACAAATAATGACCAAACACGGTCACACCTCTTGGAAAATAAATTTAGAGGAACGGTTAATATAGAACCTCAACTCGAATATTATGATTGAATATTTATTTATATTTTTCGACCTTTTAAAAATAGACAATGGAATATTAATAAATTTTACATTTAATAACAAACTATAGCCCAATGACATTTTGAAATGTCTGAAGGCGTCTGAAACTTTTTCTTACTTCCATCCTCACTTGGATGGGGCAATGACAAATTTTATTGAAATACGGAAAACTCTTCTCAGTAATTGTGTGGCAAGTACCCTTCATACTATACTAATTTTCGTCTCACATAAAAAAGAATGCAAGCTGTATTTCGTACCAAGAATTTTAAAAATATGTTGGACAATCTGCAATGAAGCAAGACCCGAGACAGGTTCAACTGTAAGAAAGTACGAATCACTATGTTCATGTAACTACAGTACAAGCAGACAGCAATGTAAATTTTATCTCAACACCACAGGCATATGCACTTCTCATCAAATCTTTCATTACTCATTAATGTCACCCGCTTTAAACTAAGGCCTTGATTGGTTCCGCTCGTCATCAACGAGTGTTTATTCTTTAATATTAATTCGAAGATACCCTATTCGATACCATAAATATATCTGCATTAGTGACGGAATATTAGCTCAAGTGGTGAAATGAGCCCTTCAGAATTTAACTTCACACAAACCATTCTTTTTGTAAAATTTAAATTGATTTCGTTTGCGATTCCCCGTCAGTAACTTGAAACATTTAAGAAACGAGATTTCCACTTCCGGAGGTGCGCATGGCCCTGAGGTTCATTCAGCCTACTCTAAAAATGAGTACCAGGTTAATACATGCGGGCGAAGGCGGCAGGGCGTAGAGCTAACCACTCTACCCCACCAAGTGCCGAGGTTATGGATAGTGGAAGCCTTTACCTTCCACCCATTCAAGGGCCTTCAAGGCCTGTACGGAGATGACTTTGCTTTGTTTCTGCATATCGTTTGCATTATCTACATACAAAATAAGGGCCTGGAAATATCCTTTGAGTTTATTAATCGAAGCATTGTGAACTTTAAGTGCTCTATTTTCGAAACCAGCGTTTATTAGGGGAGAAAATGCTCTACAGATTCTTTATATCCGATTCACTTTTGAAGGTCACAAAACGAAGGTAACTGAAATTACTGTCGATACGGTTGTGTGAGACATTTGAAAATTGTTATTTGTAATGAATAGGAAAATAAGACTGGGAATGCACTGTGAAAGTATTCGCTACCTATTATTAGTATTTCTACAGTCCAGTATGAACCTCAGCTTCCAATGGAGCCTTCCTCCAGATTTTCCTGTTCTGGGATCTGCCCACTAGTTCTTCACTCCAAGTCCCTTTAAGTCCCTTAAAAATTCACTAATCCAATTTCAGGTCTCCCACATCTTCTTCTTTCTTCTTTGATGTATTTCATTATTTCGCAGATGATTCAATTAAATGCATGGATTTTGTCGTTGTTCGCACTCGGGCATTCATAGGGTGAAAATAACATATTTCACTTCCTTGTAACCACGAATTTGATACCAGACTGGTATTTTCACAACAATAATTTTATTATCACTCCATTGTATGACTTGAAGAACTGTAATATCTACATGGTATTTATGTAATTGATTTATTAACATTTTGAGACCTATGGATTCAGTTGTGTTCAGAACATACCCACAAATTATTAGGCTTTTGTTTACCAATTTAGTTGACTTAGTTTCGTTTCTTCCTGGATTATCAACAATAGGTCGTTGACTTGATGAAATCATTGATCAGACGCTCAACACCTGAACCGTAGGACCAGACCTTTTTGATAGCAGTAAGTTACTTTCGTTGAATATAGCCCGAGGATGCCTTTATACTACCTGATTTGAAGTAGTATATGCTGTTTATATAACCAGACATACTGTCAACATGATTGTTTTTGAGTTTCAAAAATTTCACCTCTGAACTTCAGTGCACTCCACAATACTCAAAAAATTAGCAGTTCACACTCCTGTTTAATCTGGACTTGGAACCGGAAATAGAAGATATAGACGAATCTCCCAGAGGCAGAGCTATATTAGCTGATTATGTCAGGTCCATTCGGACTCGGAAATAAAGCTCTTTTGTAGTGTTAGCTGTGTTCTTGGTCTGATGATAAAGAGGGAGTCACTTTTTGAGTGAGCGACCAAATCTCTTTCTTGAAGTACTAAAACAGTGGAACGAGTTCTGCATGAATATACGGTATATGAAATTGCGTATGGCATCTAGTGCCGGGAGTGTCCGAGGACATGTTCGGCTCGCCGGGTGCAGGTCTTTTGATTTGATGCCCGTAGGCGACCAGCGCGTCGTGATAAGGATGAAATGATAATGAAGACGTCACATACACTCAGCCCCGTGCCAGCGAAATTAACAATGATGGTTAAAATTCCCCACCCTGCCGGAAAACGAACCCGGGATCCCTGCGACCAAAGGCCAGCACGCTAACCATTTAGCCGTGGAGCCGGGCAATATACGGCTATGGTTGTGTAAATGGACTAATATAAATGTGCGTATTCGATTATTAGTATAATTATGACTATGGCATTTTTTCCTGTAATCTGTGTGTAATATGCTATCATTTGTCCGATTCACTGGATACATAACAATAATTTAAATCTAAAACTATTTTTCACTCTATCTTGCGTAATAAATTTCCAGGTTTTTAAATTAAAAACTGTTTCTAGATAAATATAAAATTAATATATGTTTGTCAAGTTATGTCGTGAATTAAGCCTGTATCTCGGGATTCGTCTCGGTTCAAATTTTGCTTCGGTGAGCACAAGTGGAGGGAAATGTGGTGAAGCGGAACAGCGACATGATTAAGCATGAATAACACCGCCGTCTGCTAGGAGACATCGAGCGACGCTATGTGCGGCGGCCAACACGAGCAGATTGCCGGAGATTGTTCTGTATTTGTTGGGGGAGCGGCCACCACGCAAGCGACTGGAATTAAAAGGCACCCTACTCACCCTGCCGTGTTCCTCTTCCTCCCTTCCTTCCTTCCTTCCTTCCTTCCTTCCTTCTTTCCTTCCTTCCTCCCTTCGTTCGTTCGTTCGTTCGTCCCTCCTTTCCTTCCTTCCTTCCTTCCTTCCTTCCTTCCTTTTCTTTCTTTCTTCCTTTCTTCGTTCGTTCGTTCGTTCGTTCGTTCGTTCGTTCGTTCGTTCGTTCGTTCGCCCGTTCCAACCTTCCTTCTTTTCTTCCCTCCTTCTTTTATACGAGCTTTATCCCGTACGTCATTTTTCCCTTCTGAACGTCAGCTACTATTATACAGAATAAAGAATATAGTCTATACATGCCAAAACAAAAACAAAATCTTTATGTAATCGTAACCTATCAGGATACCTACCTTAGAGCGACGAAGTGATGATAGCGATTATCATTGTCCAAGAAATCGAGAATGGTTTCGAATTTTATGATCACCTATCCTAGAATTTTTTCTTTTGTTTTGCATATAAGTGTTGGGTAATCTTCTTGCGTGGCTCTTTCATTATAGGCTATGTTCATATTTTTCAGAGTTTACTATCCAACCTATCGTGATACCTTTTCTTGTATCATAATATTCTAATACCTTTCCTTACATCAATAATGTTCTGATAACTTTTCTAATATCAATAATGTTCATTTACAAGGAGTAAGGCTAATTATTATCAGTTGTTGGTTATGTAGTTGCATACAGGCCCTGTGAAGTTAAGCTCCAAAAATTATATTCAAGAGGACAGCGAATTAATTCCCTGCAAATTAAGTGGGCGAAACCTAGATTGGAAGACAGCAATAAAAATGTTTCACTTGCTATTCATGATTATTAGAAGTCGAACAGAAACCATTCCCGCGAATGTGTATGATGAGAGTTCACATTTAAAAGAATTGTGACTGGAATGTTCTACGATTTCAAGAGAGATAACGGGTGTCCTGTACCTGGAACAACTTTATAAAGCCTGGCGTTTCTTCACAGAAATCTACAACTCCATGTAAATACTAAGGTAGTGTGATAATTTGTCCCTAGTTACTCTCGCCAATTACAAATATTTCCCTCAATACTTGTAGCACTATCTGTTAAAATAATTAAACGGAGGGACAACTACCCTCTACAGAACAGAATTTTTATCAAGTGACTTTTATTCATTCAACCAGTATTTTAACAACGATCCAGGACAATATACGCAGGAGAGAAAGATATAATACTAACAAATAATCGTACGTATCTAAAAATTTAATTGGGTTAAAATTATATTAAAACGAAAAACCGAGTGCAGATATTTCTCAACTACGGTGCTTATCAGCAGGTGACTTCTGTGGCGATGTGTATGGATGTGTAGACCTCATGTAGGGTGAGTTGAACAGCTGCCTTACTGGAGAGACATGAACAGACTAAGACTGCCTCTAATATAGTTTAAGCACCCTCATAGCGTGAATTAGATCGGTGGGTGTACTATCTACCTTTGGCACCCGAGGAGTCTCACTGATGACGATATGACGGAATGTCAGGACAAGGAATGAGACCGTGTTGCTTGTAGAACTATGGACCGGAGAATTATCTATTGAGATGTGGACATTTTAGAGACAGAAAGTAAGACACATGATATCTCGTCCAGTTTCTGCTCATTCATTTACATGGTCCCTGGCCCATAAAAACTGAAGTATGATTTCTACATTGCCATTGCGTGAAATGAGTGATTATTACATTTATTTCATTCACTATTGTCGTATTTTGTTCATTTTCATTTGATAGGCTCAATTTAATACTCTTCTGTTTATGCATATCTGCCTGTGCATGTCATGTGTGTGCTTGTATTTACACTGACTACCATTCGTTTACGTTTCCACGTCCACATATACAAATTAATTCATCTTGCTCATCATGGAATGTTTTTGATATAGTAACCATAATTAAACTGCAAATAATACAATTTTTTAGGTATTACTACAAAATCATTTCATTTATAACGCCGAAATAGGATGAAAAATGATTATTAATTAGTAAATATGTCTTGCTCAATAGATGCAGTGATTGTTGTTTTAAGAGGCTAAACTACGTGATTTTTAGCTTATTATTAGATACGTGATTATTTTTATTGTTATTATTATTACTTCACGTCAGAGCGTTGATACAACATGAACAGTAGGCCTACAAATTAATATATATAAACCATAAATTACACAATTCATTGATTATTATAATGGCTATTAATGAAAATGTTTTAATTCGTCTACCCTCTCGATTGAAGATTTATATTGTTTTTCTTCATCGGTAGTGTGGTCGTTTGAATAATGTTCTCAACTCTACTAATTACACGGAACACACACAACCGATTTCATCGTTACGACTTTAAACTCTAAGAAATATATCGTACATCCATGCAAGATGTAAATATATCCCACATAAATCAGAGTCAGTGAAATATGTACTGAAGAAAATTCAAGAAAGGAGAAAAAGTACAGTAAAGGGACAGTGTGTTCTTTGCAGGGGTTTCAGAAAGGTGCAGAGCTGCAGACTAACAGTATAACTGTTGTAATTGTCCTCGGAAAATCCCGGCACTAAAAGCCATACGCCATTTCATTTTACTGATATAATTATTCTCTTCATAATCAGAAATAGGACAAAGTTTCTTCAGCTTATCGCAGTTGTTTATGGGGTCACTGAAGCCACCCAGGCTAATTTTGGTTTAGGCCGTTTTCTTCAGGTCCTTCCTGACGCCACGTGATTTTTGAGATGAAATCTCAACCCAGGATCGACTGGGATTCTATCCTCAGCCTTCCGGGTGGGTATCCAGTAGCTAGGCCACTGAGCTGATCACGCCTCCCACAATCAGAAAAGCGGAATGAACTAGGCATATATAAACGTCACATATCAGGAAATGTAACCTGGAGGGAATGGAACGACATGTCAAGCCACGGGATAAGGCCACCATTTTTAGTGAAACACTAGTGAACGGTGCATATTTTTGACGACTGTATGTCATACATAGTCAGCTCTTTTTTCATTATTAGGCACACATCTTCGTTCCGTCTGTGGGTATACAAGGGAGAAGGAAATGAGCTTTTCGGAAGTACAGTTTTCAAACGGTCTAACAAATTACATGTTGCTCTTCTTGATGCATAAATACTATCTCACACTTTCAGCTGGACCGACTTTTTGAGTGTATCACAATTCAAGAACGATTTAACTACGAGTTGACGTCGCAGTATTTGAGGACCAGATTTGCTCCATACGAGGCACTCTGTTAAACAGTTTCCAATTTCTTTCAACATACGAGTACCTCTTGAGTGACGCAGTGATCATTTCAGTTACTGGAGCAGTCGGCTCACATTCAGCACAGTTATGAAAATAATATGGATGATTCTGTTCAGCATAATACAATACGTAGATCTGAGCAGAGATTGCATTCGCATAACCAGCGTAATAAGCTATTGGGTCCTCAAATCCTTATCACTGTTACCAACCCTATTGAAATGGATATTTTACAGTATTTCTATTGTTGCTTAATTCAGAGACCGATGGTATTGAGATATCTTGCTCCATGTGCATTTGTGTGTACGAAACCTATCTAAACCACAGTATTTAGGAATTTCTAATTTTAATACATAACTGTAATTACTATATTCGGACCGAATTAGTGCGTTGTGTTATTCGTATAAGAAGTACAGGTTTTTTTTTTTGCAAGTTGCTTTACGTCGCACCGACACAGATAGGTCTTATGGCGCCGATGGGACAGGAAAGGGGTAGGAGTGGGAAGGAAACGTCCGTGGCCTTAATTAAGGCACAGCCCCAGCATTTTCTTGGTGTGAAAATGGGAAACCACGGAAAACTATCTTCAGGGCTGCCGACGGTGGGGTTCGAACCCACTATCTCCCGTATACTGGATACTGGCCGCACTTAAACGACTGCAGCTATCGAGCTCGATAGAAGTATAGCTTAACAGTCCTATTTGAATATGGAAAAAATCTCGGCAAAGGTCACATTCTTCTAAGTGAATGAAACTAAACGGATTCCAGGTTTAAACCAATCGAATCCACACTTCCAATGATTGTATTTTGAATACGCAACTAAGGAGGAAGATCTGGTAATTCATAAGCAAACAACGCGGTACATATCGTCGCTTAAGAATCTTAAATGTATTAAATAGCCTACATTACATTAAATACATTATATTGTGTGAGTGCATACATACTAGGTACATCATGCAAACGTACATTCCTACAATACGGTACGGTAGGGTTCAATTTCTTGTACACGTCAGCATAGGAAAATAAACACAACGAAAATTGTCCTGATGGACTGCATATCCATATGTGGCTTGGAAGCTTTACCAGACTTAAGAAATTTAATTGATAGGAAGAGCATTGTCAGATACCCGGGATTGTTTCTTAAGCAACGATATGCTCTATTAATGCATTTTGTTGGTTGGGAAGGTAATTTCAACGCATGTGGAGCAGCTCAACATTTCGAGTAAGTTGCCTGGGTAAGATTTACAACGCAATGTTGTGAACACCCTTTTTAAATATTAAACTGAGTTAAATTTAAACTTTCATCCCAATTGATTGTTTTAAAATAAACCGTAAAGAAGAGTTTATCTGTAATTAAACACTTTAGTGTCCAATTTATGGTTATTTTCAAATATACAGTATAATAAATCAACGTGTGATTAAATTTGCAAAGTTAACATACCTTTTCTCATGAATGTATGTTTCCTCTATTGCAGAGGAGGACAGCATATTTTTTCCAGAAAACTTCCATTTACTAGTCCACCATCTTATAAGATTAACTCACCAAATTTCAATGAAATTCTGTATCTATGTCCGGTAAATTATACAATTCTCTGGACATTT